>NW_026962481.1:0-300000 GCF_032445375.1 Bacillus rossius redtenbacheri | reverse complement strand
AGTCTGTCTGTTTGTCTCTCTGTCAGTCTGTCAGTTTGTCTGTCAGTGTGTCTGTCAGTCTGTCTGTCAGTCTGTCTGTCTGTTTGTCAGTCTGTCAGTGTGTCTGTCTGTCTGTCAATCTGTCTGTCTGTCTGACAGTCTGTCTATCAGTGTGTCAGTGTGCCTGTCACTTTCAGTGTTTTTGTCTGCCTGTCAGAGTTTCTGTCTGTCAGTCAGTGTGTCTGTCAGTCTGTCAGTTCCTCTGTATGTGTGTCTATCAGTGCCTCTGTATGTGTTTCTGTCAGTGCCTCTGTATGTGTGTCTGTCAGACTGTCAGTGTGTCTGTTTGTCAGTGTGTCTGAATGTCAGTGTGTCTGTCAGTGTGTCTGTCAGTGTGTCTGTGTGTGTGTGTGTGTCAGTGTGTTTGTCAGTCTGTCTGTTTGTCTCTCTGTCAGTCTGTCAGTTTGTCTGTCAGTGTGTCTGTCAGTCTGTCTGTCAGTCTGTCTGTCTGTTTGTCAGTCTGTCAGTGTGTCTGTCTGTCTGTCAATCTGTCTGTCTGTCTGACAGTCTGTCTATCAGTGTGTCAGTGTGCCTGTCACTTTCAGTGTTTTTGTCTGCCTGTCAGAGTTTCTGTCTGTCAGTCAGTGTGTCTGCCAGTCTGTCAGTGTGTCTGTCATTCTGTCAGTGTGTCTGTTATTCTGTCAGTGTGTCTGTCATTCTGTCAGTGTGTCCGTCATTCTGTCAGTATGTCCGTCATTCTGTCATTGTGTCCGTCAGTCTCTCAGTGTGTCAGTGTGTCTTGTCATTCTGTTAATGTGTCTGTCAGTGTGTCTGTCAGTCTGTCTGTCAGTCTGTCTGTCTGTTTGTCAGTCTGTCAGTGTGTCTGTCTGTCTGTCAATCTGTCTGTCTGTCTGACAGTCTGTCTATCAGTGTGTCAGTGTGCCTGTCACTTTCAGTGTTTTTGTCTGCCTGTCAGTGTTTCTGTCAGTCTGTCAGTGTGTCTGTCAGTCTGTCAGTGCCTCTGTATGTGTGTCTATCAGTGCCTCTGTATGTGTTTCTGTCAGTGCCTCTGTATGTGTGTCTGTCAGACTGTCAGTGTGTGTGTTTGTCAGTGTGTGTGTTTGTCAGTGTGTCTGACTGTCAGTGTGTCTGTCAGTCTTTTAGTGTGTCTGCCAGTGAGCCTGTCAGTCTTTCAGTGTGTCTGCCAGTGAGCCTGTCAGTTTGTTAGTGTGTCTGCCAGTGTGTCAGTCTGTCAGTGTGTCTGTCATTCTGTCAGTGTGTCTGTCATTCTGTCAGTGTCCGTCATTCGGTCAGTGTGTCCATCATTCTGTCAGTGTGTCCGTCATTCTGTCATTGTGTCCGTCAGTCTCTCAGTGTGTCAGTGTGTCTTGTCATTCTGTCAATGTGTCTGTCAGTCTGTCAGTGTGTCTGTCAGTCTGTCAGTGTGTCCGTCAGTCTTTCAGTGTGTCTGGCTAAGTATTCCATAACAGGATGTATTCAAAACAGGATACATTAAATAGTTTAGCTGCACTATTACAGAGTTTTAATAAGAAGTTTAGATACATTTATTAAAAATAATTTTAAATCATGAATTTGATTATGAATTACTAATTATAATTAAATTAACCTAACAAACCATCTACATATATGTTTTAGTATTTTCTATGTAGGCCTAGTTGTTATAACTGAAATCAAAAAACTGTAATTTATTTGAATTATCACAATTTCTTTATTACAGAACAGTTGCCATTAGTAACTTTGAAATGTAAGTCATGTGCTTTGTTGAATTTGTAGGAATTTTTTGTAGCCTGGAAACTTGCTTATCTGGTATTACTGGCTGGGTCGGTTCTACTGCATTTTGTTTTCATGCCAACCACTGTATATAAAATGCAGGGACATCCATTAGTTAGAATAGTGTTGTCATGTAGGTCTTCTTTCTTGATGCCTAGTCTGCCTCTCTCTTCCCATTCTCTGGACGTGGCCTTACTATCTCATTTTCGCTTTTCTATGATGTTATTAAAGTCCTGTACTCTAGCTTCCACAATATTCTATATAATTCTAATCCTGTCTCCCTAAGTTTCCTTACGAGGCAAAGATACCATTATAATTATTAAATGAGGGCCAAGAAACATAACTTTGGAATTTCTTGGTCTTTTTCTAATAATAAATTTATTAATGCATCTTTTGGACGTTAGAAAAAAGGCATTAAAGTAATTGACCAAAATTGTTGTGCACAGCTTAATTAAAAGTGCAGTATTCTTGTATCTGCTCTTGCTAGATATAATTTAAAATTTGGGGGATAAAGTGTCTGAATTAATCTTTATTGTGAATATGGCTGGTATGTTATTTATTTATTGGTTTTTGCAGCTGCTGTCCTGAAACTTCATAAGGTTAACCATATTGAGGTGAAGGATACAATCTGCCTGTGGCTGAAACAGAGCGAAACAAGAGTAATGAAGAGGTAAAACTTTTGTTATTCTAACAACTTTATTTTAACAACTTTTTAATTGTAACATTGAAAGTTGCCCAAGTTGACTGCAAGTGTGTCTGTCAGACTGCAAGTGTGACCGTCAGTGTGTCCGTCAGTCTCTCAGTGTGTCTGTCAGTCAGACTGACGGACAGACACAATGACAGAAAGTGTGTCTGTGTGTGTCTGTCAGTCTATCTGTCAGTCTGTGTGTCTGTCTGTCTGTCAGTCTGGTAGTCTGTCTGTCAGTGTGTATGTCTGTCTAGGTGTCAGTCTGTGTTCCAGTCTGTGTGTAAGTGTTTCAGTCTCTCTGTGTGTCTAGCTGTGTGTGATTCTGTCAGTCTGTGAATCTGTCTGTCAGTGTGAGATTCTGCCAGTCTGCCAGTCTGCCAGTTTGTCTATCAGTTGGTCAGTGTATCTGTCAGTCTGTCAGTGTGTCTGTCAGTGTGTCTGTCAGTGTGTCTGTCAGTGTGTCTGTCAGTGTGTCTGTCAGTGTTACAGTGTGTCTGTCAGTGTGTCAGTGTGTCTGTCAGTGTGTCAGTGTGTCTGTCATTCTGTCAATGTGTCTGTCAGTGTGATAGTGTGTCTGTCATTCTGTCAATGTCTGTCAGTGTGTCTGTCAGTCAGACTGACTTACAGACACAATGACAGACACACTGACAGACAGTGTGTCTGTCTGTGTGTGAGTCTTTCAGTCTGTCTGTCAGTTTGTGTGTCAGTCTGTCTGTCAGTCTGTATGTCAGTCTGTGTGTCAGTCTGTGTGTGAGTCTGTCTGTCAGTGTGTATGTCTGTTTAAGCATCAGTCTGTATGCCAGTCTGTGTGTCAGTGTTTTAGTCTCTCTGTGTGTCTGTCTGTGTGTGATTCTGTCAGTCTGTCAGTCTGTCTGTGTGTCTGTCAGTCTGTCAGTGTGTCTGTCAGTGTGTCAGTGTGTCTTACAGTGTATCAGTGTGTCTGTCATTCTGTCAGTGTGTCTGTTATTCTGTCAGTGAGTCTGTCAGTCTCTGTGTGTCTGTCAAGCTCTCAGTGTGTCTGTCAGTCTCTCAGTGTGTCCGTCAGTCTCTCAGTGTGTCCGTCAGTCTCTCAGTGTGTCCGTCAGTCTCTCAGTGTGTCCGTCAGTCTCTCAGTGTGTCCGTCAGTCTCTCAGTGTGTCCGTCAGTCTCTCAGGGTGTTGGTCAGTCTCTCAGAGTGTTTGTAAGTCTCTCAGTGTGTTCGTCAGTCTGTCAGTCTGTTAGTGTGTCGTCAGTCTGTCAGTGTGTCGTCAGTCTGTCAGTGTGTCCGTCAGTATCTCAGTGTGTTTGTCAGTCTCAGTTTGTCTGTCAGTCTGTCAGTGTGTCCGTCAATCTAAGTGTGTCCGTCACTCTCAGTGGGTCTGTCAGTCTATCTATCAGTGTGTCAGTCTGTCTATCAGTGTGTCAGTGTGTCTGTCATTCTGTCAATGTGTCTGTCATTTTGTCAATGTGTCTTGTCAGTCTGTCAGTGTGTCTGTCAGTGTGTCAGTGTGTCTTACAGTGTATCAGTGTGTCTGTCATTCTGTCAGTGTGTCTGTTATTCTGTCAGTGAGTCTGTCAGTCTCTGTGTGTCTGTCAAGCTCTCAGTGTGTCTGTCAGTCTCTCAGTGTGTCCGTCAGTCTCTCAGTGTGTCCGTCAGTCTCTCAGTGTGTCCGTCAGTCTCTCAGTGTGTCCGTCAGTCTCTCAGTGTGTCCGTCAGTCTCTCAGGGTGTTCGTCAGTCTCTCAGGGTGTCTGTCAGTCTGTCAGTGTATTCGTCAGTCTTTCAGGGTGTCTGTCAGTCTGTATATCAGTGTGTCTGTCAGTCTGTCTATCAGTGTGTCAGTGTGGCTGTCATTCTGTCAATGTGTCTGTCAGTGTTTCTGTCAGTCTGTCTGTCCGTGTGTGATTCTGTCAGTCTCTCAGTCTTTCTGTCTGTGTGTGATTCTGTCAGTCTGCCAGTCTGTCAGTGTGTCCGTCAGTCTCTGTGTGTCTGTCAGTCTGTCTATCAGTGTGTCAGTGTGTCTGTAATTCTCTCAATGTGTCTGACAGTCTGTCAGTGAACCTGTCAATGTGTCAGTGTGTCCGCCAGTTTCTCAGTGTCTCTCAGTGTGTCTCAGTCTGTCTATCAGTGTGTCTGTCAGTCTGTCTATATGTGTGTCTGTCAGTGTGTTAATCTGTTTGTCAGTGTGTCAGTGTGTCTTTCATTCTGTCAAAATATGTCTGTCAGTGTGTCAATGTGACTGTCAGTGTGTCTGTCAGTCTCTCAGTGTGTCTGTCAGTCTCTCAGTGTGTCCGTCATTCTCTCAGTGTGTCCGTCAGTCTCTCAGTGTGTCCGTCAGTCTCTCAGTGTGTCCGTCATTCTCTCAGTGTGTCCGTCATCTCTCAGTGTGTCCGTCAGTCTGTCTATTAATGTGTCTGTCAGTCTGTCTATAAGTGTGTCTGTCAGTCTGTCTATAAGTGTGTCTGTCAGTCTGTATCAGTGTGTCTGTCTGTCTGTATTTGAGTCTGTATGTCAGTCAGTGTGTGTCTGTCAGTATGTGTCTGTCAGTGTGTCTGTCAGTGTGTCTGTCAGTGTGTCTGTCAGTGTGTCTGTCAGTGTGTCTGTCAGTCTGTCTGTCAGTCTGTCTGTCAGTCTGTGAGTCAGTCTGTGAGTCAGTCTGTGTGTGAGTCTGTCTGTCAAAGGTGTATGTCTGTTTAAGTATGTCTGTATGCCAGTCTGTGTGTCAGTGTTTCAGTCTCTCTGTGTGTCTGTCTGTGTGTGATTCTGTCAGTCTGTCAGTCTGTCTGTGTGTCTGTCAGTCTGTCAGTCTGTTAGTGTGTCGTCAGTCCGTCAGTGTGTCGTCAGTCTGTCAGTGTGTCGTCAGTCTGTCAGTGTGTCGTCAGTCTGTCAGTGTGTCGTCAGTCTGTCAGTGTGTCGTCAGTCTGTCAGTGTGTCCGTCAGTATCTCAGTGTGTTTGTCAGTCTCAGTGTGTCTGTCAGTCTGTCAGTGTGTCCGTCAATCTGAGTGTGTCCGTCAATCTCAGTGGGTCTGTCAGTCTGTCTATCAGTGTGTCTGTCATTCTGTCAATGTGTCTGTCATTCTGTCAATGTGTCTTGTCAGTCTGTAAGTGTGTCATTCTGTCAGTGTGTCTGTCAAGCTCTCAGTGTGTCTGTCAGTCTCTCAGTGTGTCCGTCAGTCTCTCAGTGTGTCCGTCAGTCTCTCAGTGTGTCCGTCAGTCTCTCAGGGTGTTGGTCAGTCTCTCAGGGTGTTGGTCAGTCTCTCAGGGTGTCTGTAAGTCTCTCAGTGTGTTCGTCAGTCTCTCAGGGTGTCTGTCAGTCTGTCAGTCTGTTAGTGTGTCGTCAGTCTGTCAGTGTGTCGTCAGTCTGTCAGTGTGTCGTCAGTCTGTCGTCAGTCTGTCAGTGTGTCGTCAGTCTGTCAGTGTGTCCGTCAGTATCTCAGTGTGTTTGTCAGTCTCAGTTTGTCTGTCAGTCTGTCAGTGTGTCCGTCAATCTAAGTGTGTCCGTCACTCTCAGTGGGTCTGTCAGTCTATCTATCAGTGTGTCAGTCTGTCTATCAGTGTGTCAGTGTGCCTGTCACTTTCAGTGTTTTTGTCTGCCTGTCAGTGTTTCTGTCAGTCTGTCAGTGTGTCTGTCAGTCTGTCAGTGCCTCTGTATGTGTGTCTATCAGTGCCTCTGTATGTGTTTCTGTCAGTGCCTCTGTATGTGTGTCTGTCAGACTGTCAGTGTGTGTGTTTGTCAGTGTGTGTGTTTGTCAGTGTGTCTGACTGTCAGTGTGTCTGTCAGTCTTTTAGTGTGTCTGCCAGTGAGCCTGTCAGTCTTTCAGTGTGTCTGCCAGTGAGCCTGTCAGTTTGTTAGTGTGTCTGCCAGTGTGTCAGTCTGTCAGTGTGTCTGTCATTCTGTCAGTGTGTCTGTCATTCTGTCAGTGTCCGTCATTCGGTCAGTGTGTCCATCATTCTGTCAGTGTGTCCGTCATTCTGTCATTGTGTCCGTCAGTCTCTCAGTGTGTCAGTGTGTCTTGTCATTCTGTCAATGTGTCTGTCAGTCTGTCAGTGTGTCTGTCAGTCTGTCAGTGTGTCCGTCAGTCTTTCAGTGTGTCTGGCTAAGTATTCCATAACAGGATGTATTCAAAACAGGATACATTAAATAGTTTAGCTGCACTATTACAGAGTTTTAATAAGAAGTTTAGATACATTTATTAAAAATAATTTTAAATCATGAATTTGATTATGAATTACTAATTATAATTAAATTAACCTAACAAACCATCTACATATATGTTTTAGTATTTTCTATGTAGGCCTAGTTGTTATAACTGAAATCAAAAAACTGTAATTTATTTGAATTATCACAATTTCTTTATTACAGAACAGTTGCCATTAGTAACTTTGAAATGTAAGTCATGTGCTTTGTTGAATTTGTAGGAATTTTTTGTAGCCTGGAAACTTGCTTATCTGGTATTACTGGCTGGGTCGGTTCTACTGCATTTTGTTTTCATGCCAACCACTGTATATAAAATGCAGGGACATCCATTAGTTAGAATAGTGTTGTCATGTAGGTCTTCTTTCTTGATGCCTAGTCTGCCTCTCTCTTCCCATTCTCTGGACGTGGCCTTACTATCTCATTTTCGCTTTTCTATGATGTTATTAAAGTCCTGTACTCTAGCTTCCACAATATTCTATATAATTCTAATCCTGTCTCCCTAAGTTTCCTTACGAGGCAAAGATACCATTATAATTATTAAATGAGGGCCAAGAAACATAACTTTGGAATTTCTTGGTCTTTTTCTAATAATAAATTTATTAATGCATCTTTTGGACGTTAGAAAAAAGGCATTAAAGTAATTGACCAAAATTGTTGTGCACAGCTTAATTAAAAGTGCAGTATTCTTGTATCTGCTCTTGCTAGATATAATTTAAAATTTGGGGGATAAAGTGTCTGAATTAATCTTTATTGTGAATATGGCTGGTATGTTATTTATTTATTGGTTTTTGCAGCTGCTGTCCTGAAACTTCATAAGGTTAACCATATTGAGGTGAAGGATACAATCTGCCTGTGGCTGAAACAGAGCGAAACAAGAGTAATGAAGAGGTAAAACTTTTGTTATTCTAACAACTTTATTTTAACAACTTTTTAATTGTAACATTGAAAGTTGCCCAAGTTGACTGCAAGTGTGTCTGTCAGACTGCAAGTGTGACCGTCAGTGTGTCCGTCAGTCTCTCAGTGTGTCTGTCAGTCAGACTGACGGACAGACACAATGACAGAAAGTGTGTCTGTGTGTGTCTGTCAGTCTATCTGTCAGTCTGTGTGTCTGTCTGTCTGTCAGTCTGGTAGTCTGTCTGTCAGTGTGTATGTCTGTCTAGGTGTCAGTCTGTGTTCCAGTCTGTGTGTAAGTGTTTCAGTCTCTCTGTGTGTCTAGCTGTGTGTGATTCTGTCAGTCTGTGAATCTGTCTGTCAGTGTGAGATTCTGCCAGTCTGCCAGTCTGCCAGTTTGTCTATCAGTTGGTCAGTGTATCTGTCAGTCTGTCAGTGTGTCTGTCAGTGTGTCTGTCAGTGTGTCTGTCAGTGTGTCTGTCAGTGTGTCTGTCAGTGTTACAGTGTGTCTGTCAGTGTGTCAGTGTGTCTGTCATTCTGTCAATGTGTCTGTCAGTGTGATAGTGTGTCTGTCATTCTGTCAATGTCTGTCAGTGTGTCTGTCAGTCAGACTGACTTACAGACACAATGACAGACACACTGACAGACAGTGTGTCTGTCTGTGTGTGAGTCTTTCAGTCTGTCTGTCAGTTTGTGTGTCAGTCTGTCTGTCAGTCTGTATGTCAGTCTGTGTGTCAGTCTGTGTGTGAGTCTGTCTGTCAGTGTGTATGTCTGTTTAAGCATCAGTCTGTATGCCAGTCTGTGTGTCAGTGTTTTAGTCTCTCTGTGTGTCTGTCTGTGTGTGATTCTGTCAGTCTGTCAGTCTGTCTGTGTGTCTGTCAGTCTGTCAGTGGGTCTGTCAGTGTGTCAGTGTGTCTTACAGTGTATCAGTGTGTCTGTCATTCTGTCAGTGTGTCTGTTATTCTGTCAGTGAGTCTGTCAGTCTCTGTGTGTCTGTCAAGCTCTCAGTGTGTCTGTCAGTCTCTCAGTGTGTCCGTCAGTCTCTCAGTGTGTCCGTCAGTCTCTCAGTGTGTCCGTCAGTCTCTCAGTGTGTCCGTCAGTCTCTCAGTGTGTCCGTCAGTCTCTCAGTGTGTCCGTCAGTCTCTCAGTGTGTCCGTCAGTCTCTCAGGGTGTTGGTCAGTCTCTCAGAGTGTTTGTAAGTCTCTCAGTGTGTTCGTCAGTCTCTCAGGGTGTCTGTCAGTCTGTCAGTCTGTTAGTGTGTCGTCAGTCTGTCAGTGTGTCGTCAGTCTGTCAGTGTGTCGTCAGTCTGTCGTCAGTCTGTCAGTGTGTCCGTCAGTATCTCAGTGTGTTTGTCAGTCTCAGTTTGTCTGTCAGTCTGTCAGTGTGTCTGTCAGTGTGTCAGTGTGTCTTACAGTGTATCAGTGTGTCTGTCATTCTGTCAGTGTGTCTGTTATTCTGTCAGTGAGTCTGTCAGTCTCTGTGTGTCTGTCAAGCTCTCAGTGTGTCTGTCAGTCTCTCAGTGTGTCCGTCAGTCTCTCAGTGTGTCCGTCAGTCTCTCAGTGTGTCCGTCAGTCTCTCAGTGTGTCCGTCAGTCTCTCAGTGTGTCCGTCAGTCTCTCAGGGTGTTCGTCAGTCTCTCAGGGTGTCTGTCAGTCTGTCAGTGTATTCGTCAGTCTTTCAGGGTGTCTGTCAGTCTGTATATCAGTGTGTCTGTCAGTCTGTCTATCAGTGTGTCAGTGTGGCTGTCATTCTGTCAATGTGTCTGTCAGTGTTTCTGTCAGTCTGTCTGTCCGTGTGTGATTCTGTCAGTCTCTCAGTCTTTCTGTCTGTGTGTGATTCTGTCAGTCTGCCAGTCTGTCAGTGTGTCCGTCAGTCTCTGTGTGTCTGTCAGTCTGTCTATCAGTGTGTCAGTGTGTCTGTAATTCTCTCAATGTGTCTGACAGTCTGTCAGTGAACCTGTCAATGTGTCAGTGTGTCCGCCAGTTTCTCAGTGTCTCTCAGTGTGTCTCAGTCTGTCTATCAGTGTGTCTGTCAGTCTGTCTATATGTGTGTCTGTCAGTGTGTTAATCTGTTTGTCAGTGTGTCAGTGTGTCTTTCATTCTGTCAAAATATGTCTGTCAGTGTGTCAATGTGACTGTCAGTGTGTCTGTCAGTCTCTCAGTGTGTCTGTCAGTCTCTCAGTGTGTCCGTCATTCTCTCAGTGTGTCCGTCAGTCTCTCAGTGTGTCCGTCAGTCTCTCAGTGTGTCCGTCATTCTCTCAGTGTGTCCGTCATCTCTCAGTGTGTCCGTCAGTCTGTCTATTAATGTGTCTGTCAGTCTGTCTATAAGTGTGTCTGTCAGTCTGTCTATAAGTGTGTCTGTCAGTCTGTATCAGTGTGTCTGTCTGTCTGTATTTGAGTCTGTATGTCAGTCAGTGTGTGTCTGTCAGTATGTGTCTGTCAGTGTGTCTGTCAGTGTGTCTGTCAGTGTGTCTGTCAGTGTGTCTGTCAGTGTGTCTGTCAGTCTGTCTGTCAGTCTGTCTGTCAGTCTGTGAGTCAGTCTGTGAGTCAGTCTGTGTGTGAGTCTGTCTGTCAAAGGTGTATGTCTGTTTAAGTATGTCTGTATGCCAGTCTGTGTGTCAGTGTTTCAGTCTCTCTGTGTGTCTGTCTGTGTGTGATTCTGTCAGTCTGTCAGTCTGTCTGTGTGTCTGTCAGTCTGTCAGTCTGTTAGTGTGTCGTCAGTCCGTCAGTGTGTCGTCAGTCTGTCAGTGTGTCGTCAGTCTGTCAGTGTGTCGTCAGTCTGTCAGTGTGTCGTCAGTCTGTCAGTGTGTCGTCAGTCTGTCAGTGTGTCCGTCAGTATCTCAGTGTGTTTGTCAGTCTCAGTGTGTCTGTCAGTCTGTCAGTGTGTCCGTCAATCTGAGTGTGTCCGTCAATCTCAGTGGGTCTGTCAGTCTGTCTATCAGTGTGTCTGTCATTCTGTCAATGTGTCTGTCATTCTGTCAATGTGTCTTGTCAGTCTGTAAGTGTGTCATTCTGTCAGTGTGTCTGTCAAGCTCTCAGTGTGTCTGTCAGTCTCTCAGTGTGTCCGTCAGTCTCTCAGTGTGTCCGTCAGTCTCTCAGTGTGTCCGTCAGTCTCTCAGGGTGTTGGTCAGTCTCTCAGGGTGTTGGTCAGTCTCTCAGGGTGTCTGTAAGTCTCTCAGTGTGTTCGTCAGTCTCTCAGGGTGTCTGTCAGTCTGTCAGTCTGTTAGTGTGTCGTCAGTCTGTCAGTGTGTCGTCAGTCTGTCAGTGTGTCGTCAGTCTGTCGTCAGTCTGTCAGTGTGTCGTCAGTCTGTCAGTGTGTCCGTCAGTATCTCAGTGTGTTTGTCAGTCTCAGTTTGTCTGTCAGTCTGTCAGTGTGTCCGTCAATCTAAGTGTGTCCGTCACTCTCAGTGGGTCTGTCAGTCTATCTATCAGTGTGTCAGTCTGTCTATCAGTGTGTCAATGTGTCTGTCATTTTGTCAATGTGTCTTGTCAGTCTGTCAGTGTGTCAGTGTGTCTTACAGTGTATCAGTGTGTCTGTCATTCTGTCAGTGTGTCTGTTATTCTGTCAGTGAGTCTGTCAGTCTCTGTGTGTCTGTCAAGCTCTCAGTGTGTCTGTCAGTCTCTCAGTGTGTCCGTCAGTCTCTCAGTGTGTCCGTCAGTCTCTCAGTGTGTCCGTCAGTCTCTCAGTGTGTCCGTCAGTCTCTCAGTGTGTCCGTCAGTCTCTCAGTGTGTCCGTCAGTCTCTCAGGGTGTTGGTCAGTCTCTCAGAGTGTCTGTAAGTCTCTCAGTGTGTTCGTCAGTCTCTCAGGGTGTCTGTCAGTCTGTCAGTCTGTTAGTGTGTCGTCAGTCTGTCAGTGTGTCGTCAGTCTGTCAGTGTGTCGTCAGTCTGTCGTCAGTCTGTCAGTGTGTCCGTCAGTATCTCAGTGTGTTTGTCAGTCTCAGTTTGTCTGTCAGTCTGTCAGTGTGTCCGTCAATCTAAGTGTGTCCGTCACTCTCAGTGGGTCTGTCAGTCTATCTATCAGTGTGTCAGTCTGTCTATCAGTGTGTCAGTGTGTCTGTCATTCTGTCAATGTGTCTGTCATTTTGTCAATGTGTCTTGTCAGTCTGTCAGTGTGTCTTACAGTGTATCAGTGTGTCTGTCATTCTGTCAGTGTCTGTTATTCTGTCAGTGAGTCTGTCAGTCTCTGTGTGTCTTTCAAGCTCTCAGTGTGTTTGTCAGTCTGTCAGTGTGTCTGTCATTCTGGCAATGTGTCTGTCAGTGTATCAGTGTGTCCGTCAGTCTCTGTGTGTCTGTCAGTCTGTCTATCAGTGTGTCAGTGTGACTGTCAGTCTGTCAATCTGTCTATCAGTGTGTCAGTGTGTCTGTCATTCTGTCAATGTCTGTCAGTGTTTCTGTCCGTGTGAGATTCTGTCAGTCTCTCAGTCTTTCTGTCTGTGTGTGATTCTGTCAGTCTGTCAGTCAGTCTGTCAGTGTGTCTGTCATTTTATCAGTGTGTCTGTCAGTGTGTCCGTCAGTCTCTCTGTGTGTCAGTGTATTAGTCTGTCTGTGTGTCTGTGTGTCAGTGTGTTAGTCTGTCTGTGTGTCAGTGTGTTAGTCTGTCTGTGTGTCAGTCTCTCTGTGTGTGTCTGTCTGTTTGAGTCTGTCTGTGTGTCTGTGTGAATGTCATTCTGTCAATGTGTCTGTCAGTCTGTCAATGTGTCAGTGTGTCTGTCATTCTGTCAATGTGTCTGTCATTCTGTCAATGTGTCTGTCATTCTGTCAATGTGTCTGTCAGTCTGTCAATGTGTCTGTCAGTCTGTCAATGTGTCAGTGTGTCGTCAGTCTGTCAGTGTGTAGTAAGTATGTCAGTGTGTCTGTTAGTCTCTCAGTGTGTCTGTCGGTCTGTCTGTCAGTGTGTATGTCAGTCTGTCAGTGTGTCCGTCATTCTCTCAGTGTGTCCGTCATTCTCTCAGTGTGTCCGTCAGTCTCTCAGTGTGTCCGTCAGTCTCTCAGTGTGTCCGTCAGTCCCTCAGTGTGTCCGTCAGTCTCTCTGTGTGTCCGTCAGTCTCTCTGTGTGTCCGTCAGTCTTTCAGTGTGTCTGTCAGTCTGTCTATCAGTGTGTCTGTCAGTTTGATAGTGTGTCTGTCATTCTTTTAATGTCTGTCATTTTGTCAGTGTGTCCGTCAGACTGTCAGTGTGTCCGTCAGTCTGTCAGTGTGTCCGTCAGTCTCTCAGTGTGTCCGTCATTCTCTGTGTGTCCGTTAGTCTCTCAGTGTGTCCGTCAGTCTCTCAGTGTGTCCGTCAGTCTCTCAGTGTGTCCGTCAGTCTGTCTTTCAGTGTGTCTGTCAGTCTGTATATCAGTGTGTCTGTCAGTCTGTCTATCAGTGTGTCTGTCAGTCTGTCTATCAGTGTGTCTGTCAGTCTGTCTATATGTGTGTCTGTCAGTGTGTTAATCTGTTTGTCAGTGTGTCAGTGTGTCTTTCATTCAGTCAATATGTCTGTCAGTGTGTCAAATTGACTGTCAGTGTGTCTGTCAGTCTCTTAGTGTGTCTGTCAGTCTCTCAGTGTGTCCGTCATCTCTCAGTGTGTCCGTCAGTCTGTCTATTAATGTGTCTGTCAGTCTCTCTATAAGTGTGTCTGTCAGTCTGTATCAGTGTGTCTGTCTGTCTGTATTTGAGTCTGTATGTCAGTCAGTGTGTGTCTGTCAGTGTGTCTGTCAGTATGTGTCTGTCAGTGTGTCTGTCAGTATGTGTCTGTCAGTGTGTCTGTCAGTGTGTCTGTCAGTGTGTCTGTCAGTGTGTCTGTCAGTGTGTCTGTCAGTGTGTCTGTCAGTCTGTGTGTCAGTCTGTATGTCTGTCTTTCAGTAAGTTAGTATGTCTGTGTGCCAGTCTGTGTGCCAATCTGTGTGTCAGTGTTTCAGTCGGTCTGTGTGTCTGTGTGTGTTTCTGTCAGTCTGTCAGTCTGTCCATCAGTGTATCAGTGTGTCATTCTGTCAATGTGTCTGCCAGTCTGTCGGTGTGTCTGTCAGTGTGTCAGTGTTTCCGTCATTCTGTCAATGTGTCTATTAGTCTGTCAGTGTGTCCGTCAGTCTGTCAGTGTGTCTGTCAGTCTGTCAGTGTGTCTGTCAGTCTGTTAGTGTGTCGTCAGCCTGTCAGTGTGTCGTCAGTCTGTCAGTGTGTCCGTCAGTCTGTCAGTCTGTGTGTCAGTTTCTCTGGGTGTCAGTCTCTCTGTGTGTCAGTCTGTCTGTGTTTGAATCAACTGTGTGTCAGTTTGTCAGTCAGTGTGTATGTTTGTCAGTCTGTCAGTCAGTCTGTCAGTGTGTCATTCTGTGTGTCAGTCTCTCTTTTTGTCAGTCAGTCTGTGTGTCAATCTGTCTGTCAGTGTGTCAGTCTGTCTGTGTGTCAGTCTGTGTGTCAGTCTGTGACAGTATGTCTGTGTGTCTGTCAGTGTGTCTGTGTGTCTGTCAGTGTGTCTGTCAGTGTGTCTGTGTGTGTGTGTGTGTCAGTGTGTTTGTCAGTCTGTCTGTTTGTCCATCTGTCAGTCTGTCAGTTTGTCTGTCAGTGTGTCTGTCAGTCTGTCTGTCAGTCTGTCTGTCTGTTTGTCAGCCTGTCAGTGTGTCTGTCTGTCTGTCAATCTGTCTGTCTGTCTGACAGTCTGTCTATCAGTGTGTCAGTGTGCCTGTCACTTTCAGTGTTTTTGTCTGCCTGTCAGAGTTTCTGTCAGTCAGTCAGTGTGTCTGTCAGTCTGTCAGTTCCTCTGTATGTGTGTCTATCAGTGCCTCTGTATGTGTTTCTGTCAGTGCCTCTGTATGTGTGTCTGTCAGACTGTCAGTGTGTCTGTTTGTCAGTGTGTCTGAATGTCAGTGTGTCTGTCAGTCTTTTAGTGTGTCTGCCAGTGAGCCTGTCAGTCTTTCAGTGTTTCTGCCAGTGAGCCTGTCAGTCTGTTAGTGTGTCTGCCAGTCTGTCAGTGTGTCTGTCATTCTGTCAGTGTGTCTGTTATTCTGTCAGTGTGTCTGTCATTCTGTCAGTGTGTCCGTCATTCTGTCAGTATGTCCGTCATTCTGTCATTGTGTCCGTCAGTCTCTCAGTGTGTCAGTGTGTCTTGTCAATCTGTTAATGTGTCTGTCAGCGTGTCTGTCAGTCTGTCTGTCAGTCTGTCTGTCTGTTTGTCAGTCTGTCAGTGTGTCTGTCTGTCTGTCAATCTGTCTGTCTGTCTGACAGTCTGTCTATCAGTGTGTCAGTGTGCCTGTCACTTTCAGTGTTTTTGTCTGCCTGTCAGTGTTTCTGTCAGTCTGTCAGTGTGTCTGTCAGTCTGTCAGTGCCTCTGTATGTGTGTCTATCAGTGCCTCTGTATGTGTTTCTGTCAGTGCCTCTGTATGTGTGTCTGTCAGACTGTCAGTGTGTGTGTTTGTCAGTGTGTCTGACTGTCAGTGTGTCTGTCAGTCTTTTAGTGTGTCTGCCAGTGAGCCTGTCAGTCTTTCAGTGTGTCTGCCAGTGAGCCTGTCAGTTTGTTAGTGTGTCTGCCAGTGTGTCAGTCTGTCAGTGTGTCTGTCATTCTGTCAGTGTGTCTGTTATTCTGTCAGTGAGTCTGTCAGTCTCTGTGTGTCTGTCAAGCTCTCAGTGTGTCTGTCAGTCTCTCAGTGTGTCTGTCAGTCTCTCAGTGTGTCCGTCAGTCTCTCAGTGTGTCCGTCAGTCTCTCAGTGTGTCCGTCAGTCTCTCAGTGTGTCCGTCAGTCTCTCAGTGTGTCCGTCAGTCTCTTAGTGTGTCCGTCAGTCTCTCAGGGTGTTCGTCAGTCTCTCAGGGTGTCTGTCAGTCTGTCAGTGTGTTCGTCAGTCTCTCAGTGTGTCTGTCAGTCTGTCTATCAGTGTGTCTGTCAGTCTGTCTATCAGTGTGTCAGTGTGTCTGTCATTCTGTCAATGTGTCTGTCAGTGTTTCTGTCAGTCTGTCTGTCCGTGTGTGATTCTGTCTGTCTGCCAGTCTGTCAGTGTGTCCGTCAGTCTCTGTGTGTCTGTCAGTCTGTCTATCAGTGTGTCAGTGTGTCTGTAATTCTCTCAATGTGTTTGACAGTCTGTCAGTGAATCTGTCATTGTGTCAGTGTGTCCGCCAGTTTCTCAGTGTGTCTCAGTGTGTCTCAGGCTGTCTATCATTGTGTCAGTGTGTCTGTCATTCTGTCAATATGTCTGTCAGTGTGTCAGTGTGTCTGTCAGTCTGTGTGTTTGTCAATCTGTCTATCAGTGTTATTGTGTCTGTCATTCTGTCAATGTGTCTTCGTGTGTGTGAGTGTCTGTCTAAGTGTAAGTCTGCGTGCCAATCTGTGTGTCAGTGGGACGGTCTGTCTGTGTGTCTGTCTGTGTGTGATTCTGTCAGTATGTCTGTCATTGTGTGATTCTGTCAGTCTGCCAGTCTGTCTATCAGTGTGTCAGTGTGTCATTCTGTCAATTTGTCTGTCAGTCTGTCAATGTGTCTGTCAGTGTGTCATTGTGTCCGTCAGTCTTCCAGTGTGTCCGTCAGTATTTCAGTGTGTCAGTCACTCTGTGTGTCGGTCAGACTCTCAGTGTGTCCGTTAGTCTCTCAGTCCGTCTGTCAGTGTGTCTGTCAGTCTGAAAGTGTGTCTGTCAGTCTGTCAGTCTGAAAGTGTGTCTGTCAGTCAGTCAGTCTGTCTGTCAGTCAGGCTGTGTGTCCGTCAGTGTGTTTGTCAGTCCGTAGTGTGTCTGTTAGTCTGTTAGTGTGTCGTCAGTCTGTCAGTGTGTCGTCAGTCTGTCAGTGTGTCCTTCATTCGCTCAGGGTGTCCGTCAGTCTCTCAGTGTGTCCGTCAGTCTGTCAGTGTGTATGTCATTATGTCATTCTGTCAGTGTGTATGTCATTGTGTCTGTCTGTCAGTCTCTTTGTGTGTCAGTCTCTCTGTGTGTCAGTCTCTCTGTGTGTCAGTCTCTCTGTGTGTCAGTCTCTCTGTGTGTCAGTCTGTCTGTGTGTCAGTCTCTCTGTGTCAGTCTCTCTGTGTCAGTCTGTCTGTGTTTGAGTCTGTCTGTGTGTCTGTGTGACTGTCATTCTGTCAGTGTGTCTGTCAAGCTCTCAGTGTGTCTGTCAGTCTCTCAGTGTGTCCGTCAGTCTCTCAGTGTGTCCGTCAGTCTCTCAGTGTGTCCGTCAGTCTCTCAGGGTGTTGGTCAGTCTCTCAGGGTGTCTGTAAGTCTCTCAGTGTGTTCGTCAGTCTCTCAGGGTGTCTGTCAGTCTGTCAGTCTGTTAGTGTGTCGTCAGTCGGTCAGTGTGTCGTCAGTCTGTCAGTGTGTCGTCAGTCTGTCGTCAGTCTGTCAGTGTGTCGTCAGTCTGTCAGTGTGTCCGTCAGTATCTCAGTGTGTTTGTCAGTCTCAGTTTGTCTGTCAGTCTGTCAGTGTGTCCGTCAATCTAAGTGTGTCCGTCACTCTCAGTGGGTCTGTCAGTCTATCTATCAGTGTGTCAGTCTGTCTATCAGTGTGTCAGTGTGTCTGTCATTCTGTCAATGTGTCTGTCATTTTGTCAATGTGTCTTGTCAGTCTGTCAGTGTGTCTGTCAGTGTGTCAGTGTGTCTTACAGTGTATCAGTGTGTCTGTCATTCTGTCAGTGTGTCTGTTATTCTGTCAGTGAGTCTGTCAGTCTCTGTGTGTCTGTCAAGCTCTCAGTGTGTCTGTCAGTCTCTCAGTGTGTCCGTCAGTCTCTCAGTGTGTCCGTCAGTCTCTCAGTGTGTCCGTCAGTCTCTCAGTGTGTCCGTCAGTTTCTCAGTGTGTCCGTCAGTCTCTCAGGGTGTTGGTCAGTCTCTCAGAGTGTCTGTAAGTCTCTCAGTGTGTTCGTCAGTCTCTCAGGGTGTCTGTCAGTCTGTCAGTCTGTTAGTGTGTCGTCAGTCTGTTAGTGTGTCGTCAGTCTGTCAGTGTGTCGTCAGTCTGTCAGTGTGTCGTCAGTCTGTCGTCAGTCTGTCAGTGTGTCCGTCAGTATCTCAGTGTGTTTGTCAGTCTCAGTTTGTCTGTCAGTCTGTCAGTGTGTCCGTCAATCTAAGTGTGTCCGTCACTCTCAGTGGGTCTGTCAGTCTATCTATCAGTGTGTCAGTCTGTCTATCAGTGTGTCAGTGTGTCTGTCATTCTGTCAATGTGTCTGTCATTTTGTCAATGTGTCTTGTCAGTCTGTCAGTGTGTCTGTCAGTGTGTCAGTGTGTCTTACAGTGTATCAGTGTGTCTGTCATTCTGTCAGTGTGTCTGTTATTCTGTCAGTGAGTCTGTCAGTCTCTGTGTGTCTGTCAAGCTCTCAGTGTGTCTGTCAGTCTCTCAGTGTGTCCGTCAGTCTCTCAGTGTGTCCGTCAGTCTCTCAGTGTGTCCGTCAGTCTCTCAGTGTGTCCGTCAGTCTCTCAGTGTGTCCGTCAGTCTCTCAGTGTGTTCGTCAGTCTCTCAGGGTGTTCGTCAGTCTCTCAGGGTGTTCGTCAGTCTCTCAGGGTGTCTGTCAGTCTGTCAGTGTGTTCGTCAGTCTCTCAGTGTGTCTGTCAGTCTGTCTATCAGTGTGTCTGTCAGTCTGTCTATCAGTGTGTCAGTGTGTCTGTCATTCTGTCAATGTGTCTGTCAGTGTTTCTGTCAGTCTGTCTGTCCGTGTGTGATTCTGTCAGTCTGTCTGTTAGTGTGTGATTCTGTCTGTCTGCCAGTCTGTCAGTGTGTCCGTCAGTCTCTGTGTGTCTGTCAGTCTGTCTATCAGTGTGTAAGTGTGTCTGTAATTCTCTCAATGTGTCTGACAGTCTGTCAGTGAATCTGTCAATGTGTCAGTGTGTCCGCCAGTTTCTCAGTGTGTCTCAGTGTGTCTCAGGCTGTCTATCATTGTGTCAGTGTGTCTGTCATTCTGTCAATATGTCTGTCAGTGTGTCAGTGTGTCTGTCAGTCTGTGTGTTTGTCAATCTGTCTATCAGTGTTATTGTGTCTGTCATTCTGTCAATGTGTCTTCCTGTGTGTGAGTGTCTAAGTGTAAGTCTGCGTGCCAATCTGTGTGTCAGTGGGACGGTCTGTCTGTGTGTCTGTCTGTGTGTGATTCTGTCAGTATGTCTGTCATTGTGTGATTCTGTCAGTCTGCCAGTCTGTCTATCAGTGTGTCAGTGTGTCATTCTGTCATTCTGTCAATTTGTCTGTCAGTCTGTCAATGTGTCTGTCAGTGTGTCATTGTGTCCGTCAGTCTTTCAGTGTGTCCGTCAGTCTTTCAGTGTGTCAGTCAGACTCTCAGTGTGTCGGTCAGACTCTCAGTGTGTCCGTCAGTCTCTCAGTCCGTCTGTCAGTGTGTCTGTCAGTCTGAAAGTGTGTCTGTCAGTCTGTCAGTCTGAAAGTGTGTCTGTGAGTCAGTCAGTCAGTCTGTCTGTCAGTCAGGCTGTGTGTCCGTCAGTGTGTTTGTCAGTCCGTTAGTGTGTCTGTTAGTCTGTTAGTGTGTCGTCAGTCTGTCAGTGTGTCGTCAGTCTGTCAGTGTGTCCTTCATTCGCTCAGGGTGTCCGTCAGTCTCTCAGTGTGTCCGTTAGTCTGTCAGTGTGTATGTCATTATGTCATTCTGTCAGTGTGTATGTCATTGTGTCTGTCTGTCAGTCTCTTTGTGTGTCAGTCTGTCTGTGTGTCAGTCTCTCTGTGTCAGTCTGTCTGTGTTTGAGTCTGTCTGTGTGTCTGTGTGACTGTCATTCTGTCAATGTGTCTGTCAGTCATTCAATGTGTCAGTGTGTCTGTCATTCTGTGAATATGTCTCTCATTCTGTCAATGTGTCTGTCAGTCTGTCAATGTGTCAGTGTGTCGTCAGTCTGTCAGTGTGTAGTAAGTATGTCAGTGTGTCTGTCAGTCTCTCAGTGTGTCTGTCAGTCTGTCTGTCAGTCTGTCTGTCAGTCTCTCAGTGTGTCCGTCAGTCTCTCAGTGTGTCCGTCAGTCTCTCAGTGTGTCCGTCAGTCTCTCAGTGTGTCTGTCAGTCTGTCTATCAGTGTGTCTGTCAGGTTGATAGTGTGTCTGTCATTCTTTTAATGTCTGTCATTCTCTCAGTCTGTCCGTCAGACTGTCAGTGTGTCCGTCTGACTGTCAGTTTGTCCGTCACTCTGTCAGTTGTGTCCGTCTGTCTCTCAGTGTGTCCGTCATTCTCTCAGTGTGTCCGTTAGTCTCTCAGTGTGTCCGTCAGTCTCTCAGTGTGTCCGTCAGTCTGTCTATCAGTGTGTCTGTCAGTCTGTATATCAGTGTGTCTGTCAGTCTGTCTATCAGTGTGTCTGTCAGTGTGTCAATGTGTCTGTCAGTGTATCAGTGTGTCTTTCATTCTGTCAATATGTCTGTCAGTGTGTCAATGTGACTGTCAGTGTGTCTGTCAGTCTCTCAGTGTGTCTGTCAGTGTGTACGTCTGTGTGTCAGTCTGTATGTCTGCCTTTCAGTAAGTTAGTATGTCTGTGTGCCAGTCTGTGTGTCAATCTGTGTGTCAGTGTTTCAGTCGGTCTGTGTGTCTGTCTGTGTGTGATTCTGTCAGTCTATCTGTCTGTCCATCAGTGTTTCAGTGAGTCTGTCATTCAGTCAATGTGTCTGTCAGTCTGTCAGTGTGTGTGTCAGTGTGTCAGTGTTTCCGTCATTCTGTCAATGTGTCTATAAGTCTGTCAGTGTGTCCGTCAGTCTGTCAGTGTGTCTGTCAGTCTGTCAGAGTGTCAGTCGGTCTGTCAGTGTGTCTGTCAGTCTATCAGTGTGTCAGTCAGTCAGTGTGTCTGTCAGTCTGTCAGAGTGTCAGTCGGTCTGTCAGTGTGTCTGTCAGTCTGTCAGTCTGTCAGTGTGTCAGTCTGTCAGTGTGTCTGTAATTCTGTCAGTGTGTGTGTAATTCTGTCAGTGTGTCTTTCAGTCTGTCAGTCTGTCAGTGTGTCCGTCAGTATCTCAGTGTGTTTGTCAGTCTCAGTGTGTCTGTCAGTCTGTCAGTGTGTCCGTCAATCTGAGTGTGTCCGTCACTCTCAGTGGGTCTGTCAGTCTGTCTATCAGTGTGTCTGTCATTCTGTCAATGTGTCTGTCATTCTGTCAATGTGTCTTGTCAGTCTGTCAGTGTGTCTGTCAGTGTGTCAGTGTGTCTTACAGTGTATCAGTGTGTCTGTCATTCTGTCAGTGTGTCTGTTATTCTGTCAGTGAGTCTGTTAGTCTCTGTGTGTCTGTCAAGCTCTCAGTGTGTCTGTCAGTCTCTCAGTGTGTCCGTCAGTCTCTCAGTGTGTCCGTCAGTCTCTCAGTGTGTCCGTCAGTCTCTCAGTGTGTCCGTCAGTCTCTCTGTGTGTCCGTCAGTCTCTCTGTGTGTCCGTCATTCTCTCAGGGTGTTCGTCTGTCTCTCAGGGTGTCTGTCAGTCTGTCAGTGTGTTTGTCAGTCTCTCAGGGTGTCTGTTAGTCTGTCTATCAGTGTGTCAGTGTGTCTGTAATTCTCTCAATGTGTCTGACAGTCTGTCAGTGAATCTGTCAATGTGTCAGTGTGTCCGCCAGTTTCTCAGTGTCTCTCAGTGTGTCTTAGGCTGTCTATCATTGTGTCAGTGTGTATGTCATTCTGTCAATATGTCTGTCAGTGTGTTAGTGTGCCTGTCAGTCTGTGTGTTTGATAGTCTGTCTATCGGTGTTAGTGTGTCTGTCATTCTGTCAATGTGTCTTCCTGTGTGTGTCTGACTAAGTGTAAGTCTGTGTGCCAATCTGTGTGTCAGTGTGACGGTCTGTCTGTGTGTCTGTCTGTGTGTGATTCTGTCAGTATGTCTGTCATTGTGTGATTCTGTCAGTCTGCCAGTCTGTCTATCAGTGTGTCAGTGTGTCATTCTGTCAATGTGTCTGTAAGTCTGTCAATGTGTCTGTCAGTGTGTCATTGTGTCCGTCAGTCTTTCAGTGTGTCCGTCAGTCTCTCAGTCCGTCTGTCAGTGTGTCTGTCAGTCTGAAAGTGTGTCTGTCAGTCTGTCAGTCTGAAAGTGTGTCTGTCAGTCAGTCTGTCAGTTAGTCTGTCAGTCAGGCTGTGTGTCCGTCAGTGTGTTTGTCAGTCCGTCAGTGTGTCTGTTAATCTGTTAGTGTGTCGTCAGTCTGTCAGTGTGTCCTTCAGTCGCTCAGGGTGTCCGTCAGTCTCTCAGTGTGTCCGTCAGTCTGTCAGTGATTATGTCATTATGTCTGTCTGTCAGTGTGTATGTCATTGTGTCTGTCTGTCAGTCTCTTTGTGTGTCAGTCTCTCTGTGTGTCAGTCTCTCTGTGTGTCAGTCTGTCTGTGTGTCAGTCTGTCTGTGTTTGAGTCTGTCTGTGTGTCTGTGTGACTGTCATTCTGTCAATGTGTCTGTCAGTCTGTCAATGTGTCAGTGTGTCTGTCATTCTGTCAATGTGTCTGTCATTCTGTCAATGTGTCTGTCAGTCTGTCAATGTGTCAGTGTGTCGTCAGTCTGTAGTAAGTATGTCAGTGTGTCTGTCAGTCTCTCAGTGTGTCTGTCAGTCTGTCTGTCAGTGTGTCTGTCATTCTGTCAGTGTGTCTGTCAAGCTCTCAGTGTGTCTGTCAAGCTCTCAGTGTGTCTGTCAAGCTCTCAGTGTGTCCGTCAGTCTCTCAGTGTGTCCGTCAGTCTCTCAGTGTGTCCGTCAGTCTCTCAGTGTGTCCGTCAGTCTCTCAGGGTGTTGGTCAGTCTCTCAGAGTGTCTGTAAGTCTCTCAGTGTGTTCGTCAGTCTCTCAGGGTGTCTGTCAGTCTGTCAGTCTGTTAGTGTGTCGTCAGTCTGTCAGTGTGTCGTCAGTCTCTCAGTGTGTCCGTCAGTCTCTCAGGGTGTTCGTCAGTCTCTCAGGGTGTCTGTCAGTCTCAGTTTGTCTGTCAGTCTGTCAGTGTGTCCGTCAATCTAAGTGTGTCCGTCACTCTCAGTGGGTCTGTCAGTCTATCTATCAGTGTGTCAGTCTGTCTATCAGTGTGTCAGTGTGTCTGTCATTCTGTCAATGTGTCTGTCATTTTGTCAATGTGTCTTGTCAGTCTGTCAGTGTGTCTGTCAGTGTGTCAGTGTGTCTTACAGTGTATCAGTGTGTCTGTCATTCTGTCAGTGTGTCTGTTATTCTGTCAGTGAGTCTGTCAGTCTCTGTGTGTCTGTCAAGCTCTCAGTGTGTCCGTCAGTCTCTCAGTGTGTCCGTCAGTCTCTCAGTGTGTCCGTCAGTCTCTCAGTGTGTCCGTCAGTCTCTCAGTGTGTCCGTCAGTCTCTGTGTGTCCGTCAGTCTCTCAGGGTGTTCGTCAGTCTCTCAGGGTGTCTGTCAGTCTGTCAGTGTGTTCGTCAGTCTCTCAGTGTGTCTGTCAGTCTGTCTATCAGTGTGTCTGTCAGTCTGTCTATCAGTGTGTCAGTGTGTCTGTCATTCTGTCAATGTGTCTGTCAGTGTTTCTGTCAGTCTGTCTGTCCGTGTGTGATTCTGTCAGTCTGTCTGTCAGTGTGTGATTCTGTCTGTCTGCCAGTCTGTCAGTGTGTCCGTCAGTCTCTGTGTGTCTGTCAGTCTGTCTATCAGTGTGTCAGTGTGTCTGTAATTCTCTCAATGTGTTTGACAGTCTGTCAGTGAATCTGTCATTGTGTCAGTGTGTCCGCCAGTTTCTCAGTGTGTCTCAGTGTGTCTCAGGCTGTCTATCATTGTGTCAGTGTGTCTGTCATTCTGTCAATATGTCTGTCAGTGTGTCAGTGTGTCTGTCAGTCTGTGTGTTTGTCAATCTGTCTATCAGTGTTATTGTGTCTGTCATTCTGTCAATGTGTCTTCGTGTGTGTGAGTGTCTGTCTAAGTGTAAGTCTGCGTGCCAATCTGTGTGTCAGTGGGACGGTCTGTCTGTGTGTCTGTCTGTGTGTGATTCTGTCAGTATGTCTGTCATTGTGTGATTCTGTCAGTCTGCCAGTCTGTCTATCAGTGTGTCAGTGTGTCATTCTGTCAATTTGTCTGTCAGTCTGTCAATGTGTCTGTCAGTGTGTCATTGTGTCCGTCAGTCTTCCAGTGTGTCCGTCAGTATTTCAGTGTGTCAGTCAGACTCTGTGTGTCGGTCAGACTCTCAGTGTGTCCGTTAGTCTCTCAGTCCGTCTGTCAGTGTGTCTGTCAGTCTGAAAGTGTGTCTGTCAGTCTGTCAGTCTGAAAGTGTGTCTGTCAGTCAGTCAGTCAGTCTGTCAGTCAGGCTGTGTGTCCGTCAGTGTGTTTGTCAGTCCGTAGTGTGTCTGTTAGTCTGTTAGTGTGTCGTCAGTCTGTCAGTGTGTCGTCAGTCTGTCAGTGTGTCCTTCATTCGCTCAGGGTGTCCGTCAGTCTCTCAGTGTGTCCGTCAGTCTGTCAGTGTGTATGTCATTATGTCATTCTGTCAGTGTGTATGTCATTGTGTCTGTCTGTCAGTCTCTTTGTGTGTCAGTCTCTCTGTGTGTCAGTCTCTCTGTGTGTCAGTCTGTCTGTGTGTCAGTCTCTCTGTGTCAGTCTGTCTGTGTTTGAGTCTGTCTGTGTGTCTGTGTGACTGTCATTCTGTCAATGTGTCTGTCAGTCTGTCAATGTGTCCTTTAAGTGTGTCTGCCAGTGAGCTTGTCAGTCTGTTAGTGTGTCTGCCAGTGTGTCAGTCTGTCATTGTGTCTGTCAGTCTGTCATTGTGTCTGTTTTTCTGTCAGTGTGTCTGTCATTCTGTCAGTGTGTCTGTCATTCTCTCAGTGTGTTTGTCAGTCTGTCAGTGTGTCTGTCATTCTGGCAATGTGTCTGTCAGTGTATCAGTGTGTCCGTCAGTCTCTGTGTGTCTGTCAGTCTGTCTATCAGTGTGTCAGTGTGACTGTCAGTCTGTCAATCTGTCTATCAGTGTGTCAGTGTGTCTGTCATTCTGTCAATGTCTGTCAGTGTTTCTGTCCGTGTGAGATTCTGTCAGTCTCTCATTCTTTCTGTCTGTGTGTGATTCTGTCAGTCTGTCAGTCAGTCTGTCAGTGTGTCTGTCATTTTATCAGTGTGTCTGTCAGTGTGTCCGTCAGTCTCTCTGTGTGTCAGTGTATTAGTCTGTCTGTGTGTCTGTGTGTCAGTGTGTTAGTCTGTCTGTGTGTCAGTGTGTTAGTCTGTCTATGTGTCAGTCTCTCTGTGTGTGTCTGTCTGTTTGAGTCTGTCTGTGTGTCTGTGTGAATGTCATTCTGTCAATGTGTCTGTCAGTCTGTCAATGTGTCTGTCAGTCTGTCAATGTGTCAGTGCGTCTGTCAGTCTGTCTATCAGTGTGTCTGTCAGTTTGATAGTGTGTCTGTCATTCTTTTAATGTCTGTCATTTTGTCAGTGTGTCCGTCAGACTGTCAGTGTGTCCGTCAGTCTCTCAGTGTGTCCGTCATTCTCTGTGTGTCCGTTAGTCTCTCAGTGTGTCCGTCAGTCTCTCAGTGTGTCCGTCAGTCTCTCAGTGTGTCCGTCAGTCTGTCTTTCAGTGTGTCTGTCAGTCTGTATATCAGTGTGTCTGTCAGTCTGTCTATCA
The DNA here is from genome assembly GCF_032445375.1 of Bacillus rossius redtenbacheri. NCBI lineage: Eukaryota > Metazoa > Arthropoda > Insecta > Phasmatodea > Bacillidae > Bacillus > Bacillus rossius. The sequence continues at coordinate 275,085 of NW_026962481.1, read as the reverse complement.
GTGTGTCTGTCACTCTGTCTATATGTGTGTCTGTCAGTGTGTTAATCTGTTTGTCAGTGTGTCAGTGTGTCTTTCATTCTGTCAATATGTCTGTCAGTGTGTCAATGTGACTGTCAGTGTGTCCGTCAGTCTCTCAGTGTGTCCGTCAGTCTCTCAGTGTGTCCGTCAGTCTGTCTTTCAGTGTGTCTGTCAGTCTGTATATCAGTGTGTCTGTCAGTCTGTCTATCAGTGTGTCTGTCAGTCTGTCTATCAGTGTGTCTGTCAGTCTGTCTATATGTGTGTCTGTCAGTGTGTTAATCTGTTTGTCAGTGTGTCAGTGTGTCTTTCATTCTGTCAATATGTCTGTCAGTGTGTCAATGTGACTGTCAGTGTGTCTGTCAGTCTCTCAGTGTGTCCGTCATCTCTCAGTGTGTCCGTCGGTCTGTCCTTTAATGTGTCTGTCAGTCTGTCTATAAGTGTGTCTGTCAGTCTGTATCAGTGTGTCTGTCTGTCTGTATTTGAGTCTGTATGTCAGTCAGTGTGTGTCTGTCAGTGTGTCTGTCAGTATGTGTCTGTCAGTGCGTCTGTCAGTGCGTCTGTCAGTGTGTCTGTCAGTGTGTCTGTCAGTCTGTGTGTCTGTCTGTATGTCTGTCTTTCAGTAAGTTAGTATGTCTGTGTGCCAGTCTGTGTGCCAATCTGTGTGTCAGTGTTTCAGTCGGTCTGTGTGTCTGTGTGTGTTTCTGTCAGTCTGTCAGTCTGTCCATCAGTGTATCAGTGTGTCTGTCATTCTGTCAATGTGTCTGCCAGTCTGTCGGTGTGTCAGTCTGTGTGTCAGTTTCTCTGGGTGTCAGTCTCTCTGTGTGTCAGTCTGTCTGTGTTTGAATCAACTGTGTGTCAGTTTGTCAGTCAGTGTGTATGTTTGTCAGTCTGTCAGTCAGTCTGTCAGTGTGTCATTCTGTGTGTCAGTCTCTCTTTTTGTCAGTCAGTCTGTGTGTCAATCTGTCTGTTAGTGTGTCAGTCTGTCTGTGTGTCAGTCTGTGTGTCAGTCTGTGACAGTATGTCTGTGTGTCTGTCAGTGTGTCTGTGTGTCTGTCAGTGTGTCTGTCAGTGTGTCTGTGTGTGTGTGTGTGTCAGTGTGTTTGTCAGTCTGTCTGTTTGTCTCTCTGTCAGTCTGTCAGTTTGTCTGTCAGTGTGTCTGTCAGTCTGTCTGTCAGTCTGTCTGTCTGTTTGTCAGTCTGTCAGTGTGTCTGTCTGTCTGTCAATCTGTCTGTCTGTCTGACAGTCTGTCTATCAGTGTGTCAGTGTGCCTGTCACTTTCAGTGTTTTTGTCTGCCTGTCAGAGTTTCTGTCTGTCAGTCAGTGTGTCTGTCAGTCTGTCAGTTCCTCTGTATGTGTGTCTATCAGTGCCTCTGTATGTGTTTCTGTCAGTGCCTCTGTATGTGTGTCTGTCAGACTGTCAGTGTGTCTGTTTATCAGTGTGTCTGAATGTCAGTGTGTCTGTCAGTCTTTTAGTGTGTCTGCCAGTGAGCCTGTCAGTCTTTCAGTGTTTCTGCCAGTGAGCCTGTCAGTCTGTTAGTGTGTCTGCCAGTCTGTCAGTGTGTCTGTCATTCTGTCAGTGTGTCTGTTATTCTGTCAGTGTGTCTGTCATTCTGTCAGTGTGTCCGTCATTCTGTCAGTGTGTCCGTCATTCTGTCATTGTGTCCGTCAGTCTCTCAGTGTGTCAGTGTGTCTTGTCATTCTGTTAATGTGTCTGTCAGTGTGTCTGTCAGTCTGTCTGTCAGTCTGTCTGTCTGTTTGTCAGTCTGTCAGTGTGTCTGTCTGTCTGTCTGTTAATCTGTCTGTCTGTCTGACAGTCTGTCTATCAGTGTGTCAGTGTGCCTGTCACTTTCAGTGTTTTTGTCTGCCTGTCAGTGTTTCTGTCAGTCTGTCAGTGTGTCTGTCAGTCTGTCAGTGCCTCTGTATGTGTGTCTATCAGTGCCTCTGTATGTGTTTCTGTCAGTGCCTCTGTATGTGTGTCTGTCAGACTGTCAGTGTGTGTGTTTGTCAGTGTGTCTGACTGTCAGTGTGTCTGTCAGTCTTTTAGTGTGTCTGCCAGTGAGCCTGTCAGTCTTTCAGTGTGTCTGCCAGTGAGCCTGTCAGTTTGTTAGTGTGTCTGCAAGTGTGTCAGTCTGTCAGTGTGTCTGTCATTCTGTCAGTGTGTCTGTCATTCTGTCAGTGTGTCCGTCATTCGGTCAGTGTGTCCATCATTCTGTCAGTGTGTCCATCATTCTGTCAGTGTGTCCGTCATTCTGTCATTGTGTCCGTCAGTCTCTCAGTGTGTCAGTGTGTCTTGTCATTCTGTCAATGTGTCTGTCAGTCTGTCAGTGTGTCTGTCAGTCTGTCAGTGTGTCCGTCAGTCTTTCAGTGTGTCTGGCTAAGTATTCCATAACAGGATGTATTCAAAACAGGATACATTAAATAGTTTAGCTGCACTATTACAGAGTTTTAATAAGAAGTTTAGATACATTTATTAAAAATAATTTTAAATCATGAATTTGATTATGAATTACTAATTATAATTAAATTAACCTAACAAACCATCTACATATATGTTTTAGTATTTTCTATGTAGGCCTAGTTGTTATAACTGAAATCAAAAAACTGTAATTTATTTGAATTATCACAATTTCTTTATTACAGAACAGTTGCCATTAGTAACTTTGAAATGTAAGTCATGTGCTTTGTTGAATTTGTAGGAATTTTTTGTAGCCTGGAAACTTGCTTATCTGGTATTACTGGCTGGGTCGGTTCTACTGCATTTTGTTTTCATGCCAACCACTGTATATAAAATGCAGGGACATCCATTAGTTAGAATAGTGTTGTCATGTAGGTCTTCTTTCTTGATGCCTAGTCTGCCTCTCTCTTCCCATTCTCTGGACGTGGCCTTACTATCTCATTTTCGCTTTTCTATGATGTTATTAAAGTCCTGTACTCTAGCTTCCACAATATTCTATATAATTCTAATCCTGTCTCCCTAAGTTTCCTTACGAGGCAAAGATACCATTATAATTATTAAATGAGGGCCAAGAAACATAACTTTGGAATTTCTTGGTCTTTTTCTAATAATAAATTTATTAATGCATCTTTTGGACGTTAGAAAAAAGGCATTAAAGTAATTGACCAAAATTGTTGTGCACAGCTTAATTAAAAGTGCAGTATTCTTGTATCTGCTCTTGCTAGATATAATTTAAAATTTGGGGGATAAAGTGTCTGAATTAATCTTTATTGTGAATATGGCTGGTATGTTATTTATTTATTGGTTTTTGCAGCTGCTGTCCTGAAACTTCATAAGGTTAACCATATTGAGGTGAAGGATACAATCTGCCTGTGGCTGAAACAGAGCGAAACAAGAGTAATGAAGAGGTAAAACTTTTGTTATTCTAACAACTTTATTTTAACAACTTTTTAATTGTAACATTGAAAGTTGCCCAAGTTGACTGCAAGTGTGTCTGTCAGACTGCAAGTGTGACCGTCAGTGTGTCCGTCAGTCTCTCAGTGTGTCTGTCAGTCAGACTGACGGACAGACACAATGACAGAAAGTGTGTCTGTGTGTGTCTGTCAGTCTATCTGTCAGTCTGTGTGTCTGTCTGTCTGTCATTCTGGTAGTCTGTCTGTCAGTGTGTATGTCTGTCTAGGTGTCAGTCTGTGTTCCAGTCTGTGTGTAAGTGTTTCAGTCTCTCTGTGTGTCTAGCTGTGTGTGATTCTGTCAGTCTGTGAATCTGTCTGTCAGTGTGTGATTCTGCCAGTCTGCCAGTCTGCCAGTTTGTCTATCAGTTGGTCAGTGTATCTGTCAGTCTGTCAGTGTGTCTGTCAGTGTGTCTGTCAGTGTGTCTGTCAGTGTGTCTGTCAGTGTGTCTGTCAGTGTTACAGTGTGTCTGTCAGTGTGTCAGTGTGTCTGTCATTCTGTCAATGTGTCTGTCAGTGTGATAGTGTGTCTGTCATTCTGTCAATGTCTGTCAGTGTGTCTGTCAGTCAGACTGACTTACAGACACAATGACAGACACACTGACAGACAGTGTGTCTGTCTGTGTGTGAGTCTTTCAGTCTGTCTGTCAGTTTGTGTGTCAGTCTGTCTGTCAGTCTGTATGTCAGTCTGTGTGTCAGTCTGTGTGTGAGTCTGTCTGTCAGTGTGTATGTCTGTTTAAGCATCAGTCTGTATGCCAGTCTGTGTGTCAGTGTTTTAGTCTCTCTGTGTGTCTGTCTGTGTGTGATTCTGTCAGTCTGTCAGTCTGTCTGTGTGTCTGTCAGTCTGTCAGTGTGTCTGTCAGTGTGTCAGTGTGTCTTACAGTGTATCAGTGTGTCTGTCATTCTGTCAGTGTGTCTGTTATTCTGTCAGTGAGTCTGTCAGTCTCTGTGTGTCTGTCAAGCTCTCAGTGTGTCTGTCAGTCTCTCAGTGTGTCCGTCAGTCTCTCAGTGTGTCCGTCAGTCTCTCAGTGTGTCCGTCAGTCTCTCAGTGTGTCCGTCAGTCTCTCAGTGTGTCCGTCAGTCTCTCAGGGTGTTGGTCAGTCTCTCAGAGTGTTTTTAAGTCTCTCAGTGTGTTCGTCAGTCTCTCAGGGTGTCTGTCAGTCTGTCAGTCTGTTAGTGTGTCGTCAGTCTGTCAGTGTGTCGTCAGTCTGTCAGTGTGTCGTCAGTCTGTCGTCAGTCTGTCAGTGTGTCCGTCAGTATCTCAGTGTGTTTGTCAGTCTCAGTTTGTCTGTCAGTCTGTCAGTGTGTCCGTCAATCTAAGTGTGTCCGTCACTCTCAGTGGGTCTGTCAGTCTATCTATCAGTGTGTCAGTCTGTCTATCAGTGTGTCAGTGTGTCTGTCATTCTGTCAATGTGTCTGTCATTTTGTCAATGTGTCTTGTCAGTCTGTCAGTGTGTCTGTCAGTGTGTCAGTGTGTCTTACAGTGTATCAGTGTGTCTGTCATTCTGTCAGTGTGTCTGTTATTCTGTCAGTGAGTCTGTCAGTCTCTGTGTGTCTGTCAAGCTCTCAGTGTGTCTGTCAGTCTCTCAGTGTGTCCGTCAGTCTCTCAGTGTGTCCGTCAGTCTCTCAGTGTGTCCGTCAGTCTCTCAGTGTGTCCGTCAGTCTCTCAGTGTGTCCGTCAGTCTCTCAGGGTGTTCGTCAGTCTCTCAGGGTGTCTGTCAGTCTGTCAGTGTATTCGTCAGTCTTTCAGGGTGTCTGTCAGTCTGTATATCAGTGTGTCTGTCAGTCTGTCTATCAGTGTGTCAGTGTGGCTGTCATTCTGTCAATGTGTCTGTCAGTGTTTCTGTCAGTCTGTCTGTCCGTGTGTGATTCTGTCTTTCTCTCAGTCTTTCTGTCTGTGTGTGATTCTGTCAGTCTGCCAGTCTGTCAGTGTGTCCGTCAGTCTCTGTGTGTCTGTCAGTCTGTCTATCAGTGTGTCAGTGTGTCTGTAATTCTCTCAATGTGTCTGACAGTCTGTCAGTGAACCTGTCAATGTGTCAGTGTGTCCGCCAGTTTCTCAGTGTCTCTCAGTGTGTCTCAGTCTGTCTATCAGTGTGTCTGTCAGTCTGTCTATATGTGTGTCTGTCAGTGTGTTAATCTGTTTGTCAGTGTGTCAGTGTGTCTTTCATTCTGTCAATATGTCTGTCAGTGTGTCAATGTGACTGTCAGTGTGTCTGTCAGTCTCTCAGTGTGTCTGTCAGTCTCTCAGTGTGTCCGTCATTCTCTCAGTGTGTCCGTCAGTCTCTCAGTGTGTCCGTCAGTCTCTCAGTGTGTCCGTCATTCTCTCAGTGTGTCCGTCATCTCTCAGTGTGTCCGTCAGTCTGTCTATTAATGTGTCTGTCAGTCTGTCTATAAGTGTGTCTGTCAGTCTGTCTATAAGTGTGTCTGTCAGTCTGTATCAGTGTGTCTGTCTGTCTGTATTTGAGTCTGTATGTCAGTCAGTGTGTGTCTGTCAGTATGTGTCTGTCAGTGTGTCTGTCAGTGTGTCTGTCAGTGTGTCTGTCAGTGTGTCTGTCAGTGTGTCTGTCAGTCTGTCTGTCAGTCTGTCTGTCAGTCTGTGAGTCAGTCTGTGAGTCAGTCTGTGTGTGAGTCTGTCTGTCAAAGGTGTATGTCTGTTTAAGTATGTCTGTATGCCAGTCTGTGTGTCAGTGTTTCAGTCTCTCTGTGTGTCTGTCTGTGTGTGATTCTGTCAGTCTGTCAGTCTGTCTGTGTGTCTGTCAGTCTGTCAGTCTGTTAGTGTGTCGTCAGTCCGTCAGTGTGTCGTCAGTCTGTCAGTGTGTCGTCAGTCTGTCAGTGTGTCGTCAGTCTGTCAGTGTGTCGTCAGTCTGTCAGTGTGTCGTCAGTCTGTCAGTGTGTCCGTCAGTATCTCAGTGTGTTTGTCAGTCTCAGTGTGTCTGTCAGTCTGTCAGTGTGTCCGTCAATCTGAGTGTGTCCGTCAATCTCAGTGGGTCTGTCAGTCTGTCTATCAGTGTGTCTGTCATTCTGTCAATGTGTCTGTCATTCTGTCAATGTGTCTTGTCAGTCTGTAAGTGTGTCATTCTGTCAGTGTGTCTGTCAAGCTCTCAGTGTGTCTGTCAGTCTCTCAGTGTGTCCGTCAGTCTCTCAGTGTGTCCGTCAGTCTCTCAGTGTGTCCGTCAGTCTCTCAGGGTGTTGGTCAGTCTCTCAGGGTGTCTGTAAGTCTCTCAGTGTGTTCGTCAGTCTCTCAGGGTGTCTGTCAGTCTGTCAGTCTGTTAGTGTGTCGTCAGTCTGTCAGTGTGTCGTCAGTCTGTCAGTGTGTCGTCAGTCTGTCGTCAGTCTGTCAGTGTGTCGTCAGTCTGTCAGTGTGTCCGTCAGTATCTGTGTGTTTGTCAGTCTCAGTTTCTGTCAGTCTGTCAGTGTGTCCGTCAATCTAAGTGTGTCCGTCACTCTCAGTGGGTCTGTCAGTCTATCTATCAGTGTGTCAGTCTGTCTATCAGTGTGTCAATGTGTCTGTCATTTTGTCAATGTGTCTTGTCAGTCTGTCAGTGTGTCAGTGTGTCTTACAGTGTATCAGTGTGTCTGTCATTCTGTCAGTGTGTCTGTTATTCTGTCAGTGAGTCTGTCAGTCTCTGTGTGTCTGTCAAGCTCTCAGTGTGTCTGTCAGTCTCTCAGTGTGTCCGTCAGTCTCTCAGTGTGTCCGTCAGTCTCTCAGTGTGTCCGTCAGTCTCTCAGTGTGTCCGTCAGTCTCTCAGTGTGTCCGTCAGTCTCTCAGGGTGTTGGTCAGTCTCTCAGAGTGTCTGTAAGTCTCTCAGTGTGTTCGTCAGTCTCTCAGGGTGTCTGTCAGTCGGTCAGTCTGTTAGTGTGTCGTCAGTCTGTCAGTGTGTCGTCAGTCTGTCAGTGTGTCGTCAGTCTGTCGTCAGTCTGTCAGTGTGTCCGTCAGTATCTCAGTGTGTTTGTCAGTCTCAGTTTGTCTGTCAGTCTGTCAGTGTGTCCGTCAATCTAAGTGTGTCCGTCACTCTCAGTGGGTCTGTCAGTCTATCTATCAGTGTGTCAGTCTGTCTATCAGTGTGTCAGTGTGTCTGTCATTCTGTCAATGTGTCTGTCATTTTGTCAATGTGTCTTGTCAGTCTGTCAGTGTGTCTTACAGTGTATCAGTGTGTCTGTCATTCTGTCAGTGTCTGTTATTCTGTCAGTGAGTCTGTCAGTCTCTGTGTGTCTGTCAAGCTCTCAGTGTGTCTGTCAGTCTCTCAGTGTGTCCGTCAGTCTCTCAGTGTGTCCGTCAGTCTCTCAGTGTGTCCGTCAGTCTCTCAGTGTGTCCGTCAGTCTCTCAGGGTGTTCGTCAGTCTCTCAGGGTGTTCGTCAGTCTCTCAGGGTGTTCGTCAGTCTCTCAGGGTGTCTGTCAGTCTGTCAGTGTGTTCGTCAGTCTCTCAGTGTGTCTGTCAGTCTGTCTATCAGTGTGTCTGTCAGTCTGTCTATCAGTGTGTCTGTCAGTCTGTCTATCAGTGTGTCAGTGTGTCTGTCATTCTGTCAATGTGTCTGTCTGTCCGTGTGTGATTCTGTCAGTCTGTCTGTCAGTGTGTGATTCTGTCTGTCTGCCAGTCTGTCAGTGTGTCCGTCAGTCTCTGTGTGTCTGTCAGTCTGTCTATCAGTGTGTAAGTGTGTCTGTAATTCTCTCAATGTGTCTGACAGTCTGTCAGTGAATCTGTCAATGTGTCAGTGTGTCCGCCAGTTTCTCAGTGTGTCTCAGTGTGTCTCAGGCTGTCTATCATTGTGTCAGTGTGTCTGTCATTCTGTCAATATGTCTGTCAGTGTGTCAGTGTGTCTGTCAGTCTGTGTGTTTGTCAATCTGTCTATCAGTGTTATTGTGTCTGTCATTCTGTCAATGTGTCTTCCTGTGTGTGAGTGTCTGTCTAAGTGTAAGTCTGCGTGCCAATCTGTGTGTCAGTGGGACGGTCTGTCTGTGTGTCTGTCTGTGTGTGATTCTGTCAGTATGTCTGTCATTGTGTGATTCTGTCAGTCTGCCAGTCTGTCTATCAGTGTGTCAGTGTGTCATTCTGTCAATTTGTCTGTCAGTCTGTCAATGTGTCTGTCAGTGTGTCATTGTGTCCGTCAGTCTTTCAGTGTGTCAGTCAGACTCTCAGTGTGTCGGTCAGACTCTCAGTGTGTCCGTCAGTCTCTCAGTCCGTCTGTCAGTGTGTCTGTCAGTCTGAAAGTGTGTCTGTCAGTCTGTCATTCTGAAAGTGTGTCTGTGAGTCAGTCAGTCTGTCTGTCAGTCAGGCTGTGTGTCCGTCAGTGTGTTTGTCAGTCCGTTAGTGTGTCTGTTAGTCTGTTAGTGTGTCGTCAGTCTGTCAGTGTGTCGTCAGTCTGTCAGTGTGTCCTTCATTCGCTCAGGGTGTCCGTCAGTCTCTCAGTGTGTCCGTCAGTCTGTCAGTGTGTATGTCATTATGTCATTCTGTCAGTGTGTATGTCATTGTGTCTGTCTGTCAGTCTCTTTGTGTGTCAGTCTGTCTGTGTGTCAGTCTCTCTGTGTCAGTCTGTCTGTGTTTGAGTCTGTCTGTGTGTCTGTGTGACTGTCATTCTGTCAATGTGTCTGTCAGTCTGTCAATGTGTCAGTGTGTCTGTCATTCTGTCAATATGTCTCTCATTCTGTCAATGTGTCTGTCAGTCTGTCAATGTGTCAGTGTGTCGTCAGTCTGTCAGTGTGTAGTAAGTATGTCAGTGTGTCTGTCAGTCTCTCAGTGTGTCTGTCAGTCTGTCTGTCAGTCTGTCTGTCAGTCTCTCAGTGTGTCCGTCATTCTCTCAGTGTGTCCGTCATTCTCTCAGTGTGTCCGTCAGTCTCTCAGTGTGTCCGTCAGTCTCTCAGTGTGTCCGTCAGTCTCTCAGTGTGTCTGTCAGTCTGTCTATCAGTGTGTCTGTCAGGTTGATAGTGTGTCTGTCATTCTTTTAATGTCTGTCATTCTGTCAGTCTGTCCGTCAGACTGTCAGTGTGTCCGTCTGACTGTCAGTGTGTCCGTCACTCTGTCAGTTGTGTCCGTCTGTCTCTCAGTGTGTCCGTCTGTCTCTCAGTGTGTCCGTTAGTCTCTCAGTGTGTCCGTCAGTCTCTCAGTGTGTCCGTCAGTCTGTCTATCAGTGTGTCTGTCAGTCTGTATATCAGTGTGTCTGTCAGTCTGTCTATCAGTGTGTCTGTCAGTGTGTCAATGTGTCTGTCAGTGTATCAGTGTGTCTTTCATTCTGTCAATATGTCTGTCAGTGTGTCAATGTGACTGTAAGTGTGTCTGTCAGTCTCTCAGTGTGTCTGTCAGTGTGTACGTCTGTGTGTCAGTCTGTATGTCTGCCTTTCAGTAAGTTAGTATGTCTGTGTGCCAGTCTGTGTGTCAATCTGTGTGTCAGTGTTTCAGTCGGTCTGTGTGTCTGTCTGTGTGTGATTCTGTCAGTCTATCTGTCTGTCCATCAGTGTTTCAGTGAGTCTGTCATTCAGTCAATGTGTCTGTCAGTCTGTCAGTGTGTCTGTCAGTGTGTCAGTGTTTCCGTCATTCTGTCAATGTGTCTATAAGTCTGTCAGTGTGTCCGTCAGTCTGTCAGTGTGTCTGTCAGTCTGTCAGAGTGTCAGTCGGTCTGTCAGTGTGTCTGTCAGTCTATCAGTGTGTCAGTCAGTCAGTGTGTCTGTCAGTCTGTCAGAGTGTCAGTCGGTCTGTCAGTGTGTCTGTCAGTCTGTCAGTGTGTCAGTCTGTCAGTGTGTCTGTAATTCTGTCATTGTGTCTGTTTTTCTGTCAGTGTGTCTGTCATTCTGTCAGTGTGTCTGTCATTCTCTCAGTGTGTTTGTCAGTCTGTCAGTGTGTCTGTCATTCTGTCAATGTGTCTGTCAGTGTATCAGTGTGTCCGTCAGTCTCTGTGTGTCTGTCAGTCTGTCTATCAGTGTGTCAGTGTGACTGTCAGTCTGTCAATCTGTCTATCAGTGTGTCAGTGTGTCTGTCATTCTGTCAATGTCTGTCAGTGTTTCTGTCCGTGTGAGATTCTGTCAGTCTCTCAGTCTTTCTGTCTGTGTGTGATTCTGTCAGTCTGTCAGTCTGTCTGCCAGTGTGTCAGTGTGTCAGTCTGTCATTGTGTCTGTCAGTCTGTCATTGTGTCTGTTTTTCTGTCAGTGTGTCTGTCATTCTGTCAGTGTGTCTGTCATTCTCTCAGTGTGTTTGTCAGTCTGTCAGTGTGTCTGTCATTCTGGCAATGTGTCTGTCAGTGTATCAGTGTGTCCGTCAGTCTCTGTGTGTCTGTCAGTCTGTCTATCAGTGTGTCAGTGTGACTGTCAGTCTGTTAATCTGTCTATCAGTGTGTCAGTGTGTCTGTCATTCTGTCAATGTCTGTCAGTGTTTCTGTCCGTGTGAGATTCTGTCAGTCTCTCAGTCTCTCAGTCTTTCTGTCTGTGTGTGATTCTGTCAGTCTGTCAGTCAGTCTGTCAGTGTGTCTGTCATTTTATCAGTGTGTCTGTCAGTGTGTCCGTCAGTCTCTCTGTGTGTCAGTGTATTAGTCTGTCTGTGTGTCTGTGTGTCAGTGTGTTAGTCTGTCTGTGTGTCAGTGTGTTAGTCTGTCTGTGTGTCAGTCTCTCTGTGTGTGTCTGTCTGTTTGAGTCTGTCTGTGTGTCTGTGTGAATGTCATTCTGTCAATGTGTCTGTCAGTCTGTCAATGTGTCAGTGTGTCTGTCATTCTGTCAATGTGTCTGTCATTCTGTCAATGTGTCTGTCATTCTGTCAATGTGTCTGTCAGTCTGTCAATGTGTCTGTCAGTCTGTCAATGTGTCAGTGTGTCGTCAGTCTGTCAGTGTGTAGTAAGTATGTCAGTGTGTCTGTTAGTCTCTCAGTGTGTCTGTCGGTCTGTCTGTCAGTGTGTATGTCAGTCTGTCAGTGTGTCCGTCATTCTCTCAGTGTGTCCGTCATTCTCTCAGTGTGTCCGTCAGTCTCTCAGTGTGTCCGTCAGTCTCTCAGTGTGTCCGTCAGTCCCTCAGTGTGTCCGTCAGTCTCTCTGTGTGTCCGTCAGTCTCTCTGTGTGTCCGTCAGTCTTTCAGTGTGTCTGTCAGTCTGTCTATCAGTGTGTCTGTCAGTTTGATAGTGTGTCTGTCATTCTTTTAATGTCTGTCATTTTGTCAGTGTGTCCGTCAGACTGTCAGTGTGTCCGTCAGTCTGTCAGTGTGTCCGTCAGTCTCTCAGTGTGTCCGTCATTCTCTGTGTGTCCGTTAGTCTCTCAGTGTGTCCGTCAGTCTCTCAGTGTGTCCGTCAGTCTCTCAGTGTGTCCGTCAGTCTGTCTTTCAGTGTGTCTGTCAGTCTGTATATCAGTGTGTCTGTCAGTCTGTCTATCAGTGTGTCTGTCAGTCTGTCTATCAGTGTGTCTGTCAGTCTGTCTATATGTGTGTCTGTCAGTGTGTTAATCTGTTTGTCAGTGTGTCAGTGTGTCTTTCATTCTGTCAATATGTCTGTCAGTGTGTCAATGTGACTGTCAGTGTGTCTGTCAGTCTCTCAGTGTGTCCGTCATCTCTCAGTGTGTCCGTCAGTCTGTCTATTAATGTGTCTGTCAGTCTCTATAAGTGTGTCTGTCAGTCTGTATCAGTGTGTCTGTCTGTCTGTATTTGAGTCTGTATGTCAGTCAGTGTGTGTCTGTCAGTGTGTCTGTCAGTATGTGTCTGTCAGTGTGTCTGTCAGTGTGTCTGTCAGTGTGTCTGTCAGTCTCTCAGTGTGTCTGTCAGTCTGTCTGTCAGTGTGTCTGTCATTCTGTCAGTGTGTCTGTCAAGCTCTCATTGTGTCTGTCAGTCTCTCAGTGTGTCCGTCAGTTTCTCAGTGTGTCCGTCAGTCTCTCAGTGTGTCCGTCAGTCTCTCAGGGTGTTGGTCAGTCTCTCAGAGTGTCTGTAAGTCTCTCAGTGTGTTCGTCAGTCTCTCAGGGTGTCTGTCAGTCTGTCAGTCTGTTAGTGTGTCGTCAGTCTGTCAGTGTGTCGTCAGTCTGTCAGTGTGTCGTCAGTCTGTCGTCAGTCTGTCAGTGTGTCCGTCAGTATCTCAGTGTGTTTGTCAGTCTCAGTTTGTCTGTCAGTCTGTCAGTGTGTCCGTCAATCTAAGTGTGTCCGTCACTCTCAGTGGGTCTGTCAGTCTATCTATCAGTGTGTCAGTCTGTCTATCAGTGTGTCAGTGTGTCTGTCATTCTGTCAATGTGTCTGTCATTTTGTCAATGTGTCTTGTCAGTCTGTCAGTGTGTCTGTCAGTGTGTCAGTGTGTCTTACAGTGTATCAGTGTGTCTGTCATTCTGTCAGTGTGTCTGTTATTCTGTCAGTGAGTCTGTCAGTCTCTGTGTGTCTGTCAAGCTCTCAGTGTGTCTCAGTCTCTCAGTGTGTCCGTCAGTCTCTCAGTGTGTCCGTCAGTCTCTCAGTGTGTCCGTCAGTATCTCAGTGTGTTTGTCAGTCTCAGTTTGTCTGTCAGTCTGTCAGTGTGTCCGTCAATCTAAGTGTGTCCGTCACTCTCAGTGGGTCTGTCAGTCTGTATCAGTGTGTCTGTCTGTCTGTATTTGAGTCTGTATGTCAGTCAGTGTGTGTCTGTCAGTGTGTCTGTCAGTGTTTCTGTCAGTATGTGTCTGTCAGTGTGTGTCTGTCAGTGTGTCTGTCAGTGTGTCTGTCAGTGTGTCTGTCAGTGTGTCTGTCAGTCTGTGTGTCAGTCTGTATGTCTGTCTTTCAGTAAGTTAGTATGTCTGTGTGCCAGTCTGTGTGCCAATCTGTGTGTCAGTGTTTCAGTCGGTCTGTGTGTCTGTGTGTGTTTCTGTCAGTCTGTCAGTCTGTCCATCAGTGTATCAGTGTGTCTGTCATTCTGTCAATGTGTCTGCCAGTCTGTTTGTGTGTCTGTCAGTGTGTCAGTGTTTCGGTCATTCTGTCAATGTGTCTATTAGTCTGTCAGTGTGTCCGTCAGTCTGTCAGTGTGTCTGTCAGTCTGTCAGTGTGTCTGTCAGTCTGTTAGTGTGTCGTCAGCCTGTCAGTGTGTCGTCAGTCTGTCAGTGTGTCCGTCAGTCTGTCAGTCTGTGTGTCAGTTTCTCTGGGTGTCAGTCTCTCTGTGTGTCAGTCTGTCTGTGTTTGAATCAACTGTGTGTCAGTTTGTCAGTCAGTGTGTATGTTTGTCAGTCTGTCAGTCAGTCTGTCAGTGTGTCATTCTGTGTGTCAGTCTCTCTTTTTGTCAGTCAGTCTGTGTGTCAATCTGTCTGTCAGTGTGTCAGTCTGTCTGTGTGTCAGTCTGTGTGTCAGTCTGTGACAGTATGTCTGTGTGTCTGTCAGTGTGTCTGTGTGTCTGTCAGTGTGTCTGTCAGTGTGTCTGTGTGTGTGTGTGTGTCAGTGTGTTTGTCAGTCTGTCTGTTTGTCTCTCTGTCAGTCTGTCAGTTTGTCTGTCAGTGTGTCTGTCAGTCTGTCTGTCAGTCTGTCTGTCTGTCAGTCTGTCTGTCTGTTTGTCAGTCTGTCAGTGTGTCTGTCTGTCTGTCAATCTGTCTGTCTGTCTGACAGTCTGTCTGACAGTCTGTCTATCAGTGTGTCAGTGTGCCTGTCACTTTCAGTGTTTTTGTCTGCCTGTCAGAGTTTCTGTCAGTCAGTCAGTGTGTCTGTCAGTCTGTCAGTTCCTCTGTATGTGTGTCTATCAGTGCCTCTGTATGTGTTTCTGTCAGTGCCTCTGTATGTGTGTCTGTCAGACTGTCAGTGTGTCTGTTTGTCAGTGTGTCTGAATGTCAGTGTGTCTGTCAGTCTTTTAGTGTGTCTGCCAGTGAGCCTGTCAGTCTTTCAGTGTTTCTGCCAGTGAGCCTGTCAGTCTGTTAGTGTGTCTGCCAGTCTGTCAGTGTGTCTGTCATTCTGTCAGTGTGTCTGTTATTCTGTCAGTGTGTCTGTCATTCTGTCAGTGTGTCCGTCATTCTGTCAGTATGTCCGTCATTCTGTCATTGTGTCCGTCAGTCTCTCAGTGTGTCAGTGTGTCTTGTCATTCTGTTAATGTGTCTGTCAGTGTGTCTGTCAGTCTGTCTGTCAGTCTGTCTGTCTGTTTGTCAGTCTGTCAGTGTGTCTGTCTGTCTGTCTGTCAATCTGTCTGTCTGTCTGACAGTCTGTCTATCAGTGTGTCAGTGTGCCTGTCACTTTCAGTGTTTTTGTCTGCCTGTCAGTGTTTCTATCAGTCTGTCAGTGTGTCTGTCAGTCTGTCAGTGCCTCTGTATGTGTGTCTATCAGTGCCTCTGTATGTGTTTCTGTCAGTGCCTCTGTATGTGTGTCTGTCAGACTGTCAGTGTGTGTGTTTGTCAGTGTGTCTGACTGTCAGTGTGTCTGTCAGTCTTTTAGTGTGTCTGCCAGTGAGCCTGTCAGTCTTTCAGTGTGTCTGCCAGTGAGCCTGTCAGTTTGTTAGTGTGTCTGCCAGTGTGTCAGTCTGTCAGTGTGTCTGTCATTCTGTCAGTGTGTCTGTCATTCTGTCAGTGTGTCCGTCATTCGGTCAGTGTGTCCATCATTCTGTCAGTGTGTCCGTCATTCTGTCATTGTGTCCGTCAGTCTCTCAGTGTGTCAGTGTGTCTTGTCATTCTGTCAATGTGTCTGTCAGTCTGTCAGTGTGTCTGTCAGTCTGTCAGTGTGTCCGTCAGTCTTTCAGTGTGTCTGGCTAAGTATTCCATAACAGGATGTATTCAAAACAGGATACATTAAATAGTTTAGCTGCACTATTACAGAGTTTTAATAAGAAGTTTAGATACATTTATTAAAAATAATTTTAAATCATGAATTTGATTATGAATTACTAATTATAATTAAATTAACCTAACAAACCATCTACATATATGTTTTAGTATTTTCTATGTAGGCCTAGTTGTTATAACTGAAATCAAAAAACTGTAATTTATTTGAATTATCACAATTTCTTTATTACAGAACAGTTGCCATTAGTAACTTTGAAATGTAAGTCATGTGCTTTGTTGAATTTGTAGGAATTTTTTGTAGCCTGGAAACTTGCTTATCTGGTATTACTGGCTGGGTCGGTTCTACTGCATTTTGTTTTCATGCCAACCACTGTATATAAAATGCAGGGACATCCATTAGTTAGAATAGTGTTGTCATGTAGGTCTTCTTTCTTGATGCCTAGTCTGCCTCTCTCTTCCCATTCTCTGGACGTGGCCTTACTATCTCATTTTCGCTTTTCTATGATGTTATTAAAGTCCTGTACTCTAGCTTCCACAATATTCTATATAATTCTAATCCTGTCACCCCAAGTTTCCTTACGAGGCAAAGATACCATTATAATTATTAAATGAGGGCCAAGAAACATAACTTTGGAATTTCTTGGTCTTTTTCTAATAATAAATTTATTAATGCATCTTTTGGACGTTAGAAAAAAGGCATTAAAGTAATTGACCAAAATTGTTGTGCACAGCTTAATTAAAAGTGCAGTATTCTTGTATCTGCTCTTGCTAGATATAATTTAAAATTTGGGGGATAAAGTGTCTGAATTAATCTTTATTGTGAATATGGCTGGTATGTTATTTATTTATTGGTTTTTGCAGCTGCTGTCCTGAAACTTCATAAGGTTAACCATATTGAGATGAAGGATACAATCTGCCTGTGGCTGAAACAGAGCAAAACAAGAGTAATGAAGAGGTAAAACTTTTGTTATTCTAACAACTTTATTTTAACAACTTTTTAATTGTAACATTGAAAGTTGCCCAAGTTGACTGCAAGTGTGTCTGTCAGACTGCAAGTGTGACCGTCAGTGTGTCCGTCAGTCTCTCAGTGTGTCTGTCAGTCAGACTGACGGACAGACACAATGACAGAAAGTGTGTCTGTGTGTGTCTGTCAGTCTATCTGTCAGTCTGTGTGTCTGTCTGTCTGTCAGTCTGGTAGTCTGTCTGTCAGTGTGTATGTCTGTCTAGGTGTCAGTCTGTGTTCCAGTCTGTGTGTAAGTGTTTCAGTCTCTCTGTGTGTCTAGCTGTGTGTGATTCTGTCAGTCTGTGAATCTGTCTGTCAGTGTGTGATTCTGCCAGTCTGCCAGTTTGTCTATCAGTTGGTCAGTGTATCTGTCAGTCTGTCAGTGTGTCTGTCAGTGTGTCTGTCAGTGTGTCTGTCAGTGTGTCTGTCAGTGTTACAGTGTGTCTGTCAGTGTGTCAGTGTGTCTGTCATTCTGTCAGTGTGTCTGTCAGTGTGATAGTGTGTCTGTCATTCTGTCAATGTCTGTCAGTGTGTCTGTCAGTCAGACTGACTTACAGACACAATGACAGACACACTGACAGACAGTGTGTCTGTCTGTGTGTGAGTCTTTCAGTCTGTCTGTCATTTTGTGTGTCAGTCTGTCTGTCAGTCTGTATGTCAGTCTGTGTGTCAGTCTGTGTGTGAGTCTGTCTGTCAGTGTGTATGTCTGTTTAAGCATCAGTCTGTATGCCAGTCTGTGTGTCAGTGTTTTAGTCTCTCTGTGTGTCTGTCTGTGTGTGATTCTGTCAGTCTGTCAGTCTGTCTGTGTGTCTGTAAGTCTGTCAGTGTGTCTGTCAGTGTGTCAGTGTGTCTTACAGTGTATCAGTGTGTCTGTCATTCTGTCAGTGTGTCTGTTATTCTGTCAGTGAGTCTGTCAGTCTCTGTGTGTCTGTCAAGCTCTCAGTGTGTCTGTCAGTCTCTCAGTGTGTCCGTCAGTCTCTCAGTGTGTCCGTCAGTCTCTCAGTGTGTCCGTCAGTCTCTCAGTGTGTCCGTCAGTCTCTCAGTGTGTCCGTCAGTCTCTCAGGGTGTCGGTCAGTCTCTCAGAGTGTCTGTAAGTCTCTCAGTGTGTTCGTCAGTCTCTCAGGGTGTCTGTCAGTCTGTCAGTCTGTTAGTGTGTCGTCAGTCTGTCAGTGTGTCGTCAGTCTGTCAGTGTGTCGTCAGTCTGTCGTCAGTCTGTCAGTGTGTCCGTCAGTATCTCAGTGTGTTTGTCAGTCTCAGTTTGTCTGTCAGTCTGTCAGTGTGTCCGTCAATCTAAGTGTGTCCGTCACTCTCAGTGGGTCTGTCAGTCTATCTATCAGTGTGTCAGTCTGTCTATCAGTGTGTCAGTGTGTCTGTCATTCTGTCAATGTGTCTGTCATTTTGTCAATGTGTCTTGTCAGTCTGTCAGTGTGTCTGTCAGTGTGTCAGTGTGTCTTACAGTGTATCAGTGTGTCTGTCATTCTGTCAGTGTGTCTGTTATTCTGTCAGTGAGTCTGTCAGTCTCTGTGTGTCTGTCAAGCTCTCAGTGTGTCTGTCAGTCTCTCAGTGTGTCCGTCAGTCTCTCAGTGTGTCCGTCAGTCTCTCAGTGTGTCCGTCAGTCTCTCAGTGTGTCCGTCAGTCTCTCAGTGTGTCCGTCAGTCTCTCAGGGTGTTCGTCAGTCTCTCAGGGTGTCTGTCAGTCTGTCAGTGTATTCGTCAGTCTTTCAGGGTGTCTGTCAGTCTGTATATCAGTGTGTCTGTCAGTCTGTCTATCAGTGTGTCAGTGTGGCTGTCATTCTGTCAATGTGTCTGTCAGTGTTTCTGTCAGTCTGTCTGTCCGTGTGTGATTCTGTCAGTCTCTCAGTCTTTCTGTCTGTGTGTGATTCTGTCAGTCTGTCTGTCAGTGTGTGATTCTGTCAGTCTGCCAGTCTGTCAGTGTGTCCGTCAGTCTCTGTGTGTCTGTCAGTCTGTCTATCAGTGTGTCAGTGTGTCTGTAATTCTCTCAATGTGTCTGACAGTCTGTCAGTAAACCTGTCAATGTGTCAGTGTGTCCGCCAGTTTCTCAGTGTCTCTCAGTGTGTCTCAGTCTGTCTATCAGTGTGTCTGTCAGTCTGTCTATATGTGTGTCTGTCAGTGTGTTAATCTGTTTGTCAGTGTGTCAGTGTGTCTTTCATTCTGTCAATATGTCTGTCAGTGTGTCAATGTGACTGTCAGTGTGTCTGTCAGTCTCTCAGTGTGTCTGTCAGTCTCTCAGTGTGTCCGTCATTCTCTCAGTGTGTCCGTCAGTCTCTCAGTGTGTCCGTCAGTCTCTCAGTGTGTCCGTCATTCTCTCAGTGTGTCCGTCAGTCTCTCAGTGTGTCCGTCATCTCTCAGTGTGTCCGTCAGTCTGTCTATTAATGTGTCTGTCAGTCTGTCTATAAGTGTGTCTGTCAGTCTGTATCAGTGTGTCTGTCTGTCTGTATTTGAGTCTGTATGTCAGTCAGTGTGTGTCTGTCAGTATGTCTGTCAGTATGTGTCTGTCAGTATGTGTCTGTCAGTGTGTCTGTCAGTGTGTCTGTCAGTGTGTCTGTCAGTGTGTCTGTAAGTGTGTCTGTCAGTGTGTCTGTCAGTCTGTCTGTCAGTCTGTGAGTCAGTCTGTGAGTCAGTCTGTGTGTGAGTCTGTCTGTCAAAGGTGTATGTCTGTTTAAGTATGTCTGTATGCCAGTCTGTGTGTCAGTGTTTCAGTCTCTCTGTGTGTCTGTCTGTGTGTGATTCTGTCAGTCTGTCAGTCTGTCTGTGTGTCTGTCAGTCTGTCAGTCTGTTAGTGTGTCGTCAGTCTGTCAGTGTGTCGTCAGTCTGTCAGTGTGTCGTCAGTCTGTCAGTGTGTCGTCAGTCTGTCAGTGTGTCGTCAGTCTGTCAGTGTGTCGTCAGTCTGTCAGTGTGTCCGTCAGTATCTCAGTGTGTTTGTTAGTCTCAGTGTGTCTGTCAGTCTGTCAGTGTGTCCGTCAATCTGAGTGTGTCCGTCAATCTCAGTGGGTCTGTCAGTCTGTCTATCAGTGTGTCTGTCATTCTGTCAATGTGTCTGTCATTCTGTCAATGTGTCTTGTCAGTCTGTAAGTGTGTCATTCTGTCAGTGTGTCTGTCAAGCTCTCAGTGTGTCTGTCAAGCTCTCAGTGTGTCTGTCAGTCTCTCAGTGTGTCCGTCAGTCTCTCAGTGTGTCCGTCAGTCTCTCAGTGTGTCCGTCAGTCTCTCAGGGTGTTGGTCAGTCTCTCAGGGTGTCTGTAAGTCTCTCAGTGTGTTCGTCAGTCTCTCAGGGTGTCTGTCAGTCTGTCAGTCTGTTAGTGTGTCGTCAGTCTGTTAGTGTGTCGTCAGTCTGTCAGTGTGTCGTCAGTCTGTCAGTGTGTCGTCAGTCTGTCGTCAGTCTGTCAGTGTGTCGTCGGTCTGTCAGTGTGTCCGTCAGTATCTCAGTGTGTTTGTCAGTCTCAGTTTGTGTGTCAGTCTGTCAGTGTGTCCGTCAATCTAAGTGTGTCCGTCACTCTCAGTGGGTCTGTCAGTCTATCTATCAGTGTGTCAGTCTGTCTATCAGTGTGTCAGTGTGTCTGTCATTCTGTCAATGTGTATGTCATTTTGTCAATGTGTCTTGTCAGTCTGTCAGTGTGTCTGTCAGTGTGTCAGTGTGTCTTACAGTGTATCAGTGTGTCTGTCATTCTGTCAGTGTGTCTGTTATTCTGTCAGTGAGTCTGTCAGTCTCTGTGTGTCTGTCAAGCTCTCAGTGTGTCTGTCAGTCTCTTAGTGTGTCCGTCAGTCTCTCAGTGTGTCCGTCAGTCTCTCAGTGTGTCCGTCAGTCTCTCAGTGTGTCCGTCAGTCTCTCAGTGTGTCCGTCAGTCTCTCAGGGTGTTGGTCAGTCTCTCAGAGTGTCTGTAAGTCTCTCAGTGTGTTCGTCAGTCTCTCAGGGTGTCTGTCAGTCTGTCAGTCTGTTAGTGTGTCGTCAGTCTGTCAGTGTGTCGTCAGTCTGTCAGTGTGTCGTCAGTCTGTCGTCAGTCTGTCAGTGTGTCCGTCAGTATCTCAGTGTGTTTGTCAGTCTCAGTTTGTCTGTCTGTCTGTCAGTGTGTCCGTCAATCTAAGTGTGTCCGTCACTCTCAGTGGGTCTGTCAGTCTATCTATCAGTGTGTCAGTCTGTCTATCAGTGTGTCAGTGTGTCTGTCATTCTGTCAATGTGTCTGTCATTTTGTCAATGTGTCTTGTCAGTCTGTCAGTGTGTCTGTCAGTGTGTCAGTGTGTCTTACAGTGTATCAGTGTGTCTGTCATTCTGTCAGTGTGTCTGTTATTCTGTCAGTGAGTCTGTCAGCTCTGTGTGTCTGTCAAGCTCTCAGTGTGTCTGTCAGTCTCTCAGTGTGTCCGTCAGTCTCTCAGTGTGTCCGTCAGTCTCTCAGTGTGTCCGTCAGTCTCTCAGTGTGTCCGTCAGTCTCTCAGTGTGTCCGTCAGTCTCTCAGGGTGTTCGTCAGTCTCTCAGGGTGTTCGTCAGTCTCTCAGGGTGTTCGTCAGTCTCTCAGGGTGTCTGTCAGTCTGTCAGTGTGTTCGTCAGTCTCTCAGTGTGTCTGTCAGTCTGTCTATCAGTGTGTCTGTCAGTCTGTCTATCAGTGTGTCTGTCAGTCTGTCTATCAGTGTGTCAGTGTGTCTGTCATTCTGTCAATGTGTCTGTCTGTCCGTGTGTGATTCTGTCAGTCTGTCTGTCAGTGTGTGATTCTGTCTGTCTGCCAGTCTGTCAGTGTGTCCGTCAGTCTCTGTGTGTCTGTCAGTCTGTCTATCAGTGTGTAAGTGTGTCTGTAATTCTCTCCATGTGTCTGACAGTCTGTCAGTGAATCTGTCAATGTGTCAGTGTGTCCGCCAGTTTCTCAGTGTGTCTCAGTGTGTCTCAGGCTGTCTATCATTGTGTCAGTGTGTCTGTCATTCTGTCAATATGTCTGTCAGTGTGTCAGTGTGTCTGTCAGTCTGTGTGTTTGTCAATCTGTCTATCAGTGTTATTGTGTCTGTCATTCTGTCAATGTGTCTTCCTGTGTGTGAGTGTCTAAGTGTAAGTCTGCGTGCCAATCTGTGTGTCAGTGGGACGGTCTGTCTGTGTGTCTGTCTGTGTGTGATTCTGTCAGTATGTCTGTCATTGTGTGATTCTGTCAGTCTGCCAGTCTGTCTATCAGTGTGTCAGTGTGTCATTCTGTCAATTTGTCTGTCAGTCTGTCAATTTGTCTGTCAGTGTGTCATTGTGTCCGTCAGTCTTTCAGTGTGTCCGTCAGTCTTTCAGTGTGTCAGTCAGACTCTCAGTGTGTCGGTCAGACTCTCAGTGTGTCCGTCAGTCTCTCAGTCCGTCTGTCAGTGTGTCTGTCAGTCTGAAAGTGTGTCTGTCAGTCTGTCAGTCTGAAAGTGTGTCTGTGAGTCAGTCAGTCAGTCTGTCTGTCAGTCAGGCTGTGTGTCCGTCAGTGTGTTTGTCAGTCCGTTAGTGTGTCTGTTAGTCTGTTAGTGTGTCGTCAGTCTGTCAGTGTGTCGTCAGTCTGTCAGTGTGTCCTTCATTCGCTCAGGGTGTCCGTCAGTCTCTCAGTGTGTCCGTCAGTCTGTCAGTGTGTATGTCATTATGTCATTCTGTCAGTGTGTATGTCATTGTGTCTGTCTGTCAGTCTCTTTGTGTGTCAGTCTGTCTGTGTGTCAGTCTCTCTGTGTCAGTCTGTCTGTGTTTGAGTCTGTCTGTGTGTCTGTGTGACTGTCATTCTGTCAATGTGTCTGTCAGTCATTCAATGTGTCAGTGTGTCTGTCATTCTGTCAATATGTCTCTCATTCTGTCAATGTGTCTGTCAGTCTGTCAATGTGTCAGTGTGTCGTCAGTCTGTCAGTGTGTAGTAAGTATGTCAGTGTGTCTGTCAGTCTCTCAGTGTGTCTGTCAGTCTGTCTGTCAGTCTGTCTGTCAGTCTCTCAGTGTGTCCGTCATTCTCTCAGTGTGTCCGTCATTCTCTCAGTGTGTCCGTCAGTCTCTCAGTGTGTCCGTCAGTCTCTCAGTGTGTCCGTCAGTCTCTCAGTGTGTCTGTCAGTCTGTCTATCAGTGTGTCTGTCAGGTTGATAGTGTGTCTGTCATTCTTTTAATGTCTGTCATTCTGTCAGTCTGTCCGTCAGACTGTCAGTGTGTCCGTCACTCTGTCAGTTGTGTCCGTCTGTCTCTCAGTGTGTCCGTCATTCTCTCAGTGTGTCCGTTAGTCTCTCAGTGTGTCCGTCAGTCTCTCAGTGTGTCCGTCAGTCTTTCTATCAGTGTGTCTGTCAGTCTGTATATCAGTGTGTCTGTCAGTCTGTCTATCAGTGTGTCTGTCAGTGTGTCAATGTGTCTGTCAGTGTATCAGTGTGTCTTTCATTCTGTCAATATGTCAGTGTGTCAATGTGACTGTCAGTGTGTCTGTCAGTCTCTCAGTGTGTCTGTCAGTGTGTACGTCTGTGTGTCAGTCTGTATGTCTGCCTTTCAGTAAGTTAGTATGTCTGTGTGCCAGTCTGTGTGTCAATCTGTGTGTCAGTGTTTCAGTCGGTCTGTGTGTCTGTCTGTGTGTGATTCTGTCAGTCTATCTGTCTGTCCATCAGTGTTTCAGTGAGTCTGTCATTCAGTCAATGTGTCTGTCAGTCTGTCAGTGTGTCTGTCAGTGTGTCAGTGTTTCCGTCATTCTGTCAATGTGTCTATAAGTCTGTCAGTGTGTCCGTCAGTCTGTCAGTGTGTCTGTCAGTCTGTCAGAGTGTCAGTCGGTCTGTCAGTGTGTCTGTCAGTCTATCAGTGTGTCAGTCAGTCAGTGTGTCTGTCAGTCTGTCAGAGTGTCAGTCGGTCTGTCAGTGTGTCTGTCAGTCTGTCAGTGTGTCAGTCTGTCAGTGTGTCTGTAATTCTGTCAGTGTGTGTGTAATTCTGTCAGTGTGTCTTTCAGTCTGTCAGTCTGTCAGTGTGTCCGTCAGTATCTCAGTGTGTTTGTCAGTCTCAGTGTGTCTGTCAGTCTGTCAGTGTGTCCGTCAATCTGAGTGTGTCCGTCACTCTCAGTGGGTCTGTCAGTCTGTCTATCAGTGTGTCTGTCATTCTGTCAATGTGTCTGTCATTCTGTCAATGTGTCTTGTCAGTCTGTCAGTGTGTCTGTCAGTGTGTCAGTGTGTCTTACAGTGTATCAGTGTGTCTGTCATTCTGTCAGTGTGTCTGTTATTCTGTCAGTGAGTCTGTTAGTCTCTGTGTGTCTGTCAAGCTCTCAGTGTGTCGGTCAGTCTCTCAGTGTGTCCGTCAGGCTCTCAGTGTGTCCGTCAGTCTCTCAGTGTGTCCGTCAGTCTCTCAGTGTGTCCGTCAGTCTCTCAGTGTGTCCGTCAGTCTCTCTGTGTGTCCGTCAGTCTCTCTGTGTGTCCGTCATTCACTCAGGGTGTTCGTCTGTCTCTCAGGGTGTCTGTCAGTCTGTCAGTGTGTGTGTCAGTCTCTCAGGGTGTCTGTTAGTCTGTCTATCATTGTGTCAGTGTGTATGTCATTCTGTCAATATGTCTGTCAGTGTGTTAGTGTGCCTGTCAGTCTGTGTGTTTGATAGTCTGTCTATCGGTGTTAGTGTGTCTGTCATTCTGTCAATGTGTCTTCCTGTGTGTGTCTGACTAAGTGTAAGTCTGTGTGCCAATCTGTTTATCAGTGTGACGGTCTGTCTGTGTGTCTGTCTGTGTGTGATTCTGTCAGTATGTCTGTCATTGTGTGATTCTGTCAGTCTGCCAGTCTGTCTATCAGTGTGTCAGTGTGTCATTCTGTCAATGTGTCTGTAAGTCTGTCAATGTGTCTGTCAGTGTGTCATTGTGTCCGTCAGTCTTTCAGTGTGTCCGTCAGTCTCTCAGTCCGTCTGTCAGTGTGTCTGTCAGTCTGAAAGTGTGTCTGTCAGTCTGTCAGTCTGAAAGTGTGTCTGTCAGTCAGTCTGTCAGTTAGTCTGTCAGTCAGGCTGTGTGTCCGTCAGTGTGTTTGTCAGTCCGTCAGTGTGTCTGTTAATCTGTTAGTGTGTCGTCAGTCTGTCAGTGTGTCCTTCAGTCGCTCAGGGTGTCCGTCAGTCTCTCAGTGTGTCCGTCAGTCTGTCAGTGATTATGTCATTATGTCTGTCTGTCAGTGTGTATGTCATTGTGTCTGTCTGTCAGTCTCTTTGTGTGTCAGTCTCTCTGTGTGTCAGTCTCTCTGTGTGTCAGTCTGTCTGTGTGTCAGTCTGTCTGTGTTTGAGTCTGTCTGTGTGTCTGTGTGACTGTCATTCTGTCAATGTGTCTGTCAGTCTGTCAATGTGTCAGTGTGTCTGTCATTCTGTCAATGTGTCTGTCATTCTGTCAATGTGTCTGTCATTCTGTCAATGTGTCTGTCAGTCTGTCAATGTGTCAGTGTGTCGTCAGTCTGTAGTAAGTATGTCAGTGTGTCTGTCAGTCTCTCAGTGTGTCTGTCAGTCTGTCTGTCAGTGTGTCTGTCAGTCTCTCAGTGTGTCTGTCAGTCTCTCAGTGTGTCCGTCAGTCTCTCAGTGTGTCCGTCAGTCTCTCAGTGTGTCCGTCAGTCTCTCAGGGTGTTGGTCAGTCTCTCAGAGTGTCTGTAAGTCTCTCAGTGTGTTCGTCAGTCTCTCAGGGTGTCTGTCAGTCTGTCAGTCTGTTAGTGTGTCGTCAGTCTGTCAGTGTGTCGTCAGTCTCTCAGTGTGTCCGTCAGTCTCTCAGGGTGTTCGTCAGTCTCTCAGGGTGTCTGTCAGTCTCAGTTTGTCTGTCAGTCTGTCAGTGTGTCCGTCAATCTAAGTGTGTCCGTCACTCTCAGTGGGTCTGTCAGTCTATCTATCAGTGTGTCAGTCTGTCTATCAGTGTGTCAGTGTGTCTGTCATTCTGTCAATGTGTCTGTCATTTTGTCAATGTGTCTTGTCAGTCTGTCAGTGTGTCTGTCAGTGTGTCAGTGTGTCTTACAGTGTATCAGTGTGTCTGTCATTCTGTCAGTGTGTCTGTTATTCTGTCAGTGAGTCTGTCAGTCTCTGTGTGTCTGTCAAGCTCTCAGTGGGTCTGTCAGTCTCTCAGTGTGTCCGTCAGTCTCTCAGTGTGTCCGTCAGTCTCTCAGTGTGTCCGTCAGTCTCTCAGTGTGTCCGTCAGTCTCTCAGTGTGTCCGTCAGTCTCTCAGTGTGTCCGTCAGTCTCTCAGGGTGTTCGTCAGTCTCTCAGGGTGTCTGTCAGTCTGTCAGTGTGTTCGTCAGTCTCTCAGTGTGTCTGTCAGTCTGTCTATCAGTGTGTCTGTCAGTCTGTCTATCAGTGTGTCAGTGTGTCTGTCATTCTGTCAATGTGTCTGTCAGTGTTTCTGTCAGTCTGTCTGTCCGTGTGTGATTCTGTCAGTCTGTCTGTCAGTGTGTGATTCTGTCTGTCTGCCAGTCTGTCAGTGTGTCCGTCAGTCTCTGTGTGTCTGTCAGTCTGTCTATCAGTGTGTCTGTAATTCTCTCAATGTGTTTGACAGTCTGTCAGTGAATCTGTCATTGTGTCAGTGTGTCCGCCAGTTTCTCAGTGTGTCTCAGTGTGTCTCAGGCTGTCTATCATTGTGTCAGTGTGTCTGTCATTCTGTCAATATGTCTGTCAGTGTGTCAGTGTGTCTGTCAGTCTGTGTGTTTGTCAATCTGTCTATCAGTGTTATTGTGTCTGTCATTCTGTCAATGTGTCTTCGTGTGTGTGAGTGTCTGTCTAAGTGTAAGTCTGCGTGCCAATCTGTGTGTCAGTGGGACGGTCTGTCTGTGTGTGTCTGTGTGTGATTCTGTCAGTATGTCTGTCATTGTGTGATTCTGTCAGTCTGCCAGTCTGTCTATCAGTGTGTCAGTGTGTCATTCTGTCAATTTGTCTGTCAGTCTGTCAATGTGTCTGTCAGTGTGTCATTGTGTCCGTCAGTCTTCCAGTGTGTCCGTCAGTCTTTCAGTGTGTCAGTCAGACTCTGTGTATCGGTCAGACTCTCAGTGTGTCCGTTAGTCTCTCAGTCCGTCTGTCAGTGTGTCTGTCAGTCTGAAAGTGTGTCTGTCAGTCTGTCAGTCTGAAAGTGTGTCTGTCAGTCAGTCAGTCAGTCTGTCTGTCAGTCAGGCTGTGTGTCCGTCAGTGTGTTTGTCAGTCCGTAGTGTGTCTGTTAGTCTGTTAGTGTGTCGTCAGTCTGTCAGTGTGTCGTCAGTCTGTCAGTGTGTCCTTCATTCGCTCAGGGTGTCCGTCATTCTCTCAGTGTGTCCGTCAGTCTGTCAGTGTGTATGTCATTATGTCATTCTGTCAGTGTGTATGTCATTGTGTCTGTCTGTCAGTCTCTTTGTGTGTCAGTCTCTCTGTGTGTCAGTCTGTCTGTGTGTCAGTCTCTCTGTGTCAGTCTGTCTGTGTTTGAGTCTGTCTGTGTGTCTGTGTGACTGTCATTCTGTCAATGTGTCTGTCAGTCTGTCAATGTGTCCTTTAAGTGTGTCTGCCAGTGAGCTTGTCAGTCTGTTAGTGTGTCTGCCAGTGTGTCAGTCTGTCATTGTGTCTGTCAGTCTGTCATTGTGTCTGTTTTTCTGTCAGTGTGTCTGTCATTCTGTCAGTGTGTCTGTCATTCTCTCAGTGTGTTTGTCAGTCTGTCAGTGTGTCTGTCATTCTGGCAATGTGTCTGTCAGTGTATCAGTGTGTCCGTCAGTCTCTGTGTGTCTGTCAGTCTGTCTATCAGTGTGTCAGTGTGACTGTCAGTCTGTCAATCTGTCTATCAGTGTGTCAGTGTGTCTGTCATTCTGTCAATGTCTGTCAGTGTTTCTGTCCGTGTGAGATTCTGTCAGTCTCTCAGTCTTTCTGTCTGTGTGTGATTCTGTCAGTCTGTCAGTCTGTCTGCCAGTGTGTCAGTCTGTCATTGTGTCTGTCAGTCTGTCATTGTGTCTGTTTTTCTGTCAGTGTGTCTGTCATTCTGTCAGTGTGTCTGTTATTCTCTCAGTGTGTTTGTCAGTCTGTCAGTGTGTCTGTCATTCTGGCAATGTGTCTGTCAGTGTATCAGTGTGTCCGTCAGTCTCTGTGTGTCTGTCAGTCTGTCTATCAGTGTGTCAGTGTGACTGTCAGTCTGTCAATCTGTCTATCAGTGTGTCAGTAAGTCTGTCATTCTGTCAATGTCTGTCAGTGTTTCTGTCCGTGTGAGATTCTGTCAGTCTCTCAGTCTTTCTGTCTGTGTGTGATTCTGTCAGTCTGTCAGTCAGTCTGTCAGTGTGTCTGTCATTTTATCAGTGTGTCTGTCAGTGTGTCCGTCAGTCTCTCTGTGTGTCAGTGTATTAGTCTGTCTGTGTGTCTGTGTGTCAGTGTGTTAGTCTGTCTGTGTGTCAGTGTGTTAGTCTGTCTATGTGTCAGTCTCTCTGTGTGTGTCTGTCTGTTTGAGTCTGTCTGTGTGTCTGTGTGAATGTCATTCAGTCAATGTGTCTGTCAGTCTGTCAATGTGTCAGTGTGTCTGTCATTCTGTCAATGTGTCTGTCATTCTGTCAATGTGTCTGTCATTCTGTCAATGTGTCTGTCATTCTGTCAATGTGTCTGTCAGTCTGTCAATGTGTCTGTCAGTGTGTCGTCAGTCTGTCAGTGTGTAGTAAGTATGTCAGTGTGTCTGTTAGTCTCTCAGTGTGTCTGTCGGTCTGTCTGTCAGTGTGTATGTCAGTCTGTCAGTGTGTCCGTCATTCTCTCAGTGTGTCCGTCATTCTCTCAGTGTGTCCGTCAGTCTCTCAGTGTGTCCGTCAGTCTCTCAGTGTGTCCGTCAGTCTCTCTGTGTGTCCGTCAGTCTCTCTGTGTGTCCTTCAGTCTTTCAGTGTGTCTGTGTCTGTCAGTCTGTCTATCAGTGTGTCTGTCAGTTTGATAGTGTGTCTGTCATTCTTTTAATGTCTGTCATTTTGTCAGTGTGTCCGTCAGACTGTCAGTGTGTCCGTCAGTCTCTCAGTGTGTCCGTCATTCTCTGTGTGTCCGTTAGTCTCTCAGTGTGTCCGTCAGTCTCTCAGTGTGTCCGTCAGTCTCTCAGTGTGTCCGTCAGTCTGTCTTTCAGTGTGTCTGTCAGTCTGTATATCAGTGTGTCTGTCAGTCTGTCTATCAGTGTGTCTGTCAGTCTGTCTATATGTGTGTCTGTCAGTGTGTTAATCTGTTTGTCAGTGTGTCAGTGTGTCTTTCATTCTGTCAATATGTCTGTCAGTGTGTCAATGTGACTGTCAGTGTGTCTGTCAGTCTCTCAGTGTGTCCGTCATCTCTCAGTGTGTCCGTCAGTCTGTCTATTAATGTGTCTGTCAGTCTGTCTATAAGTGTGTCTGTCAGTCTGTATCAGTGTGTCTGTCTGTCTGTATTTGAGTCTGTATGTCAGTCAGTGTGTGTCTGTCAGTGTGTCTGTCAGTATGTGTCTGTCAGTGTGTCTGTCAGTGTGTCTGTCAGTGTGTCTGTCAGTGTGTCTGTCAGTCTGTGTGTCAGTCTGTATGTCTGTCTTTCAGTAAGTTAGTATGTCTGTGTGCCAGTCTGTGTGCCAATCTGTGTGTCAGTGTTTCAGTCGGTCTGTGTGTCTGTGTGTGTTTCTGTCAGTCTGTCAGTCTGTCCATCAGTGTATCAGTGTGTCTGTCATTCTGTCAATGTGTCTGCCAGTCTGTCGGTGTGTCAGTCTGTGTGTCAGTTTCTCTGGGTGTCAGTCTCTCTGTGTGTCAGTCTGTCTGTGTTTGAATCAACTGTGTGTCAGTTTGTCAGTCAGTGTGTATGTTTGTCAGTCTGTCAGTCAGTCTGTCAGTGTGTCATTCTGTGTGTCAGTCTCTCTTTTTGTCAGTCAGTCTGTGTGTCAATCTGTCTGTTAGTGTGTCAGTCTGTCTGTGTGTCAGTCTGTGTGTCAGTCTGTGACAGTATGTCTGTGTGTCTGTCAGTGTGTCTGTGTGTCTGTCAGTGTGTCTGTCAGTGTGTCTGTGTGTGTGTGTGTGTCAGTGTGTTTGTCAGTCTGTCTGTTTGTCTCTCTGTCAGTCTGTCAGTTTGTCTGTCAGTGTGTCTGTTTGTCAGTCTGTCAGTCTGTCTGTCTGTTTGTCAGTCTGTCAGTGTGTCTGTCTGTCTGTCAATCTGTCTGTCTGTCTGACAGTCTGTCTATCAGTGTGTCAGTGTGCCTGTCACTTTCAGTGTTTTTGTCTGCCTGTCAGAGTTTCTGTCAGTCAGTCAGTGTGTCTGTCAGTCTGTCAGTTCCTCTGTATGTGTGTCTATCAGTGCCTCTGTATGTGTTTCTGTCAGTGCCTCTGTATGTGTGTCTGTCAGACTGTCAGTGTGTCTGTTTGTCAGTGTGTCTGAATGTCAGTGTGTCTGTCAGTCTTTTAGTGTGTCTGCCAGTGAGCCTGTCAGTCTTTCAGTGTTTCTGCCAGTGAGCCTGTCAGTCTGTTAGTGTGTCTGCCAGTCTGTCAGTGTGTCTGTCATTCTGTCAGTGTGTCTGTTATTCTGTCAGTGTGTCTGTCATTCTGTCAGTGTGTCCGTCATTCTGTCAGTATGTCCGTCATTCTGTCATTGTGTCCGTCAGTCTCTCAGTGTGTCAGTGTGTCTTGTCATTCTGTTAATGTGTCTGTCAGTGTGTCTGTCAGTCTGTCTGTCAGTCTGTCTGTCTGTTTGTCAGTCTGTCAGTGTGTCTGTCTGTCTGTCAATCTGTCTGTCTGACAGTCTGTCTATCAGTGTGTCAGTGTGCCTGTCACTTTCAGTGTTTTTGTCTGCCTGTCAGTGTTTCTGTCAGTCTGTCAGTGTGTCTGTCAGTCTGTCAGTGCCTCTGTATGTGTGTCTATCAGTGCCTCTGTATGTGTTTCTGTCAGTGCCTCTGTATGTGTGTCTGTCAGACTGTCAGTGTGTGTGTTTGTCAGTGTGTCTGACTGTCAGTGTGTCTGTCAGTCTTTTAGTGTGTCTGCCAGTGAGCCTGTCAGTCTTTCAGTGTGTCTGCCAGTGAGCCTGTCAGTTTGTTAGTGTGTCTGCCAGTGTGTCAGTCTGTCAGTGTGTCTGTCATTCTGTCAGTGTGTCTGTCATTCTGTCAGTGTGTCCGTCATTCGGTCAGTGTGTCCATCATTCTGTCAGTGTGTCCGTCATTCTGTCATTGTGTCCGTCAGTCTCTCAGTGTGTCAGTGTGTCTTGTCATTCTGTCAATGTGTCTGTCAGTCTGTCAGTGTGTCTGTCAGTCTGTCAGTGTGTCCGTCAGTCTTTCAGTGTGTCTGGCTAAGTATTCCATAACAGGATGTATTCAAAACAGGATACATTAAATAGTTTAGCTGCACTATTACAGAGTTTTAATAAGAAGTTTAGATACATTTATTAAAAATAATTTTAAATCATGAATTTGATTATGAATTACTAATTATAATTAAATTAACCTAACAAACCATCTACATATATGTTTTAGTATTTTCTATGTAGGCCTAGTTGTTATAACTGAAATCAAAAAACTGTAATTTATTTGAATTATCACAATTTCTTTATTACAGAACAGTTGCCATTAGTAACTTTGAAATGTAAGTCATGTGCTTTGTTGAATTTGTAGGAATTTTTTGTAGCCTGGAAACTTGCTTATCTGGTATTACTGGCTGGGTCGGTTCTACTGCATTTTGTTTTCATGCCAACCACTGTATATAAAATGCAGGGACATCCATTAGTTAGAATAGTGTTGTCATGTAGGTCTTCTTTCTTGATGCCTAGTCTGCCTCTCTCTTCCCATTCTCTGGACGTGGCCTTACTATCTCATTTTCGCTTTTCTATGATGTTATTAAAGTCCTGTACTCTAGCTTCCACAATATTCTATATAATTCTAATCCTGTCTCCCTAAGTTTCCTTACGAGGCAAAGATACCATTATAATTATTAAATGAGGGCCAAGAAACATAACTTTGGAATTTCTTGGTCTTTTTCTAATAATAAATTTATTAATGCATCTTTTGGACGTTAGAAAAAAGGCATTAAAGTAATTGACCAAAATTGTTGTGCACAGCTTAATTAAAAGTGCAGTATTCTTGTATCTGCTCTTGCTAGATATAATTTAAAATTTGGGGGATAAAGTGTCTGAATTAATCTTTATTGTGAATATGGCTGGTATGTTATTTATTTATTGGTTTTTGCAGCTGCTGTCCTGAAACTTCATAAGGTTAACCATATTGAGATGAAGGATACAATCTGCCTGTGGCTGAAACAGAGCGAAACAAGAGTAATGAAGAGGTAAAACTTTTGTTATTCTAACAACTTTATTTTAACAACTTTTTAATTGTAACATTGAAAGTTGCCCAAGTTGACTGCAAGTGTGTCTGTCAGACTGCAAGTGTGACCGTCAGTGTGTCCGTCAGTCTCTCAGTGTGTCTGTCAGTCAGACTGACGGACAGACACAATGACAGAAAGTGTGTCTGTGTGTGTCTGTCAGTCTATCTGTCAGTCTGTGTGTCTGTCTGTCTGTCAGTCTGGTAGTCTGTCTGTCAGTGTGTATGTCTGTCTAGGTGTCAGTCTGTGTTCCAGTCTGTGTGTAAGTGTTTCAGTCTCTCTGTGTGTCTAGCTGTGTGTGATTCTGTCAGTCTGTGAATCTGTCTGTCAGTGTGTGATTCTGCCAGTCTGCCAGTTTGTCTATCAGTTGGTCAGTGTATCTGTCAGTCTGTCAGTGTGTCTGTCAGTGTGTCTGTCAGTGTGTCTGTCAGTGTGTCTGTCAGTGTTACAGTGTGTCTGTCAGTGTGTCAGTGTGTCTGTCATTCTGTCAATGTGTCTGTCAGTGTGATAGTGTGTCTGTCATTCTGTCAATGTCTGTCAGTGTGTCTGTCAGTCAGACTGACTTACAGACACAATGACAGACACACTGACAGACAGTGTGTCTGTCTGTGTGTGAGTCTTTCAGTGTGTCTGTCATTTTGTGTGTCAGTCTGTCTGTCAGTCTGTATGTCAGTCTGTGTGTCAGTCTGTGTGTGAGTCTGTCTGTCAGTGTGTATGTCTGTTTAAGCATCAGTCTGTATGCCAGTCTGTGTGTCAGTGTTTTAGTCTTTCTGTGTGTCTGTCTGTGTGTGATTCTGTCAGTCTGTCAGTCTGTCTGTGTGTCTGTCAGTCTGTCAGTGTGTCTGTCAGTGTGTCAGTGTCTCTTACAGTGTATCAGTGTGTCTGTCATTCTGTCAGTGTGTCTGTTATTCTGTCAGTGAGTCTGTCAGTCTCTGTGTGTCTGTCAAGCTCTCAGTGTGTCTGTCAGTCTCTCAGTGTGTCCGTCAGTCTCTCAGTGTGTCCGTCAGTCTCTCAGTGTGTCCGTCAGTCTCTCAGTGTGTCCGTCAGTCTCTCAGTGTGTCCGTCAGTCTCTCAGTGTGTCCGTCGGTCTCTCAGGGTGTTGGTCAGTCTCTCAGAGTGTCTGTAAGTCTCTCAGTGTGTTCGTCAGTCTCTCAGGGTGTCTGTCAGTCTGTCAGTCTGTTAGTGTGTCGTCAGTCTGTCAGTGTGTCGTCAGTCTGTCAGTGTGTCGTCAGTCTGTCGTCAGTCTGTCAGTGTGTCCGTCAGTATCTCAGTGTGTTTGTCAGTCTCAGTTTGTCTGTCAGTCTGTCAGTGTGTCCGTCAATCTAAGTGTGTCCGTCACTCTCAGTGGGTCTGTCAGTCTATCTATCAGTGTGTCAGTCTGTCTATCAGTGTGTCAGTGTGTCTGTCATTCTGTCAATGTGTCTGTCATTTTGTCAATGTGTCTTGTCAGTCTGTCAGTCTGTCTGTCAGTGTGTCAGTGTGTCTTACAGTGTATCAGTGTGTCTGTCATTCTGTCAGTGTGTCTGTTATTCTGTCAGTGAGTCTGTCAGTCTCTGTGTGTCTGTCAAGCTCTCAGTGTGTCTGTCAGTCTCTCAGTGTGTCCGTCAGTCTCTCAGTGTGTCCGTCAGTCTCTCAGTGTGTCCGTCAGTCTCTCAGTGTGTCCGTCAGTCTCTCAGTGTGTCCGTCAGTCTCTCAGGGTGTTCGTCAGTCTCTCAGGGTGTCTGTCAGTCTGTCAGTGTATTCGTCAGTCTTTCAGGGTGTCTGTCAGTCTGTATATCAGTGTGTCTGTCAGTCTGTCTATCAGTGTGTCAGTGTGGCTGTCATTCTGTCAATGTGTCTGTCAGTGTTTCTGTCAGTCTGTCTGTCCGTGTGTGATTCTGTCAGTCTCTCAGTCTTTCTGTATGTGTGTGATTCTGTCAGTCTGTCTGTCAGTGTGTGATTCTGTCAGTCTGCCAGTCTGTCAGTGTGTCCGTCAGTCTCTGTGTGTCTGTCAGTCTGTCTATCAGTGTGTCAGTGTGTCTGTAATTCTCTCAATGTGTCTGACAGTCTGTCAGTGAACCTGTCAATGTGTCAGTGTGTCCGCCAGTTTCTCAGTGTCTCTCAGTGTGTCTCAGTCTGTCTATCAGTGTGTCTGTCAGTCTGTCTATATGTGTGTCTGTCAGTGTGTTAATCTGTTTGTCAGTGTGTCAGTGTGTCTTTCATTCTGTCAATATGTCTGTCAGTGTGTCAATGTGACTGTCAGTGTGTCTGTCAGTCTCTCAGTGTGTCTGTCAGTCTCTCAGTGTGTCCGTCATTCTCTCAGTGTGTCCGTCAGTCTCTCAGTGTGTCCGTCAGTCTCTCAGTGTGTCCGTCATTCTCTCAGTGTGTCCGTCAGTCTCTCAGTGTGTCCGTCATCTCTCAGTGTGTCCGTCAGTCTGTCTATTAATGTGTCTCAGTCTGTCTATAAGTGTGTCTGTCAGTCTGTATCAGTGTGTCTGTCTGTCTGTATTTGAGTCTGTATGTCTGTCAGTGTGTGTCTGTCAGTGTGTCTGTCAGTATGTGTCTGTCAGTGTGTCTGTCAGTGTGTCTGTCAGTGTGTCTGTCAGTGTGTCTGTCAGTGTGTCTGTCAGTGTGTCTGTCAGTGTGTCTGTCAGTGTGTCTGTCAGTGTGTCTGTCAGTGTGTCTGTCAGTCTGTCTGTCAGTCTGTGAGTCAGTCTGTGAGTCAGTCTGTGTGTGAGTCTGTCTGTCAAAGGTGTATGTCTGTTTAAGTATGTCTGTATGCCAGTCTGTGTGTCAGTGTTTCAGTCTCTCTGTGTGTCTGTCTGTGTGTGATTCTGTCAGTCTGTCAGTCTGTCTGTGTGTGATTCTGTCAGTCTGTCAGTCTGTCTGTGTGTCTGTCAGTCTGTCAGTCTGTTAGTGTGTCGTCAGTCTGTCAGTGTGTCGTCAGTCTGTCAGTGTGTCGTCAGTCTGTCAGTGTGTCGTCAGTCTGTCAGTGTGTCGTCAGTCTGTCAGTGTGTCGTCAGTCTGTCAGTGTGTCGTCAGTCTGTCAGTGTGTCGTCAGTCTGTCAGTGTGTCCGTCAATTTGAGTGTGTCCGTCAATCTCAGTGGGTCTGTCAGTCTGTCTATCAGTGTGTCTGTCATTCTGTCAATGTGTCTTGTCAGTCTGTAAGTGTGTCATTCTGTCAGTGTGTCTGTCAAGCTCTCAGTGTGTCTGTCAGTCTCTCAGTGTGTCCGTCAGTCTCTCAGTGTGTCCGTCAGTCTCTCAGTGTGTCCGTCAGTCTCTCAGGGTGTCCGTCAGTCTCTCAGGGTGTTGGTCAGTCTCTCAGAGTGTCTGTAAGTCTCTCAGTGTGTTCGTCAGTCTCTCAGGGTGTCTGTCAGTCTGTCAGTCTGTTAGTGTGTCGTCAGTCTGTCAGTGTGTCCTTCAGTCGCTCAGGGTGTCCGTCAGTCTCTCAGTGTGTCCGTCATTCTGTCAGTGATTATGTCATTATGTCTGTCTGTCAGTGTGTATGTCATTGTGTCTGTCTGTCAGTCTCTTTGTGTGTCAGTCTCTCTGTGTGTCAGTCTCTCTGTGTGTCAGTCTGTCTGTGTGTCAGTCTGTCTGTGTTTGAGTCTGTCTGTGTGTCTGTGTGACTGTCATTCTGTCAATGTGTCTGTCAGTCTGTCAATGTGTCAGTGTGTCTGTCATTCTGTCAATGTGTCTGTCATTCTGTCAATGTGTCTGTCAGTCTGTCAATGTGTCAGTGTGTCGTCAGTCTGTAGTAAGTATGTCAGTGTGTCTGTCAGTCTCTCAGTGTGTCAGTCTGTCTGTCAGTGTGTCTGTCATTCTGTCAGTGTGTCTGTCAAGCTCTCAGTGTGTCTGTCAAGCTCTCAGTGTGTCTGTCAGTCTCTCAGTGTGTCCGTCAGTCTCTCAGTGTGTCCGTCAGTCTCTCAGTGTGTCCGTCAGTCTCTCAGGGTGTTGGTCAGTCTCTCAGAGTGTCTGTAAGTCTGTCAGTCTGTTAGTGTGTCGTCAGTCTGTCAGTGTGTCGTCAGTCTGTCAGTGTGTCGTCAGTCTGTCGTCAGTCTGTCAGTGTGTCCGTCAGTATCTCAGTGTGTTTGTCAGTCTCAGTTTGTCTGTCAGTCTGTCAGTGTGTCCGTCAATCTAAGTGTGTCCGTCACTCTCAGTGGGTCTGTCAGTCTATCTATCAGTGTGTCAGTCTGTCTATCAGTGTGTCAGTGTGTCTGTCATTCTGTCAATGTGTCTGTCATTTTGTCAATGTGTCTTGTCAGTCTGTCAGTGTGTCTGTCAGTGTGTCAGTGTGTCTTACAGTGTATCAGTGTGTCTGTCATTCTGTCAGTGTGTCTGTTATTCTGTCAGTGAGTCTGTCAGTCTCTGTGTGTCTGTCAAGCTCTCAGTGTGTCTGTCAGTCTCTCAGTGTGTCCGTCAGTCTCTCAGTGTGTCCGTCAGTCTCTCAGTGTGTCCGTCAGTCTCTCAGTGTGTCCGTCAGTCTCTCAGTGTGTCCGTCAGTCTCTCAGTGTGTCCGTCAGTCTCTCAGGGTGTTGGTCAGTCTCTCAGAGTGTCTGTAAGTCTCTCAGTGTGTTCGTCAGTCTGTCAGTCTGTTAGTGTGTCGTCAGTCTGTCAGTGTGTCGTCAGTCTGTCAGTGTGTCGTCAGTCTGTCAGTGTGTCGTCAGTCTGTCGTCAGTCTGTCAGTGTGTCCGTCAGTCTGTCAGTGTGTTTGTCAGTCTCAGTTTGTCTGTCAGTCTGTCAGTGTGTCCGTCAATCTAAGTGTGTCCGTCACTCTCAGTGGGTCTGTCAGTCTATCTATCAGTGTGTCAGTCTGTCTATCAGTGTGTCAGTGTGTCTGTCATTCTGTCAATGTGTCTGTCATTTTGTCAATGTGTCTTGTCAGTCTGTCAGTGTGTCTGTCAGTGTGTCAGTGTGTCTTACAGTGTATCAGTGTGTCTGTCATTCTGTCAGTGTGTCTGTTATTCTGTCAGTGAGTCTGTCAGCTCTGTGTGTCTGTCAAGCTCTCAGTGTGTCTGTCAGTCTCTCAGTGTGTCCGTCAGTCTCTCAGTGTGTCCGTCAGTCTCTCAGTGTGTCCGTCAGTCTCTCAGTGTGTCCGTCAGTCTCTCAGTGTGTCCGTCAGTCTCTCAGTGTGTCCGTCAGTCTCTCAGTGTGTCCGTCAGTCTCTCAGTGTGTCCGTCAGTCTCTCAATGTGTCCGTCAGTCTCTCAGGGTGTTCGTCAGTCTCTCAGGGTGTTCGTCAGTCTCTCAGGGTGTTCGTCAGTCTCTCAGGGTGTCTGTCAGTCTGTCAGTGTGTTCGTCAGTCTCTCAGTGTGTCTGTCAGTCTGTCTATCAGTGTGTCAGTGTGTCTGTCATTCTGTCAATGTGTCTGTCAGTGTTTCTGTCAGTCTGTCAATGTGTCTGTCAGTGTTTCTGTCAGTCTGTCTGTCCGTGTGTGATTCTGTCAGTCTGTCTGTCAGTGTGTGATTCTGTCTGTCTGCCAGTCTGTCAGTGTGTCAGTGTGTCTTACAGTGTATCAGTGTGTCTGTCATTCTGTCAGTGTGTCTGTTATTCTGTCAGTGAGTCTGTCAGCTCTGTGTGTCTGTCAAGCTCTCAGTGTGTCTGTCAGTCTCTCAGTGTGTCCGTCAGTCTCTCAGTGTGTCCGTCAGTCTCTCAGTGTGTCCGTCAGTCTCTCAGTGTGTCGTCAGTCTGTCAGTGTGTCGTCAGTCTGTCAGTGTGTCCTTCATTCGCTCAGGGTGTCCGTCAGTCTCTCAGTGTGTCCGTCAGTCTGTCAGTGTGTATGTCATTATGTCATTCTGTCAGTGTGTATGTCATTGTGTCTGTCTGTCAGTCTCTTTGTGTGTCAGTCTCTCTGTGTGTCAGTCTCTCTGTGTGTCAGTCTGTCTGTGTGTCAGTCTGTCTGTGTTTGAGTCTGTCTGTGTGTCTGTGTGACTGTCATTCTGTCAATGTGTCTGTCAGTCTGTCAATGTGTCAGTGTGTCTGTCATTCTGTCAATGTGTCTGTCATTCTGTCAATGTGTCTGTCAGTCTGTCAATGTGTCAGTGTGTCGTCAGTCTGTAGTAAGTATGTCAGTGTGTCTGTCAGTCTCTCAGTGTGTCTGTCAGTCTGTCTGTCAGTGTGTCTGTCATTCTGTCAGTGTGTCTGTCAAGCTCTCAGTGTGTCTGTCAAGCTCTCAGTGTGTCTGTCAGTCTCTCAGTGTGTCCGTCAGTCTCTCAGTGTGTCCGTCAGTCTCTCAGTGTGTCCGTCAGTCTCTCAGGGTGTTGGTCAGTCTCTCAGAGTGTCTGTAAGTCTCTCAGTGTGTTCGTCAGTCTCTCAGGGAGTCTGTCAGTCTGTTAGTGTGTCGTCAGTCTGTCAGTGTGTCGTCAGTCTCTCAGTGTGTCCGTCAGTCTCTCAGGGTGTTCGTCAGTCTCTCAGGGTGTCTGTCAGTCTCAGTTTGTCTGTCAGTCTGTCAGTGTGTCCGTCAATCTAAGTGTGTCCGTCACTCTCAGTGGGTCTGTCAGTCTATCTATCAGTGTGTCAGTCTGTCTATCAGTGTGTCAGTGTGTCTGTCATTCTGTCAATGTGTCTGTCATTTTGTCAATGTGTCTTGTCAGTCTGTCAGTGTGTCTGTCAGTGTGTCAGTGTGTCTTACAGTGTATCAGTGTGTCTGTCATTCTGTCAGTGTGTCTGTTATTCTGTCAGTGAGTCTGTCAGTCTCTGTGTGTCTGTCAAGCTCTCAGTGTGTCTGTCAGTCTCTCAGTGTGTCCGTCAGTCTCTCAGTGTGTCCGTCAGTCTCTCAGTGTGTCCGTCAGTCTCTCAGTGTGTCCGTCAGTCTCTCAGTGTGTCCGTCAGTCTCTCAGTGTGTCCGTCAGTCTCTCAGTGTGTCCGTCAGTCTCTCAGGGTGTTCGTCAGTCTCTCAGGGTGTCTGTCAGTCTGTCAGTGTGTTCGTCACTCTCTCAGTGTGTCTGTCAGTCTGTCTATCAGTGTGTCTGTCAGTCTGTCTATCAGTGTGTCAGTGTGTCTGTCATTCTGTCAAAGTGTCTGTCAGTGTTTCTGTCAGTCTGTCTGTCCGTGTGTGATTCTGTCAGTCTGTCTGTCAGTGTGTGATTCTGTCTGTCTGCCAGTCTGTCAGTGTGTCCGTCAGTCTCTGTGTGTCTGTCAGTCTGTCTATCAGTGTGTCAGTGTGTCTGTAATTCTCTCAATGTGTCTGACAGTCTGTCAGTGAATCTGTCATTGTGTCAGTGTGTCCGCCAGTTTCTCAGTGTGTCTCAGTGTGTCTCAGGCTGTCTATCATTGTGTCAGTGTGTCTGTCATTCTATCAATATGTCTGTCAGTGTGTCAGTGTGTCTGTCAGTCTGTGTGTTTGTCAATCTGTCTATCAGTGTTATTGTGTCCGTCATTCTGTCAATGTGTCTTCGTGTGTGTGAGTGTCTGTCTAAGTGTAAGTCTGCGTGCCAATCTGTGTGTCAGTGGGACGGTCTGTCTGTGTGTCTGTCTGTGTGTGATTCTGTCAGTATGTCTGTCATTGTGTGATTCTGTCAGTCTGCCAGTCTGTCTATCAGTGTGTCAGTGTGTCATTCTGTCAATTTGTCTGTCAGTCTGTCAATGTGTCTGTCAGTGTGTCATTGTGTCCGTCAGTCTTTCAGTGTGTCCGTCAGTCTTTCAGTGTGTCAGTCAGACT
The DNA here is from genome assembly GCF_032445375.1 of Bacillus rossius redtenbacheri. Taxonomy (NCBI): domain Eukaryota; kingdom Metazoa; phylum Arthropoda; class Insecta; order Phasmatodea; family Bacillidae; genus Bacillus; species Bacillus rossius. The sequence continues at coordinate 236,167 of NW_026962481.1, read as the reverse complement.
CTCAGTGTGTCGGTCAGACTCTCAGTGTGTCCGTCAGTCTCTCAGTCCGTCTGTCAGTGTGTCTGTCAGTCTGAAAGTGTGTCTGTCAGTCTGTCAGTCTGAAAGTGTGTCTGTGAGTCAGTCAGTCAGTCTGTCTGTCAGTCAGGCTGTGTGTCCGTCAGTGTGTTTGTCAGTCCGTTAGTGTGTGTTAGTCTGTTAGTGTGTCGTCAGTCTGTCAGTGTGTCCTTCATTCGCTCAGGGTGTCCGTCAGTCTCTCAGTGTGTCCGTCAGTCTGTCAGTGTGTATGTCATTATGTCATTCTGTCAGTGTGTATGTCATTGTGTCTGTCTGTCAGTCTCTTTGTGTGTCAGTCTGTCTGTGTGTCAGTCTCTCTGTGTCAGTCTGTCTGTGTTTGAGTCTGTCTGTGTGTCTGTGTGACTGTCATTCTGTCAATGTGTCTGTCAGTCATTCAATGTGTCAGTGTGTCTGTCATTCTGTCAATATGTCTCTCATTCTGTCAATGTGTCTGTCAGTCTGTCAATGTGTCAGTGTGTCGTCAGTCTGTCAGTGTGTAGTAAGTATGTCAGTGTGTCTGTCAGTCTCTCAGTGTGTCTGTCAGTCTGTCTGTCAGTCTGTCAGTCTGTCTGTCAGTCTGTCTGTCAGTCTCTCAGTGTGTCCGTCATTCTCTCAGTGTGTCCGTCATTCTCTCAGTGTGTCCGTCATTCTCTCAGTGTGTCCGTCAGTCTCTCAGTGTGTCCGTCAGTCTCTCAGTGTGTCCGTCAGTCTCTCAGTGTGTCTGTCAGTCTGTCTATCAGTGTGTCTGTCAGGTTGATAGTGTGTCTGTCATTCTTTTAATGTCTGTCATTCTGTCAGTCTGTCCGTCAGACTGTCAGTGTGTCCGTCTGACTGTCAGTGCTTCCGTCACTCTGTCAGTTGTGTCCGTCTGTCTCTCAGTGTGTCCGTCATTCTCTCAGTGTGTCCGTTAGTCTCTCAGTGTGTCCGTCAGTCTCTCAGTGTGTCCGTCAGTCTGTCTATCAGTGTGTCTGTCAGTCTGTATATCAGTGTGTCTGTCAGTGTGTCAATGTGTCTGTCAGTGTATCAGTGTGTCTTTCATTCTGTCAATATGTCTGTCAGTGTGTCAATGTGACTGTCAGTGTGTCTGTCAGTCTCTCAGTGTGTCTGTCAGTGTGTACGTCTGTGTGTCAGTCTGTATGTCTGCCTTTCAGTAAGTTAGTATGTCTGTGTGCCAGTCTGTGTGTCAATCTGTGTGTCAGTGTTTCAGTCGGTCTGTGTGTCTGTCTGTGTGTGATTCTGTCAGTCTATCTGTCTGTCCATCAGTGTTTCAGTGAGTCTGTCATTCAGTCAATGTGTCTGTCAGTCTGTCAGTGTGTCTGTCAGTGTGTCAGTGTTTCCGTCATTCTGTCAATGTGTCTATAAGTCTGTCAGTGTGTCCGTCAGTCTGTCAGTGTGTCCGTCAGTCTGTCAGTGTGTCTGTCAGTCTGTCAGAGTGTCAGTCGGTCTGTCAGTGTGTCTGTCAGTCTATCAGTGTGTCAGTCAGTCAGTGTGTCTGTCAGTCTGTCAGAGTGTCAGTCGGTCTGTCAGTGTGTCTGTCAGTCTGTCAGTGTGTCAGTCTGTCAGTGTGTCTGTAATTCTGTCAGTGTGTGTGTAATTCTGTCAGTGTGTCTTTCAGTCTGTCAGTCTGTCAGTGTGTCCGTCAGTATCTCAGTGTGTTTGTCAGTCTCAGTGTGTCTGTCAGTCTGTCAGTGTGTCCGTCAATCTGAGTGTGTCCGTCACTCTCAGTGGGTCTGTCAGTCTGTCTATCAGTGTGTCTGTCATTCTGTCAATGTGTCTGTCATTCTGTCAATGTGTCTTGTCAGTCTGTCAGTGTGTCTGTCAGTGTGTCAGTGTGTCTTACAGTGTATCAGTGTGTCTGTCATTCTGTCAGTGTGTCTGTTATTCTGTCAGTGAGTCTGTTAGTCTCTGTGTGTCTGTCAAGCTCTCAGTGTGTCTGTCAGTCTCTCAGTGTGTCCGTCAGTCTCTCAGTGTGTCCGTCAGTCTCTCAGTGTGTCCGTCAGTCTCTCAGTGTGTCCGTCAGTCTCTCAGTGTGTCCGTCAGTCTCTCTGTGTGTCCGTCAGTCTCTCTGTGTGTCCGTCATTCTCTCAGGGTGTTCGTCTGTCTCTCAGGGTGTCTGTCAGTCTGTCAGTGTGTGTGTCAGTCTCTCAGGGTGTCTGTTAGTCTGTCTATCAGTGTGTCAGTGTGTCTGTAATTCTCTCAATGTGTCTGACAGTCTGTCAGTGAATCTGTCAATGTGTCAGTGTGTCCGCCAGTTTCTCAGAGTCTCTCAGTGTGTCTTAGGCTGTCTATCATTGTGTCAGTGTGTATGTCATTCTGTCAATATGTCTGTCAGTGTGTTAGTGTGCCTGTCAGTCTGTGTGTTTGATAGTCTGTCTATCGGTGTTAGTGTGTCTGTCATTCTGTCAATGTGTCTTCCTGTGTGTGTCTGACTAAGTGTAAGTCTGTGTGCCAATCTGTGTGTCAGTGTGACGGTCTGTCTGTGTGTCTGTCTGTGTGTGATTCTGTCAGTATGTCTGTCATTGTGTGATTCTGTCAGTCTGCCAGTCTGTCTATCAGTGTGTCAGTGTGTCATTCTGTCAATGTGTCTGTAAGTCTGTCAATGTGTCTGTCAGTGTGTCATTGTGTCCGTCAGTCTTTCAGTGTGTCCGTCAGTCTCTCAGTCCGTCTGTCAGTGTGTCTGTCAGTCTGAAAGTGTGTCTGTCAGTCTGTCAGTCTGAAAGTGTGTCTGTCAGTCAGTCTGTCAGTTAGTCTGTCAGTCAGGCTGTGTGTCCGTCAGTGTGTTTGTCAGTCCGTCAGTGTGTCTGTTAATCTGTTAGTGTGTCGTCAGTCTGTCAGTGTGTCCTTCAGTCGCTCAGGGTGTCCGTCAGTCTCTCAGTGTGTCCGTCAGTCTGTCAGTGATTATGTCATTATGTCTGTCTGTCAGTGTGTATGTCATTGTGTCTGTCTGTCAGTCTCTTTGTGTGTCAGTCTCTCTGTGTGTCAGTCTCTCTGTGTGTCAGTCTGTCTGTGTGTCAGTCTGTCTGTGTTTGAGTCTGTCTGTGTGTCTGTGTGACTGTCATTCTGTCAATGTGTCTGTCAGTCTGTCAATGTGTCAGTGTGTCTGTCATTCTGTCAATGTGTCTGTCATTCTGTCAATGTGTCTGTCAGTCTGTCAATGTGTCAGTGTGTCGTCAGTCTGTAGTAAGTATGTCAGTGTGTCTGTCAGTCTCTCAGTGTGTCTGTCAGTCTGTCTGTCAGTGTGTCTGTCATTCTGTCAGTGTGTCTGTCAAGCTCTCAGTGTGTCTGTCAAGCTCTTAGTGTGTCTGTCAGTCTCTCAGTGTGTCCGTCAGTCTCTCAGTGTGTCCGTCAGTCTCTCAGTGTGTCCGTCAGTCTCTCAGGGTGTTGGTCAGTCTCTCAGAGTGTCTGTAAGTCTCTCAGTGTGTTCGTCAGTCTCTCAGGGTGTCTGTCAGTCTGTCAGTCTGTTAGTGTGTCGTCAGTCTGTCAGTGTGTCGTCAGTCTCTCAGTGTGTCTGTCAGTCTCTCAGGGTGTTCGTCAGTCTCTCAGGGTGTCTGTCAGTCTCAGTTTGTCTGTCAGTCTGTCAGTGTGTCCGTCAATCTAAGTGTGTCCGTCACTCTCAGTGGGTCTGTCAGTCTATCTATCAGTGTGTCAGTCTGTCTATCAGTGTGTCAGTGTGTCTGTCATTCTGTCAATGTGTCTGTCATTTTGTCAATGTGTCTTGTCAGTCTGTCAGTGTGTCTGTCAGTGTGTCAGTGTGTCTTACAGTGTATCAGTGTGTCTGTCATTCTGTCAGTGTGTCTGTTATTCTGTCAGTGAGTCTGTCAGTCTCTGTGTGTCTGTCAAGCTCTCAGTGTGTCTGTCAGTCTCTCAGTGTGTCCGTCAGTCTCTCAGTGTGTCCGTCAGTCTCTCAGTGTGTCCGTCAGTCTCTCAGTGTGTCCGTCAGTCTCTCAGTGTGTCCGTCAGTCTCTCAGTGTGTCCGTCAGTCTCTCAGGGTGTTCGTCAGTCTCTCAGGGTGTCTGTCAGTCTGTCAGTGTGTTCGTCAGTCTCTCAGTGTGTCTGTCAGTCTGTCTATCAGTGTGTCTGTCAGTCTGTCTATCAGTGTGTCAGTGTGTCTGTCATTCTGTCAATGTGTCTGTCAGTGTTTCTGTCAGTCTGTCTGTCCGTGTGTGATTCTGTCAGTCTGTCTGTCAGTGTGTGATTCTGTCTGTCTGCCAGTCTGTCAGTGTGTCCGTCAGTCTCTGTGTGTCTGTCAGTCTGTCTATCAGTGTGTCAGTGTGTCTGTAATTCTCTCAATGTGTTTGACAGTCTGTCAGTGAATCTGTCATTGTGTCAGTGTGTCCGCCAGTTTCTCAGTGTGTCTCAGTGTGTCTCAGGCTGTCTATCATTGTGTCAGTGTGTCTGTCATTCTGTCAATATGTCTGTCAGTGTGTCAGTGTGTCTGTCAGTCTGTGTGTTTGTCAATCTGTCTATCAGTGTTATTGTGTCTGTCATTCTGTCAATGTGTCTTCGTGTGTGTGAGTGTCTGTCTAAGTGTAAGTCTGCGTGCCAATCTGTGTGTCAGTGGGACGGTCTGTCTGTGTGTCTGTCTGTGTGTGATTCTGTCAGTATGTCTGTCATTGTGTGATTCTGTCAGTCTGCCAGTCTGTCTATCAGTGTGTCAGTGTGTCATTCTGTCAATTAGTCTGTCAGTCTGTCAATGTGTCTGTCAGTGTGTCATTGTGTCCGTCAGTCTTCCAGTGTGTCCGTCAGTCTTTCAGTGTGTCAGTCAGACTCTGTGTGTCGGTCAGACTCTCAGTGTGTCCGTTAGTCTCTCAGTCCGTCTGTCAGTGTGTCTGTCAGTCTGAAAGTGTGTCTGTCAGTCTGTCAGTCTGAAAGTGTGTCTGTCAGTCAGTCAGTCTGTCTGTCAGTCAGGCTGTGTGTCCGTCAGTGTGTTTGTCAGTCCGTAGTGTGTCTGTTAGTCTGTTAGTGTGTCGTCAGTCTGTCAGTGTGTCGTCAGTCTGTCAGTGTGTCCTTCATTCGCTCAGGGTGTCCGTCAGTCTCTCAGTGTGTCCGTCAGTCTGTCAGTGTGTATGTCATTATGTCATTCTGTCAGTGTGTATGTCATTGTGTCTGTCTGTCAGTCTCTTTGTGTGTCAGTCTCTCTGTGTGTCAGTCTGTCTGTGTGTCAGTCTCTCTGTGTCAGTCTGTCTGTGTTTGAGTCTGTCTGTGTGTCTGTGTGACTGTCATTCTGTCAATGTGTCTGTCAGTCTGTCAATGTGTCCTTTAAGTGTGTCTGCCAGTGAGCTTGTCAGTCTGTTAGTGTGTCTGCCAGTGTGTCAGTCTGTCATTGTGTCTGTCAGTCTGTCATTGTGTCTGTTTTTCTGTCAGTGTGTCTGTCATTCTGTCAGTGTGTCTGTCATTCTCTCAGTGTGTTTGTCAGTCTGTCAGTGTGTCTGTCATTCTGGCAATGTGTCTGTCAGTGTATCAGTGTGTCCGTCAGTCTCTGTGTGTCTGTCAGTCTGTCTATCAGTGTGTCAGTGTGACTGTCAGTCTGTCAATCTGTCTATCAGTGTGTCAGTGTGTCTGTCATTCTGTCAATGTCTGTCAGTGTTTCTGTCCGTGTGAGATTCTGTCAGTCTCTCAGTCTTTCTGTCTGTGTGTGATTCTGTCAGTCTGTCAGTCTGTCTGCCAGTGTGTCAGTCTGTCATTGTGTCTGTCAGTCTGTCATTGTGTCTGTTTTTCTGTCAGTGTGTCTGTCATTCTGTCAGTGTGTCTGTCATTCTCTCAGTGTGTTTGTCAGTCTGTCAGTGTGTCTGTCATTCTGGCAATGTGTCTGTCAGTGTATCAGTGTGTCCGTCAGTCTCTGTGTGTCTGTCAGTCTGTCTATCAGTGTGTCAGTGTGACTGTCAGTCTGTCAATCTGTCTATCAGTGTGTCAGTGTGTCTGTCATTCTGTCAATGTCTGTCAGTGTTTCTGTCCGTGTGAGATTCTGTCAGTCTCTCAGTCTTTCTGTCTGTGTGTGATTCTGTCAGTCTGTCAGTCAGTCTGTCAGTGTGTCTGTCATTTTATCAGTGTGTCTGTCAGTGTGTCCGTCAGTCTCTCTGTGTGTCAGTGTATTAGTCTGTCTGTGTGTCTGTGTGTCAGTGTGTTAGTCTGTCTATGTGTCAGTCTCTCTGTGTGTGTCTGTCTGTTTGAGTCTGTCTGTGTGTCTGTGTGAATGTCATTCTGTCAATGTGTCTGTCAGTCTGTCAATGTGTCAGTGTGTCCGTCATTCTCTCAGTGTGTCCGTCATTCTCTCAGTGTGTCCGTCAGTCTCTCAGTGTGTCCGTCAGTCTCTCAGTGTGTCCGTCAGTCCCTCAGTGTGTCCGTCAGTCTCTCTGTGTGTCCTTCAGTCTTTCAGTGTGTCTGTCAGTCTGTCTATCAGTGTGTCTGTCAGTTTGATAGTGTGTCTGTCATTCTTTTAATGTCTGTCATTTTGTCAGTGTGTCCGTCAGACTGTCAGTGTGTCCGTCAGTCTCTCAGTGTGTCCGTCATTCTCTGTGTGTCCGTTAGTCTCTCAGTGTGTCCGTCAGTCTCTCAGTGTGTCCGTCAGTCTCTCAGTGTGTCCGTCAGTCTGTCTTTCAGTGTGTCTGTCAGTCTGTATATCAGTGTGTCTGTCTGTCTGTCTATCAGTGTGTCTGTCAGTCTGTCTATATGTGTGTCTGTCAGTGTGTTAATCTGTTTGTCAGTGTGTCAGTGTGTCTTTCATTCTGTCAATATGTCTGTCAGTGTGTCAATGTGACTGTCAGTGTGTCTGTCAGTCTCTCAGTGTGTCTGTCAGTCTCTCAGTGTGTCTGTCAGTCTCTCAGTGTGTCCGTCATCTCTCAGTGTGTCCGTCAGTCTGTCTATTAATGTGTCTGTCAGTCTGTCTATAAGTGTGTCTGTCAGTATGTATCAGTGTGTCTGTCTGTCTGTCTATCAGTGTGTCTGTCAGTCTGTCTATATGTGTGTCTGTCAGTGTGTTAATCTGTTTGTCAGTGTGTCAGTGTGTCTTTCATTCTGTCAATATGTCTGTCAGTGTGTCAATGTGACTGTCAGTGTGTCTGTCAGTCTCTCAGTGTGTCTGTCAGTCTCTCAGTGTGTCCGTCATCTCTCAGTGTGTCCGTCAGTCTGTCTATTAATGTGTCTGTCAGTCTGTCTATCAGTGTGTCTGTCAGTTTGATAGTGTGTCTGTCATTCTTTTAATGTCTGTCATTTTGTCAGTGTGTCCGTCAGACTGTCAGTGTGTCCGTCAGTCTCTCAGTGTGTCCGTCAGTCCCTCAGTGTGTCCGTCAGTCTCTCTGTGTGTCCTTCAGTCTTTCAGTGTGTCTGTCAGTCTGTCTATCAGTGTGTCTGTCAGTTTGATAGTGTGTCTGTCATTCTTTTAATGTCTGTCATTTTGTCAGTGTGTCTGTCAGTATGTGTCTGTCAGTGTGTCTGTCAGTGTGTCTGTCAGTGTGTCTGTCAGTCTGTGTGTCAGTCTGTATGTCTGTCTTTCAGTAAGTTAGTATGTCTGTGTGCCAGTCTGTGTGCCAATCTGTGTGTCAGTGTTTCAGTCGGTCTGTGTGTCTGTGTGTGTTTCTGTCAGTCTGTCAGTCTGTCCATCAGTGTATCAGTGTGTCTGTCATTCTGTCAATGTGTCTGCCAGTCTGTCGGTGTGTCAGTCTGTGTGTCAGTTTCTCTGGGTGTCAGTCTCTCTGTGTGTCAGTCTGTCTGTGTTTGAATCAACTGTGTGTCAGTTTGTCAGTCAGTGTGTATGTTTGTCAGTCTGTCAGTCAGTCTGTCAGTGTGTCATTCTGTGTGTCAGTCTCTCTTTTTGTCAGTCAGTCTGTGTGTCAATCTGTCTGTTAGTGTGTCAGTCTGTCTGTGTGTCTGTCTGTGTGTCAGTCTGTGTGTCAGTCTGTGACAGTTTGTCTGTGTGTCTGTCAGTGTGTCTGTGTGTCTGTCAGTGTGTCTGTCAGTGTGTCTGTGTGTGTGTGTGTGTCAGTGTGTTTGTCAGTCTGTCTGTTTGTCTCTCTGTCAGTCTGTCAGTTTGTCTGTCAGTGTGTCTGTCAGTCTGTCTGTCAGTCTGTCTGTCTGTTTGTCAGTCTGTCAGTGTGTCTGTCAATCTGTCTGTCTGTCTGACAGTCTGTCTATCAGTGTGTCAGTGTGCCTGTCACTTTCAGTGTTTTTGTCTGCCTGTCAGAGTTTCTGTCAGTCAGTCAGTGTGTCTGTCAGTCTGTCAGTTCCTCTGTATGTGTGTCTATCAGTGCCTCTGTATGTGTTTCTGTCAGTGCCTCTGTATGTGTGTCTGTCAGACTGTCAGTGTGTCTGTTTGTCAGTGTGTCTGAATGTCAGTGTGTCTGTCAGTCTTTTAGTGTGTCTGCCAGTGAGCCTGTCAGTCTTTCAGTGTTTCTGCCAGTGAGCCTGTCAGTCTGTTAGTGTGTCTGCCAGTCTGTCAGTGTGTCTGTCATTCTGTCAGTGTGTCTGTTATTCTGTCAGTGTGTCTGTCATTCTGTCAGTGTGTCCGTCATTCTGTCAGTATGTCCGTCATTCTGTCATTGTGTCCGTCAGTCTCTCAGTGTGTCAGTGTGTCTTGTCATTCTGTTAATGTGTCTGTCAGTGTGTCTGTCAGTCTGTCTGTCAGTCTGTCTGTCTGTTTGTCAGTCTGTCAGTGTGTCTGTCTGTCTGTCAATCTGTCTGTCTGTCTGACAGTCTGTCTATCAGTGTGTCAGTGTGCCTGTCACTTTCAGTGTTTTTGTCTGCCTGTCAGTGTTTCTGTCAGTCTGTCAGTGTGTCTGTCTGTCTGTCAATCTGTCTGTCTGTCTGACAGTCTGTCTATCAGTGTGTCAGTGTGCCTGTCACTTTCAGTGTTTTTGTCTGCCTGTCAGTGTTTCTGTCAGTCTGTCAGTGTGTCTGTCAGTCTGTCAGTGCCTCTGTATGTGTGTCTATCAGTGCCTCTGTATGTGTTTCTGTCAGTGCCTCTGTATGTGTGTCTGTCAGACTGTCAGTGTGTGTGTTTGTCAGTGTGTCTGACTGTCAGTGTGTCTGTCAGTCTTTTAGTGTGTCTGCCAGTGAGCCTGTCAGTCTTTCAGTGTGTCTGCCAGTGAGCCTGTCAGTTTGTTAGTGTGTCTGCCAGTGTGTCAGTCTGTCAGTGTGTCTGTCATTCTGTCAGTGTGTCTGTCATTCTGTCAGTGTGTCCGTCATTCGGTCAGTGTGTCCATCATTCTGTCAGTGTGTCCGTCATTCTGTCATTGTGTCCGTCAGTCTCTCAGTGTGTCAGTGTGTCTTGTCATTCTGTCAATGTGTCTGTCAGTCTGTCAGTGTGTCTGTCAGTCTGTCAGTGTGTCCGTCAGTCTTTCAGTGTGTCTGGCTAAGTATTCCATAACAGGATGTATTCAAAACAGGATACATTAAATAGTTTAGCTGCACTATTACAGAGTTTTAATAAGAAGTTTAGATACATTTATTAAAAATAATTTTAAATCATGAATTTGATTATGAATTACTAATTATAATTAAATTAACCTAACAAACCATCTACATATATGTTTTAGTATTTTCTATGTAGGCCTAGTTGTTAAAACTGAAATCAAAAAACTGTAATTTATTTGAATTATCACAATTTCTTTATTACAGAACAGTTGCCATTAGTAACTTTGAAATGTAAGTCATGTGCTTTGTTGAATTTGTAGGAATTTTTTGTAGCCTGGAAACTTGCTTATCTGGTATTACTGGCTGGGTCGGTTCTACTGCATTTTGTTTTCATGCCAACCACTGTATATAAAATGCAGGGACATCCATTAGTTAGAATAGTGTTGTCATGTAGGTCTTCTTTCTTGATGCCTAGTCTGCCTCTCTCTTCCCATTCTCTGGACGTGGCCTTACTATCTCATTTTCGCTTTTCTATGATGTTATTAAAGTCCTGTACTCTAGCTTCCACAATATTCTATATAATTCTAATCCTGTCTCCCTAAGTTTCCTTACGAGGCAAAGATACCATTATAATTATTAAATGAGGGCCAAGAAACATAACTTTGGAATTTCTTGGTCTTTTTCTAATAATAAATTTATTAATGCATCTTTTGGACGTTAGAAAAAAGGCATTAAAGTAATTGACCAAAATTGTTGTGCACAGCTTAATTAAAAGTGCAGTATTCTTGTATCTGCTCTTGCTAGATATAATTTAAAATTTGGGGGATAAAGTGTCTGAATTAATCTTTATTGTGAATATGGCTGGTATGTTATTTATTTATTGGTTTTTGCAGCTGCTGTCCTGAAACTTCATAAGGTTAACCATATTGAGATGAAGGATACAATCTGCCTGTGGCTGAAACAGAGCGAAACAAGAGTAATGAAGAGGTAAAACTTTTGTTATTCTAACAACTTTATTTTAACAACTTTTTAATTGTAACATTGAAAGTTGCCCAAGTTGACTGCAAGTGTGTCTGTCAGACTGCAAGTGTGACCGTCAGTGTGTCCGTCAGTCTCTCAGTGTGTCCGTCAGTCTCTCAGGGTGTTCGTCAGTCTCTCAGGGTGTCTGTCAGTCTGTCAGTGTATTCGTCAGTCTTTCAGGGTGTCTGTCAGTCTGTATATCAGTGTGTCTGTCAGTCTGTCTATCAGTGTGTCAGTGTGGCTGTCATTCTGTCAATGTGTCTGTCAGTGTTTCTGTCAGTCTGTCTGTCCGTGTGTGATTCTGTCAGTCTCTCAGTCTTTCTGTCTGTGTGTGATTCTGTCAGTCTGCCAGTCTGTCAGTGTGTCCGTCAGTCTCTGTGTGTCTGTCAGTCTGTCTATCAGTGTGTCAGTGTGTCTGTAATTCTCTCAATGTGTCTGACAGTCTGTCAGTGAACCTGTCAATGTGTCAGTGTGTCCGCCAGTTTCTCAGTGTCTCTCAGTGTGTCTCAGTCTGTCTATCAGTGTGTCTGTCAGTCTGTCTATATGTGTGTCTGTCAGTGTGTTAATCTGTTTGTCAGTGTGTCAGTGTGTCTTTCATTCTGTCAATATGTCTGTCAGTGTGTCAATGTGACTGTCAGTGTGTCTGTCAGTCTCTCAGTGTGTCTGTCAGTCTCTCAGTGTGTCCGTCATTCTCTCAGTGTGTCCGTCAGTCTCTCAGTGTGTCCGTCAGTCTCTCAGTGTGTCCGTCATTCTCTCAGTGTGTCCGTCAGTCTCTCAGTGTGTCCGTCATCTCTCAGTGTGTCCGTCAGTCTGTCTATTAATGTGTCTGTCAGTCTGTCTATAAGTGTGTCTGTCAGTCTGTATCAGTGTGTCTGTCTGTCTGTATTTGAGTCTGTATGTCAGTCAGTGTGTGTCTGTCAGTATGTCTGTCAGTATGTGTCTGTCTGTGTCTGTCAGTGTGTCTGTCAGTGTGTCTGTCAGTGTGTCTGTCAGTGTGTCTGTCAGTGTGTCTGTCAGTGTGTCTGTCAGTCTGTCTGTCAGTCTGTCTGTCAGTCTGTGAGTCAGTCTGTGAGTCAGTCTGTGTGTGAGTCTGTCTGTCAAAGGTGTATGTCTGTTTAAGTATGTCTGTATGCCAGTCTGTGTGTCAGTGTTTCAGTCTCTCTGTGTGTCTGTCTGTGTGTGATTCTGTCAGTCTGTCAGTCTGTCTGTGTGTCTGTCAGTCTGTCAGTCTGTTAGTGTGTCGTCAGTCTGTCAGTGTGTCGTCAGTCTGTCAGTGTGTCGTCAGTCTGTCAGTGTGTCGTCAGTCTGTCAGTGTGTCGTCAGTCTGTCAGTGTGTCGTCAGTCTGTCAGTGTGTCCGTCAGTCTGTCAGTCTGTCAGTGTGTCCGTCAGTCTGTCAGTGTGTCCGTCAGTCTCTCAGTGTGTCCGTCAGTCTCTCAGTGTGTCCGTCAGTCTCTCAGTGTGTCCGTCAGTCTCTCAGGGTGTCCGTCAGTCTCTCAGGGTGTTGGTCAGTCTCTCAGTGTGTTCGTCAGTCTCTCAGGGTGTCTGTCAGTCTGTCAGTCTGTTAGTGTGTCGTCAGTCTGTCAGTGTGTCGTCAGTCTGTCAGTGTGTCGTCAGTCTGTCGTCAGTCTGTCAGTGTGTCCGTCAGTATCTCAGTGTGTTTGTCAGTCTCAGTTTGTCTGTCAGTCTGTCAGTGTGTCCGTCAATCTAAGTGTGTCCGTCACTCTCAGTGGGTCTGTCAGTCTATCTATCAGTGTGTCAGTCTGTCTATCAGTGTGTCAGTGTGTCTGTCATTCTGTCAATGTGTCTGTCATTTTGTCAATGTGTCTTGTCAGTCTGTCAGTGTGTCTGTCAGTGTGTCAGTGTGTCTTACAGTGTATCAGTGTGTCTGTCATTCTGTCAGTGTGTCTGTTATTCTGTCAGTGAGTCTGTCAGTCTCTGTGTGTCTGTCAAGCTCTCAGTGTGTCTGTCAGTCTCTCAGTGTGTCCGTCAGTCTCTCAGTGTGTCCGTCAGTCTCTCAGTGTGTCCGTCAGTCTCTCAGTGTGTCCGTCAGTCTCTCAGTGTGTCCGTCAGTCTCTCAGGGTGTTCGTCAGTCTCTCAGGGTGTCTGTCAGTCTGTCAGTGTATTCGTCAGTCTTTCAGGGTGTCTGTCAGTCTGTATATCAGTGTGTCTGTCAGTCTGTCTATCAGTGTGTCAGTGTGGCTGTCATTCTGTCAATGTGTCTGTCAGTGTTTCTGTCAGTCTGTCTGTCCGTGTGTGATTCTGTCAGTCTCTCAGTCTTTCTGTCTGTGTGTGATTCTGTCAGTCTGCCAGTCTGTCAGTGTGTCCGTCAGTCTCTGTGTGTCTGTCAGTCTGTCTATCAGTGTGTCAGTGTGTCTGTAATTCTCTCAATGTGTCTGACAGTCTGTCAGTGAACCTGTCAATGTGTCAGTGTGTCCGCCAGTTTCTCAGTGTCTCTCAGTGTGTCTCAGTCTGTCTATCAGTGTGTCTGTCAGTCTGTCTATATGTGTGTCTGTCAGTGTGTTAATCTGTTTGTCAGTGTGTCAGTGTGTCTTTCATTCTGTCAATATGTCTGTCAGTGTGTCAATGTGACTGTCAGTGTGTCTGTCAGTCTCTCAGTGTGTCTGTCAGTCTCTCAGTGTGTCCGTCATTCTCTCAGTGTGTCCGTCAGTCTCTCAGTGTGTCCGTCAGTCTCTCAGTGTGTCCGTCATTCTCTCAGTGTGTCCGTCAGTCTCTCAGTGTGTCCGTCATCTCTCAGTGTGTCCGTCAGTCTGTCTATTAATGTGTCTGTCAGTCTGTCTATAAGTGTGTCTGTCAGTCTGTATCAGTGTGTCTGTCTGTCTGTATTTGTTTCTGTATGTCAGTCAGTGTGTGTCTGTCAGTATGTCTGTCAGTATGTGTCTGTCAGTGTGTCTGTCAGTGTGTCTGTCAGTGTGTCTGTCAGTGTGTCTGTCAGTGTGTCTGTCAGTGTGTCTGTCAGTCTGTCTGTCAGTCTGTGAGTCAGTCTGTGAGTCAGTCTGTGTGTGAGTCTGTCTGTCAAAGGTGTATGTCTGTTTAAGTATGTCTGTATGCCAGTCTGTGTGTCAGTGTTTCAGTCTCTCTGTGTGTCTGTCTGTGTGTGATTCTGTCAGTCTGTCAGTCTGTCTGTGTGTCTGTCAGTCTGTCAGTCTGTTAGTGTGTCGTCAGTCTGTCAGTGTGTCGTCAGTCTGTCAGTGTGTCGTCAGTCTGTCAGTGTGTCGTTAGTCTGTCAGTGTGTCGTCAGTCTGTCAGTGTGTCGTCAGTCTGTCAGTGTGTCCGTCAGTATCTCAGTGTGTTTGTCAGTCTCAGTGTGTCTGTCAGTCTGTCAGTGTGTCCGTCAATCTGAGTGTGTCCGTCAATCTCAGTGTGTCTGTCAGTCTGTCTATCAGTGTGTCTGTCATTCTGTCAATGTGTCTGTCATTCTGTCAATGTGTCTTGTCAGTCTGTAAGTGTGTCATTCTGTCAGTGTGTCTGTCAAGCTCTCAGTGTGTCTGTCAGTCTCTCAGTGTGTCCGTCAGTCTCTCAGTGTGTCCGTCAGTCTCTCAGTGTGTCCGTCAGTCTCTCAGGGTGTTGGTCAGTCTCTCAGGGTGTTGGTCAGTCTCTCAGGGTGTCTGTAAGTCTCTCAGTGTGTTCGTCAGTCTCTCAGGGTGTCTGTCAGTCTGTCAGTCTGTTAGTGTGTCGTCAGTCTGTCAGTGTGTCGTCAGTCTGTCAGTGTGTCGTCAGTGTGTCGTCAGTCTGTCAGTGTGTCGTCAGTCTGTCAGTGTGTCCGTCAGTATCTCAGTGTGTTTGTCAGTCTCAGTTTGTCTGTCAGTCTGTCAGTGTGTCCGTCAATCTAAGTGTGTCCGTCACTCTCAGTGGGTCTGTCAGTCTATCTATCAGTGTGTCAGTCTGTGTATCAGTGTGTCAGTGTGTCTGTCATTCTGTCAATGTGTCTGTCATTTTGTCAATGTGTCTTGTCAGTCTGTCAGTGTGTCAGTGTGTCTTACAGTGTATCAGTGTGTCTGTCATTCTGTCAGTGTGTCTGTTATTCTGTCAGTGAGTCTGTCAGTCTCTGTGTGTCTGTCAAGCTCTCAGTGTGTCTGTCAGTCTCTCAGTGTGTCCGTCAGTCTCTCAGTGTGTCCGTCAGTCTCTCAGTGTGTCCGTCAGTCTCTCAGTGTGTCCGTCAGTCTCTCAGTGTGTCCGTCAGTCTCTCAGTGTGTCCGTCAGTCTCTCAGGGTGTTGGTCAGTCTCTCAGAGTGTCTGTAAGTCTCTCAGTGTGTTCGTCAGTCTCTCAGGGTGTCTGTCAGTCTGTCAGTCTGTTAGTGTGTCGTCAGTCTGTCAGTGTGTCGTCAGTCTGTCAGTGTGTCGTCAGTCTGTCGTCAGTCTGTCAGTGTGTCCGTCAGTATCTCAGTGTGTTTGTCAGTCTCAGTTTGTCTGTCAGTCTGTCAGTGTGTCCGTCAATCTAAGTGTGTCCGTCACTCTCAGTGGGTCTGTCAGTCTATCTATCAGTGTGTCAGTCTGTCTATCAGTGTGTCAGTGTGTCTGTCATTCTGTCAATGTGTCTGTCATTTTGTCAATGTGTCTTGTCAGTCTGTCAGTGTGTTTGTCAGTGTGTCAGTGTGTCTTACAGTGTATCAGTGTGTCTGTCATTCTGTCAGTGTGTCTGTTATTCTGTCAGTGAGTCTGTCAGTCTCTGTGTGTCTGTCAAGCTCTCAGTGTGTCTGTCAGTCTCTCAGTGTGTCCGTCAGTCTCTCAGTGTGTCCGTCAGTCTCTCAGTGTGTCCGTCAGTCTCTCAGTGTGTCCGTCAGTCTCTCAGTGTGTCCGTCAGTCTCTCAGGGTGTTCGTCAGTCTCTCAGGGTGTTCGTCAGTCTCTCAGGGTGTTCGTCAGTCTCTCAGGGTGTCTGTCAGTCTGTCAGTGTGTTCGTCAGTCTCTCAGTGTGTCTGTCAGTCTGTCTATCAGTGTGTCTGTCAGTCTGTCTATCAGTGTGTCAGTGTGTCTGTCATTCTGTCAATGTGTCTGTCTGTCCGTGTGTGATTCTGTCAGTCTGTCTGTCAGTGTGTGATTCTGTCTGTCTGCCAGTCTGTCAGTGTGTCCGTCAGTCTCTGTGTGTCTGTCAGTCTGTCTATCAGTGTGTAAGTGTGTCTGTAATTCTCTCAATGTGTCTGACAGTCTGTCAGTGAATCTGTCAATGTGTCAGTGTGTCCGCCAGTTTCTCAGTGTGTCTCAGTGTGTCTCAGGCTGTCTATCATTGTGTCAGTGTGTCTGTCATTCTGTCAATATGTCTGTCAGTGTGTCAGTGTGTCTGTCAGTCTGTGTGTTTGTCAATCTGTCTATCAGTGTTATTGTGTCTGTCATTCTGTCAATGTGTCTTCCTGTGTGTGAGTGTCTGTCTAAGTGTAAGTCTGCGTGTCAATCTGTGTGTCAGTGGGACAGTCTGTCTGTGTGTCTTTTTGTGTGTGATTCTGTCAGTATGTCTGTCATTGTGTGATTCTGTCAGTCTGCCAGTCTGTCTATCAGTGTGTCAGTGTGTCTGTCTGTCTGTCAATCTGTCTGTCTGTCTGACAGTCTGTCTATCAGTGTGTCAGTGTGCCTGTCACTTTCAGTGTTTTTGTCTGCCTGTCAGTGTTTCTGTCAGTCTGTCAGTGTGTCTGTCAGTCTGTCAGTGCCTCTGTATGTGTGTCTATCAGTGCCTCTGTATGTGTTTCTGTCAGTGCCTCTGTATGTGTGTCTGTCAGACTGTCAGTGTGTGTGTTTGTCAGTGTGTCTGACTGTCAGTGTGTCTGTCAGTCTTTTAGTGTGTCTGCCAGTGAGCCTGTCAGTCTTTCAGTGTGTCTGCCAGTGAGCCTGTCAGTTTGTTAGTGTGTCTGCCAGTGTGTCAGTCAGTCAGTGTGTCTGTCATTCTGTCAGTGTGTCTGTCATTCTGTCAGTGTGTCCGTCATTCGGTCAGTGTGTCCATCATTCTGTCAGTGTGTCCGTCATTCTGTCATTGTGTCCGTCAGTCTCTCAGTGTGTCAGTGTGTCTTGTCATTCTGTAAATGTGTCTTGTCAGTCTGTCAGTGTGTCTGTCAGTCTGTCAGTGTGTCTGTCAGTCTGTCAGTGTGTCCGTCAGTCTGTCAGTGTGTCTGGCTAAGTATTCCATAACAGGATGTATTCAAAACAGGATACATTAAATAGTTTAGCTGCACTATTACAGAGTTTTAATAAGAAGTTTAGATACAATTATTAAAAATAATTTTAAATCATGAATTTGATTATGAATTACTAATTATAATTAAATTAACCTAACAAACCATCTACATATATGTTTTAGTATTTTCTATGTAGGCCTAGTTGTTATAACTGAAATCAAAAAACTGTAATTTATTTGAATTATCACAATTTCTTTATTACAGAACAGTTGCCATTAGTAACTTTGAAATGTAAGTCATGTGCTTTGTTGAATTTGTAGGAATTTTTTGTAGCCTGGAAACTTGCTTATCTGGTATTACTGGCTGGGTCGGTTCTACTGCATTTTGTTTTCATGCCAACCACTGTATATAAAATGCAGGGACATCCATTAGTTAGAATAGTGTTGTCATGTAGGTCTTCTTTCTTGATGCCTAGTCTGCCTCTCTCTTCCCATTCTCTGGACGTGGCCTTACTATCTCATTTTCGCTTTTCTATGATGTTATTAAAGTCCTGTACTCTAGCTTCCACAATATTCTATATAATTCTAATCCTGTCTGCCTAAGTTTCTTTACGAGGCAAAGATACCATTATAATTATTAAATGAGGGCCAAGAAACATAACTTTGGAATTTCTTGGTCTTTTTCTAATAATAAATTTATTAATGCATCTTTTGGACGTTAGAAAAAAGGCATTAAAATAATTGACCAAAATTGTTGTGCACAGCTTAGTTAAAAGTGCAGTATTCTTGTATCTGCTCTTGCTAGATATAATTTAAAATTTGGGGGATAAAGTGTCTGAATTAATCCTTATTGTGAATATGGCTAATATGTTATTTATTTTTTGGCTTTTGCAGCTGCTGTCCTGAAACTTCATAAAGTTACCCATATTGAGATGAAGGATACAATCTGCCTGTGACTGAAACAGAGCGAAACAAGAGTAATGAAGAGGTAAAACTTTTGTTATTCTAACAACTTTATTTTAACAGTTTTTTAATTGTAACATTGAAAGTTGCCTAAGTTGACTGCAAGTGTGTCTGTCAGACTGCAAGTGTGACCGTCAGTGTGTCCGTTAGTCTCTCAGTGTGTCTGTCAGTCAGACTGACGGACAGACACAATGACAGACACACTGACAGAAAGTGTGTCTTTCTGTGTGTGAGTCTGTCAGTCTGTCTGTCAGTCTGTGTGTCAGTCTGTGTGTGAGTCTGCCTGTCAGTGTGTATGTCTGTCTAGGTGTCAGTCTGTATTCCAGTCTGTGTGTCAGTGTTTCAGTCTCTCTGTGTGTTTGTGTGTGATTCTGTCAGTCTGTGAATCTGTCTGTGTGTGTGATTCTGCCAGTCTGCCAGTCTGTCTATCAGTTGGTCAGTGTGTCTGTCAGTCTGTCAGTGTGTCTGTCAGTCTGTCAGTGTGTCTGTCAGTGTGTCTGTGTCTGTCAGTGTGTCAGTGTGTCTTGTCATTCTCTCAATGTGTCTGTCAGACTGTCAGTGTGTCGTCAGTCTGTCATACTATCAGTGTGTGTCTGTCATTCTGTCAGTGTGTCCATCATTCTGTCAGTGTGTCTGTCAGTCGGTCAGTGTGTCTGTCAGTCTGTCATTGTGTCTATCAGTGTGTCAGTGTTTCTATCAGTGTGTCTATTAGTGGGCCTGTCAGCCTGTCAGTGCCTCTGTAGTTGTGTCTGTCAGTCTGTCAGTGATTCTGTCAGTCTGTCAGTGTGTCAGTGTGTCTGTCAGTGTGTCAGTGTGTCAGTGTGTCTGTCATTTTGTCAATGTCTGTCAGTGTGTCAATGTGTCAGTCAGTGTGTCAATGTGTCAGTCAGTGTGTCTGTCATTCTGTCTATCAGTGTGTCTGTCAGTCTATCAGTGTGTCAAAGTGTCTGTCATTCTGTCAATGTGTGTCAGTGTGATAGTGTGTCTGTCATTCTATCAATGTCTGTCAGTCTGTCAGTGTGTCTGTCATTCTGTCAATGTGTGTCAGTGTGATAGTGTGTCTGTCATTCTTTCAATGTCTGTCAGTCTGTCAGTGTGTCTGTCATTCTGTCAATGTGTGTCAGTGTGATAGTGTGTCTGTCATTCTTTCAATGTCTGTCAGTCTGTCAGTGTGTGTCTGTCAGTCTGTCTGTCAATTTGTGTGTCAGTCTGTCTGTTAGTCTGTCTGTCAGTCTGTGTGTCAGTCTGTCTGTGTGTCAGTCTGTATGTGAGTCTGTCTGTCAGTGTGTATGTCTGTCTAAGTATCAGTCTATATGCCAGTCTGTGTGTCAGTCAGTCTGTCTGCGTGTCTGTCAGTCTGTCAGTCTGAAAGTGTGTCTGGCAGTCTGTTAGTGTGTCGTCAGTATGTCAGTGTGTCGTCAGTCTGTCAGTGTGTCGTCAGTCTGTCAGTGTGTCATTCTGTGTGTCAGTCTCTCTTTTTGTCAGTCAGTCTGAGTGTCAATCTGTCTGTCAGTGTGTCAGTCTGTCTGTGTGTCAGTCTGTCAGTGTGTCTGTCAGTGTGTCTGTCAGTGTTTGTCAGTCTGTCTTTTTCTGTCAGTGTGCCTGTCAGTCTGTCAGTTTGTCAGTTTGTCTGTCAGTTCCTCTGTATGTGTGTCTATCAGTGCCTCTGTATGTGTTTCTGTCAGTGCCTCTGTATGTGTTTCTGTCAGTGCCTCTGTATGTGTTTCTGTCAGTGCCTCTGTATGTGTGTCTGTCAGTCTGTCAGTATGTCTGTTTGTCAGTATGTCTGACTGTCAGTGTGTCTGTCAGTCTTTAAGTGTGTCTGCCAGTGAGCTTGTCAGTCTGTTAGTGTGTCTGCCAGTGTGTCAGTCTGTCATTGTGTCTGTCACTCAGTCATTGTGTCTGTTTTTCTGTTAGTGTGTCTGTCATTCTGTCAGTGTGTCTGTCATTCTCTCAGTGTGTTTGTCAGTCTGTCAGTGTGTCTGTCATTCTGGCAATGTGTCTGTCAGTGTATCAGTGTGTCCGTCAGTCTCTGTGTGTCTGTCAGTCTGTCTATCAGTGTGTCAGTGTGACTGTCAGTCTGTCAATCTGTCTATCAGTGTGTCAGTGTGTCTGTAATTCTGTCAATGTCTGTCAGTGTTTCTGTCCGTGTGAGATTCTGTCAGTCTCTCAGTCTTTCTGTCTGTGTGTGATTCTGTCAGTCTGTCAGTCTGTCTGTCAGTGTGTCAGTGTGTCTTTCAGTGTGTTAATGTGTCTGTCAGTGTGTGTGTCAGTGTGTCAGTGTGTCTGCAGTGTATCAATGTGTCTGACATTCTGTTAATGTGTCTGTCAGTGTGTCTGTCATTTTATCAGTGTGTCTGTCGGTGTGTCCGTCAGTCTCTCTGTGTGTCAGTGTATTAGTCTGTCTGTGTTTCTGTGTGTCAGTGTGTTAGTCTGTCTGTGTGTCAGTGTGTTAGTCTGTCTGTGTGTCAGTCTCTCTGTGTGTGTCTGTCTGTTTGAGTCTGTCTGTGTGCCTGTGTGAATGTCATTCTGTCAATGTGTCTGTCAGTCTGTCAATGTGTCAGTGTGTCTGTCATTCTGTCAATGTGTCTGTCATTCTGTCAATGTGTCTGTCATTCTGTCAATGTGTCAGTGTGTCGTCAGTCTGTCAGTGTGTAGTAAGTATGTCAGTGTGTCTGTTAGTCTCTCAGTGTGTCTGTCGGTCTGTCTGTCAGTGTGTATGTCAGTCTCTCAGTGTGTCCGTCATTCTCTCAGTGTGTCCGTCATTCTCTCAGTGTGTCCGTCAGTCTCTCAGTGTGTCCGTCAGTCTCTCAGTGTGTCCGTCAGTCCCTCAGTGTGTCCGTCAGTCCCTCAGTGTGTCCGTCAGTCTCTCTGTGTGTCCGTCAGTCTCTCTGTGTGTCCGTCAGTCTTTCAGTGTGTCTGTCAGTCTGTCTATCAGTGTGTCTGTCAGTTTGATAGTGTGTCTGTCATTCTTTTAATGTCTGTCATTCTGTCAGTGTGTCCGTCAGACTGTCAGTGTGTCCGTCAGACTGTCAGTGTGTCCGTCAGACTGTCAGTGTGTCCGTCAGTCTGTCAGTGTGTCCGTCAGTCTGTCAGTGTGTCCGTCAGTCTCAGTGTGTCCGTCATTCTCTGTGTGTCCGTTAGTCTCTCAGTGTGTCCGTTAGTCTCTCAGTGTGTCCGTCAGTCTCTCAGTGTGTCCGTCAGTCTCTCAGTGTGTCCGTCAGTCTCTCAGTGTGTCCGTCAGTCTGTCTTTCAGTGTGTCTGTCAGTCTGTATATCAGTGTGTCTGTCAGTCTGTCTATCAGTGTGTCTGTCAGTTTGATAGTGTGTCTGTCATTCTTTTAATGTCTGTCATTCTGTCAGTGTGTCCGTCAGACTGTCAGTGTGTCCGTCAGACTGTCAGTGTGTCGTCAGTCTGTCAGTGTGTAGTAAGTATGTCAGTGTGTCTGTCAGTCTCTCAGTGTGTCTGTCAGTCTGTCTGTCAGTGTGTCTGTCAGTCTCTCAGTGTGTCCGTCATTCTCTCAGTGTGTCCGTCATTCTCTCAGTGTGTCCGTCAGTCTCTCAGTGTGTCCGTCAGTCTCTCAGTGTGTCCGTCAGTCTCTCAGTGTGTCTGTCAGTCTGTCTATCAGTGTGTCTGTCAGTTTGATAGTGTGTCTGTCATTCTTTTAATGTCTGTCATTCTGTCAGTGTGTCCGTCAGACTGTCAGTGTGTCCTTCTGACTGTCAGTGTGTCTGTCATTCTTTCAATGTCTGTCAGTGTGTCAGTGTGTGTCTGTCAGTCTGTCTGTCAGTTTGTGTGTCAGTCTGTCTGTTAGTCTGTCTGTCAGTCTGTGTGTCAGTCTGTCTGTGTGTCAGTCTGTATGTGAGTCTATCTGTCAGTGTGTATGTCTGTCTAAGTATCAGTCTATATGCCAGTCTGTGTGTCAGTCAGTCTGTGTGCGTGTCTGTCAGTCTGTCAGTCTGAAAGTGTGTCTGGCAGTCTGTTAGTGTGTCGTCAGTCTGTCAGTGTGTCGTCAGTCTGTCAGTGTGTCGTCAGTCTGTCAGTGTGTCATTCTGTGTGTCAGTCTCTCTTTTTGTCAGTCAGTCTGAGTGTCAATCTGTCTGTCAGTGTTTGTCAGTCTGTCTGTTTTTCTGTCAGTGTGCCTGTCAGTCTGTCAGTTTGTCAGTTTGTCTGTCAGTGTGTCTGTCAGTGTGTTAGTGTGCCTGTCAGTCTGTGTGTTTGATAGTCTGTCTATCGGTGTTAGTGTGTCTGTCATTCTGTCAATGTGTCTTCCTGTGTGTGTCTGACTAAGTGTAAGTCTGTGTGCCAATCTGTGTGTCAGTGTGACGGTCTGTCTGTGTGTCTGGCTGTGTGTGATTCTGTCAGTATGTCTGTCATTGTGTGATTCTGTCAGTCTGCCAGTCTGTCTATCAGTGTGTCAGTGTGTCATTCTGTCAATGTGTCTGTAAGTCTGTCAATGTGTCTGTCAGTGTGTCATTGTGTCCGTCAGTCTTTCAGTGTGTCCGTCAGTCTCTCAGTCCGTCTGTCAGTGTGTCTGTCAGTCTGAAAGTGTGTCTGTCAGTCTGTCAGTCTGAAAGTGTGTCTGTCAGTCAGTCTGTCAGTTAGTCTGTCAGTCAGGCTGTGTGTCCGTCAGTGTGTTTGTCAGTCCGTCAGTGTGTCTGTTAATCTGTTAGTGTGTCGTCAGTCTGTCAGTGTGTCCTTCAGTCGCTCAGGGTGTCCGTCAGTCTCTCAGTGTGTCCGTCAGTCTGTCAGTGATTATGTCATTATGTCTGTCTGTCAGTGTGTATGTCATTGTGTCTGTCTGTCAGTCTCTTTGTGTGTCAGTCTCTCAGTGTGTCAGTCTCTCTGTGTGTCAGTCTGTCTGTGTGTCAGTCTGTCTGTGTTTGAGTCTGTCTGTGTGTCTGTGTGACTGTCATTCTGTCAATGTGTCTGTCAGTCTGTCAATGTGTCAGTGTGTCTGTCATTCTGTCAATGTGTCTGTCATTCTGTCAATGTGTCTGTCAGTCTGTCAATGTGTCAGTGTGTCGTCAGTCTGTAGTAAGTATGTCAGTGTGTCTGTCAGTCTCTCAGTGTGTCTGTCAGTCTGTCTGTCAGTGTGTCTGTCATTCTGTCAGTGTGTCTGTCATTCTGTCAGTGTGTCTGTCAAGCTCTCATTGTGTCTGTCAGTCTCTCAGTGTGTCCGTCAGTTTCTCAGTGTGTCCGTCAGTCTCTCAGTGTGTCCGTCAGTCTCTCAGGGTGTTGGTCAGTCTCTCAGAGTGTCTGTAAGTCTCTCAGTGTGTTCGTCAGTCTCTCAGGGTGTCTGTCAGTCTGTCAGTCTGTTAGTGTGTCGTCAGTCTGTCAGTGTGTCGTCAGTCTGTCAGTGTGTCGTCAGTCTGTCGTCAGTCTGTCAGTGTGTCCGTCAGTATCTCAGTGTGTTTGTCAGTCTCAGTTTGTCTGTCAGTCTGTCAGTGTGTCCGTCAATCTAAGTGTGTCCGTCACTCTCAGTGGGTCTGTCAGTCTATCTATCAGTGTCAGTCTGTCTATCAGTGTGTCAGTGTGTCTGTCATTCTGTCAATGTGTCTGTCATTTTGTCAATGTGTCTTGTCAGTCTGTCAGTGTGTCTGTCAGTGTGTCAGTGTGTCTTACAGTGTATCAGTGTGTCTGTCAGTCTCTCAGTGTGTCCGTCAGTCTCTCAGTGTGTCCGTCAGTCTCTGTGTGTCTGTCAGTCTGTCTATCAGTGTGTCAGTGTGTCTGTAATTCTCTCAATGTGTCTGACAGTCTGACAGTGAATCTGTCATTGTGTCAGTGTGTCCGCCAGTTTCTCAGTGTGTCTCAGGCTGTCTATCATTGTGTCAGTGTGTCTGTCATTCTGTCAATATGTCTGTCAGTGTGTCAGTGTGTCTGTCAGTCTGTGTGTTTGTCAATCTGTCTATCAGTGTTATTGTGTCTGTCATTCTGTCAATGTGTCTTCGTGTGTGTGAGTGTCTGTCTAAGTGTAAGTCTGCGTGCCAATCTGTGTGTCAGTGGGACGGTCTGTCTGTGTGTCTGTCTGTGTGTGATTCTGTCAGTATGTCTGTCATTGTGTGATTCTGTCAGTCTGCCAATCTGTCTATCAGTGTGTCAGTGTGTCATTCTGTCAATTTGTCTGTCAGTCTGTCAATGTGTCTGTCAGTGTGTCATTGTGTCCGTCAGTCTTCCAGTGTGTCCGTCAGTCTTTCAGTGTGTCAGTCAGACTCTGTGTGTCGGTCAGACTCTCAGTGTGTCCGTCAGTCTCTCAGTCCGTCTGTCAGTGTGTCTGTCAGTCTGAAAGTGTGTCTGTCAGTCTGTCAGTCTGAAAGTGTGTCTGTCAGTCAGTCAGTCTGTCTGTCAGTCAGGCTGTGTGTCCGTCAGTGTGTTTGTCAGTCCGTAGTGTGTCTGTTAGTCTGTATGTGTGTCTGTCAGACTGTCAGTGTGTCTGTTTGTCAGTGTGTCTGTCAGTCTTTTAGTGTGTCTGCCAGTGAGCCTGTCAGTCTTTCAGTGTGTCTGCCAGTGAGCCTGTCAGTTTGTTAGTGTGTCTGCCAGTGTGTCAGTCTGTCAGTGTGTCTGTCATTCTGTCAGTGTGTCTGTCATTCTGTCAGTGTGTCCGTCATTCTGTCAGTGTGTCCGTCATTCTGTCAGTGTGTCCGTCATTCTGTCAGTGTGTCCATCATTCTGTCAGTGTGTCCGTCATTCTGTCATTGTGTCCGTCAGTCTCTCAGTGTGTCAGTGTGTCTTGTCATTCTGTCAATGTGTCTGTCAGTCTGTCAGTGTGTCTGTCAGTCTGTCAGTGTGTCCGTCAGTCTTTCAGTGTGTCTGGCTAAGTATTCCATAACAGGATGTATTCAAAACAGGATACATTAAATAGTTTAGCTGCACTATTACAGAGTTTTAATAAGAAGTTTAGATACATTTATTAAAAATAATTTTAAATCATGAATTTGATTATGAATTACTAATTATAATTAAATTAACCTAACAAACCATCTACATATATGTTTTAGTATTTTCTATGTAGGCCTAGTTGTTATAACTGAAATCAAAAAACTGTAATTTATTTGAATTATCACAATTTCTTTATTACAGAACAGTTGCCATTAGTAACTTTGAAATGTAAGTCATGTGCTTTGTTGAATTTGTAGGAATTTTTTGTAGCATGGAAACTTGCTTATCTGGTATTACTGGCTGGGTCGGTTCTACTGCATTTTGTTTTCATGCCAACCACTGTATATAAAATGCAGGGACATCCATTAGTTAGAATAGTGGTGTCATGTAGGTCTTCTTTCTTGATGCCTAGTCTGCCTCTCTCTTCCCATTCTCTGGACGTGGCCTTACTATCTCATTTTCGCTTTTCTATGATGTTATTAAAGTCCTGTACTCTAACTTCCACAATATTCTATATAATTCTAATCCTGTCTCCCTAAGTTTCTTTACGAGGCAAAGATACCATTATAATTATTAAATGAGGGCCAAGAAACATAACTTTGGAATTTCTTGGTCTTTTTCTAATAATAAATTTATTAATGCATCTTTTGGACGTTAGAAAAAAGGCATTAAAGTAATTGACCAAAATTGTTGTGCACAGCTTAGTTAAAAGTGCAGTATTCTTGTATCTGCTCTTGCTAGATATAATTTAAAATTTGGGGGATAAAGTGTCTGAATTAATCCTTATTGTGAATATGGCTAATATGTTATTTATTTTTTGGCTTTTGCAGCTGCTGTCCTGAAACTTCATAAAGTTACCCATATTGAGATGAAGGATACAATCTGCCTGTGACTTAAACAGAGCGAAACAAGAGTAATGAAGAGGTAAAACTTTTGTTATTCTAACAACTTTATTTTAACAGTTTTTTAATTGTAACATTGAAAGTTGCCCAAGTTGACTGCAAGTGTGTCTGTCAGACTGCAAGTGTGACCGTCAGTGTGTCCGTTAGTCTCTCAGTGTGTCTGTCAGTCAGACTGACGGACAGACACAATGACAGACACACTGACAGAAAGTGTGTCTTTCTGTGTGTGAGTCTGTCAGTCTGTCTGTCAGTCTGTGTGTCAGTCTGTCTGTGAGTCTGCCTGTCAGTGTGTATGTCTGTCTAGGTGTCAGTCTGTATTCCAGTCTGTGTGTCAGTGTTTCAGTCTCTCTGTGTGTTTGTGTGTGATTCTGTCAGTCTGTGAATCTGTCTGTGTGTGTGATTCTGCCAGTCTGCCAGTCTGTCTATCAGTTGGTCAGTGTGTCTGTCAGTCTGTCAGTGTGTCTGTCAGTCTGTCAGTGTGTCTGTCAGTGTGTCAGTGTGTCTGTCAGTGTGTCAGTGTGTCTTGTCATTCTGTCAATGTGTCTGTCAGACTGTCAGTGTGTCGTCAGTCTGTCATACTATCAGTGTGTGTCTGTCATTCTGTCAGTGTGTCCATCATTCTGTCAGTGTGTCTGTCAGTCGGTCAGTGTGTCTGTCAGTCTGTCATTGTGTCTATCAGTGTGTCAGTGTTTCTATCAGTGTGTCTATCAGTGGGCCTGACATTCTGTCAGTGCCTCTGTAGTTGTGTCTGTCAGTCTGTCAGTGATTCTGTCAGTCTGTCAGTGTGTCAGTGTGTCTGTCAGTGTGTCAGTGAGTCAGTGTGTCTGTCATTTTGTCAATGTGTCTGTCAGTGTGTCAATGTGTCAGTCAGTGTGTCAATGTGTCAGTCAGTGTCTGTCATTCTGTCTATCAGTGTGTCTGTCAGTCTATCAGTGTGTCAAAGTGTCTGTCATTCTGTCAATGTGTGTCAGTGTGATAGTGTGTCTGTCATTCTATCAATGTCTGTCAGTCTGTCAGTGTGTCTGTCATTCTGTCAATGTGTGTCAGTGTGATAGTGTGTCTGTCATTCTTTCAATGTCTGTCAGTCTGTCAGTGTGTCTGTCATTCTGTCAATGTGTGTCAGTGTGATAGTGTGTCTGTCATTCTTTCAATGTCTGTCAGTCTGTCAGTGTGTGTCTGTCAGTCTGTCTGTCAGTTTGTGTGTCAGTCTGTCTGTTAGTCTGTCTGTCAGTCTGTGTGTCAGTCTGTCTGTGTGTCAGTCTGTATGTGAGTCTGTCTGTCAGTGTGTATGTCTGTCTAAGTATCAGTCTATATGCCAGTCTGTGTGTCAGTCTGTCTGCGTGTCAGTCAGTCTGTCAGTCTGAAAGTGTGTCTGGCAGTCTGTTAGTGTGTCGTCAGTCTGTCAGTGTGTCGTCAGTCTGTCAGTGTGTCGTCAGTCTGTCAGTGTGTCATTCTGTGTGTCAGTCTCTCTTTTTGTCAGTCAGTCTGAGTGTCAATCTGTCTGTCAGTGTGTCAGTCTGTCTGTGTGTCAGTCTGTCAGTGTGTCTGTCAGTGTGTCTGTCAGTGTTTGTCAGTCTGTCTGTTTTTCTGTCAGTGTGCCTGTCAGTCTGTCAGTTTGTCAGTTTGTCTGTCAGTTCCTCTGTATGTGTGTCTATCAGTGCCTCTGTATGTGTTTCTGTCAGTGCCTCTGTATGTGTTTCTGTCAGTGCCTCTGTATGTGTTTCTGTCAGTGCCTCTGTATGTGTGTCTGTCAGTCTGTCAGTATGTCTGTTTGTCAGTATGTCTGACTGTCAGTGTGTCTGTCAGTCTTTAAGTGTGTCTGCCAGTGAGCTTGTCAGTCTGTTAGTGTGTCTGCCAGTGTGTCAGTTTGTCATTGTGTCTGTCAGTCTGTCATTGTGTCTGTTTTTCTGTTAGTGTGTCTGTCATTCTGGCAATGTGTCTGTCAGTGTATCAGTGTGTCCGTCAGTCTCTGTGTGTCTGTCAGTCTGTCTATCAGTGTGTCAGTGTGTCTGTCAGTCTGTCAATCTGTCTATCAGTGTGTCAGTGTGTCTGTCATTCTGTCAATGTCTGTCAGTGTTTCTGTCCGTGTGAGATTCTGTCAGTCTCTCAGTCTTTCTGTCTGTGTGTGATTCTGTCAGTCTGTCAGTCTGTCAGTGTGTCAGTGTGTCTTTCAGTGTGTTAATGTGTCTGTCAGTGTGTCTGTCAGTGTGTCAGTGTGTCTGCAGTGTATCAATGTGTCTGACATTCTGTTAATGTGACTGTCAGTCTGTCAGTGTGTCTGTCATTTTATCAGTGTGTCTGTCAGTGTGTCCGTCAGTCTCTCTGTGTGTCAGTGTATTAGTCTGTCTGTGTGTCAGTGTGTTAGTCTGTCTGTGTGTCAGTGTGTTAGTCTGTCTGTGTGTCAGTCTCTCTGTGTGTGTCTGTCTGTTTGAGTCTGTCTGTGTGCCTGTGTGAATGTCATTCTGTCAATGTGTCTGTCAGTCTGTCAATGTGTCAGTGTGTCTGTCATTCTGTCAATGTGTCTGTCATTCTGTCAATGTGTCTGTCATTCTGTCAATGTGTCAGTGTGTCGTCAGTCTGTCAGTGTGTAGTAAGTATGTCAGTGTGTCTGTTAGTCTCTCAGTGTGTCTGTCGGTCTGTCTGTCAGTGTGTATGTCAGTCTCTCAGTGTGTCCGTCATTCTCTCAGTGTGTCCGTCATTCTCTCAGTGTGTCCGTCAGTCTCTCAGTGTGTCCGTCATTCTCTCAGTGTGTCCGTCAGTCTCTCAGTGTGTCCGTCAGTCTCTCAGTGTGTCCGTCAGTCTCTCAGTGTGTCTGTCAGTCTGTCTATCAGTGTGTCTGTCAGTTTGATAGTGTGTCTGTCATTCTTTTAATGTCTGTCATTCTGTCAGTGTGTCCGTCAGACTGTCAGTGTGTCCTTCTGACTGTCAGTGTGTCTGTCATTCTTTCAATGTCTGTCAGTCTGTCAGTGTGTGTCTGTCAGTCTGTCTGTCAGTTTGTGTGTCAGTCTGTCTGTTAGTCTGTCTGTCAGTCTGTGTGTCAGTCTCTCAGTCCGTCTGTCAGTGTGTCTGTCAGTCTGAAAGTGTGTCTGTCAGTCTGTCAGTCTGAAAGTGTGTCTGTCAGTCAGTCTGTCAGTTAGTCTGTCAGTCAGGCTGTGTGTCCGTCAGTGTGTTTGTCAGTCCGTCAGTGTGTCTGTTAATCTGTTAGTGTGTCGTCAGTCTGTCAGTGTGTCCTTCAGTCGCTCAGGGTGTCCGTCAGTCTCTCAGTGTGTCCGTCAGTCTGTCAGTGATTATGTCATTATGTCTGTCTGTCAGTGTGTATGTCATTGTGTCTGTCTGTCAGTCTCTTTGTGTGTCAGTCTCTCAGTGTGTCAGTCTCTCTGTGTGTCAGTCTGTCTGTGTGTCAGTCTGTCTGTGTTTGAGTCTGTCTGTGTGTCTGTGTGACTGTCATTCTGTCAATGTGTCTGTCAGTCTGTCAATGTGTCAGTGTGTCTGTCATTCTGTCAATGTGTCTGTCATTCTGTCAATGTGTCTGTCAGTCTGTCAATGTGTCAGTGTGTCGTCAGTCTGTAGTAAGTATGTCAGTGTGTCTGTCAGTCTCTCAGTGTGTCTGTCAGTCTGTCTGTCAGTGTGTCTGTCATTCTGTCAGTGTGTCTGTCAAGCTCTCATTGTGTCTGTCAGTCTCTCAGTGTGTCCGTCAGTTTCTCAGTGTGTCCGTCAATCTCTCAGTGTGTCCGTCAGTCTCTCAGGGTGTTGGTCAGTCTCTCAGAGTGTCTGTAAGTCTCTCAGTGTGTTCGTCAGGCTCTCAGGGTGTCTGTCAGTCTGTCAGTCTGTTAGTGTGTCGTCAGTCTGTCAGTGTGTCGTCAGTCTGTCAGTGTGTCGTCAGTCTGTCGTCAGTCTGTCAGTGTGTCCGTCAGTATCTCAGTGTGTCCGTCAGTCTCTCAGTGTGTCCGTCAGTCTCTCAGTGTGTCCGTCAGTCTCTCAGTGTGTCCGTCAGTCTCTCAGTGTGTCCGTCAGTCTCTCAGGGTGTTCGTCAGTCTCTCAGGGTGTCTGTCAGTCTGTCAGTGTGTCCGTCAATCTAAGTGTGTCCGTCACTCTCAGTGGGTCTGTCAGTCTATCTATCAGTGTGTCAGTCTGTGTATCAGTGTGTCAGTGTGTCTGTCATTCTGTCAATGTGTCTGTCATTTTGTCAATGTGTCTTGTCAGTCTGTCAGTGTGTCAGTGTGTCTTACAGTGTATCAGTGTGTCTGTCATTCTGTCAGTGTGTCTGTTATTCTGTCAGTGAGTCTGTCAGTCTCTGTGTGTCTGTCAAGCTCTCAGTGTGTCTGTCAGTCTCTCAGTGTGTCCGTCAGTCTCTCAGTGTGTCCGTCAGTCTCTCAGTGTGTCCGTCAGTCTCTCAGTGTGTCCGTCAGTCTCTCAGTGTGTCCGTCAGTCTCTCAGGGTGTTGGTCAGTCTCTCAGAGTGTCTGTAAGTCTCTCAGTGTGTTCGTCAGTCTCTCAGGGTGTCTGTCAGTCTGTCAGTCTGTTAGTGTGTCGTCAGTCTGTCAGTGTGTCGTCAGTCTGTCAGTGTGTCGTCAGTCTGTCGTCAGTCTGTCAGTGTGTCCGTCAGTATCTCAGTGTGTTTGTCAGTCTCAGTTTGTCTGTCAGTCTGTCAGTGTGTCCGTCAATCTAAGTGTGTCCGTCACTCTCAGTGGGTCTGTCAGTCTATCTATCAGTGTGTCAGTCTGTCTATCAGTGTGTCAGTGTGTCTGTCATTCTGTCAATGTGTCTGTCATTTTGTCAATGTGTCTTGTCAGTCTGTCAGTGTGTTTGTCAGTGTGTCAGTGTGTCTTACAGTGTATCAGTGTGTCTGTCATTCTGTCAGTGTGTCTGTTATTCTGTCAGTGAGTCTGTCAGTCTCTGTGTGTCTGTCAAGCTCTCAGTGTGTCTGTCAGTCTCTCAGTGTGTCCGTCAGTCTCTCAGTGTGTCCGTCAGTCTCTCAGTGTGTCCGTCAGTCTCTCAGTGTGTCCGTCAGTCTCTCAGTGTGTCCGTCAGTCTCTCAGGGTGTTCGTCAGTCTCTCAGGGTGTTCGTCAGTCTCTCAGGGTGTTCGTCAGTCTCTCAGGGTGTCTGTCAGTCTGTCAGTGTGTTCGTCAGTCTCTCAGTGTGTCTGTCAGTCTGTCTATCAGTGTGTCTGTCAGTCTGTCTATCAGTGTGTCAGTGTGTCTGTCATTCTGTCAATGTGTCTGTCTGTCCGTGTGTGATTCTGTCAGTCTGTCTGTCAGTGTGTGATTCTGTCTGTCTGCCAGTCTGTCAGTGTGTCCGTCAGTCTCTGTGTGTCTGTCAGTCTGTCTATCAGTGTGTAAGTGTGTCTGTAATTCTCTCAATGTGTCTGACAGTCTGTCAGTGAATCTGTCAATGTGTCAGTGTGTCCGCCAGTTTCTCAGTGTGTCTCAGTGTGTCTCAGGCTGTCTATCATTGTGTCAGTGTGTCTGTCATTCTGTCAATATGTCTGTCAGTGTGTCAGTGTGTCTGTCAGTCTGTGTGTTTGTCAATCTGTCTATCAGTGTTATTGTGTCTGTCATTCTGTCAATGTGTCTTCCTGTGTGTGAGTGTCTGTCTAAGTGTAAGTCTGCGTGTCAATCTGTGTGTCAGTGGGACAGTCTGTCTGTGTGTCTTTTTGTGTGTGATTCTGTCAGTATGTCTGTCATTGTGTGATTCTGTCAGTCTGCCAGTCTGTCTATCAGTGTGTCAGTGTGTCTGTCTGTCTGTCAATCTGTCTGTCTGTCTGACAGTCTGTCTATCAGTGTGTCAGTGTGCCTGTCACTTTCAGTGTTTTTGTCTGCCTGTCAGTGTTTCTGTCAGTCTGTCAGTGTGTCTGTCAGTCTGTCAGTGCCTCTGTATGTGTGTCTATCAGTGCCTCTGTATGTGTTTCTGTCAGTGCCTCTGTATGTGTGTCTGTCAGACTGTCAGTGTGTGTGTTTGTCAGTGTGTCTGACTGTCAGTGTGTCTGTCAGTCTTTTAGTGTGTCTGCCAGTGAGCCTGTCAGTCTTTCAGTGTGTCTGCCAGTGAGCCTGTCAGTTTGTTAGTGTGTCTGCCAGTGTGTCAGTCAGTCAGTGTGTCTGTCATTCTGTCAGTGTGTCTGTCATTCTGTCAGTGTGTCCGTCATTCGGTCAGTGTGTCCATCATTCTGTCAGTGTGTCCGTCATTCTGTCATTGTGTCCGTCAGTCTCTCAGTGTGTCAGTGTGTCTTGTCATTCTGTAAATGTGTCTTGTCAGTCTGTCAGTGTGTCTGTCAGTCTGTCAGTGTGTCTGTCAGTCTGTCAGTGTGTCCGTCAGTCTGTCAGTGTGTCTGGCTAAGTATTCCATAACAGGATGTATTCAAAACAGGATACATTAAATAGTTTAGCTGCACTATTACAGAGTTTTAATAAGAAGTTTAGATACAATTATTAAAAATAATTTTAAATCATGAATTTGATTATGAATTACTAATTATAATTAAATTAACCTAACAAACCATCTACATATATGTTTTAGTATTTTCTATGTAGGCCTAGTTGTTATAACTGAAATCAAAAAACTGTAATTTATTTGAATTATCACAATTTCTTTATTACAGAACAGTTGCCATTAGTAACTTTGAAATGTAAGTCATGTGCTTTGTTGAATTTGTAGGAATTTTTTGTAGCCTGGAAACTTGCTTATCTGGTATTACTGGCTGGGTCGGTTCTACTGCATTTTGTTTTCATGCCAACCACTGTATATAAAATGCAGGGACATCCATTAGTTAGAATAGTGTTGTCATGTAGGTCTTCTTTCTTGATGCCTAGTCTGCCTCTCTCTTCCCATTCTCTGGACGTGGCCTTACTATCTCATTTTCGCTTTTCTATGATGTTATTAAAGTCCTGTACTCTAGCTTCCACAATATTCTATATAATTCTAATCCTGTCTGCCTAAGTTTCTTTACGAGGCAAAGATACCATTATAATTATTAAATGAGGGCCAAGAAACATAACTTTGGAATTTCTTGGTCTTTTTCTAATAATAAATTTATTAATGCATCTTTTGGACGTTAGAAAAAAGGCATTAAAATAATTGACCAAAATTGTTGTGCACAGCTTAGTTAAAAGTGCAGTATTCTTGTATCTGCTCTTGCTAGATATAATTTAAAATTTGGGGGATAAAGTGTCTGAATTAATCCTTATTGTGAATATGGCTAATATGTTATTTATTTTTTGGCTTTTGCAGCTGCTGTCCTGAAACTTCATAAAGTTACCCATATTGAGATGAAGGATACAATCTGCCTGTGACTGAAACAGAGCGAAACAAGAGTAATGAAGAGGTAAAACTTTTGTTATTCTAACAACTTTATTTTAACAGTTTTTTAATTGTAACATTGAAAGTTGCCTAAGTTGACTGCAAGTGTGTCTGTCAGACTGCAAGTGTGACCGTCAGTGTGTCCGTTAGTCTCTCAGTGTGTCTGTCAGTCAGACTGACGGACAGACACAATGACAGACACACTGACAGAAAGTGTGTCTTTCTGTGTGTGAGTCTGTCAGTCTGTCTGTCAGTCTGTGTGTCAGTCTGTGTGTGAGTCTGCCTGTCAGTGTGTATGTCTGTCTAGGTGTCAGTCTGTATTCCAGTCTGTGTGTCAGTGTTTCAGTCTCTCTGTGTGTTTGTGTGTGATTCTGTCAGTCTGTGAATCTGTCTGTGTGTGTGATTCTGCCAGTCTGCCAGTCTGTCTATCAGTTGGTCAGTGTGTCTGTCAGTCTGTCAGTGTGTCTGTCAGTCTGTCAGTGTGTCTGTCAGTGTGTCTGTGTCTGTCAGTGTGTCAGTGTGTCTTGTCATTCTCTCAATGTGTCTGTCAGACTGTCAGTGTGTCGTCAGTCTGTCATACTATCAGTGTGTGTCTGTCATTCTGTCAGTGTGTCCATCATTCTGTCAGTGTGTCTGTCAGTCGGTCAGTGTGTCTGTCAGTCTGTCATTGTGTCTATCAGTGTGTCAGTGTTTCTATCAGTGTGTCTATCAGTGGGCCTGTCAGCCTGTCAGTGCCTCTGTAGTTGTGTCTGTCAGTCTGTCAGTGATTCTGTCAGTCTGTCAGTGTGTCAGTGTGTCTGTCAGTGTGTCAGTGTGTCAGTGTGTCTGTCATTTTGTCAATGTGTCTGTCAGTGTGTCAATGTGTCAGTCAGTGTGTCAATGTGTCAGTCAGTGTGTCTGTCATTCTGTCTATCAGTGTGTCTGTCAGTCTATCAGTGTGTCAAAGTGTCTGTCATTCTGTCAATGTGTGTCAGTGTGATAGTGTGTCTGTCATTCTATCAATGTCTGTCAGTCTGTCAGTGTGTCTGTCATTCTGTCAATGTGTGTCAGTGTGATAGTGTGTCTGTCATTCTTTCAATGTCTGTCAGTCTGTCAGTGTGTCTGTCATTCTGTCAATGTGTGTCAGTGTGATAGTGTGTCTGTCATTCTTTCAATGTCTGTCAGTCTGTCAGTGTGTGTCTGTCAGTCTGTCTGTCAATTTGTGTGTCAGTCTGTCTGTTAGTCTGTCTGTCAGTCTGTGTGTCAGTCTGTCTGTGTGTCAGTCTGTATGTGAGTCTGTCTGTCAGTGTGTATGTCTGTCTAAGTATCAGTCTATATGCCAGTCTGTGTGTCAGTCAGTCTGTCTGCGTGTCTGTCAGTCTGTCAGTCTGAAAGTGTGTCTGGCAGTCTGTTAGTGTGTCGTCAGTATGTCAGTGTGTCGTCAGTCTGTCAGTGTGTCGTCAGTCTGTCAGTGTGTCATTCTGTGTGTCAGTCTCTCTTTTTGTCAGTCAGTCTGAGTGTCAATCTGTCTGTCAGTGTGTCAGTCTGTCTGTGTGTCAGTCTGTCAGTGTGTCTTTCAGTGTGTCTGTCAGTGTTTGTCAGTCTGTCTTTTTCTGTCAGTGTGCCTGTCAGTCTGTCAGTTTGTCAGTTTGTCTGTCAGTTCCTCTGTATGTGTGTCTATCAGTGCCTCTGTATGTGTTTCTGTCAGTGCCTCTGTATGTGTTTCTGTCAGTGCCTCTGTATGTGTTTCTGTCAGTGCCTCTGTATGTGTGTCTGTCAGTCTGTCAGTATGTCTGTTTGTCAGTATGTCTGACTGTCAGTGTGTCTGTCAGTCTTTAAGTGTGTCTGCCAGTGAGCTTGTCAGTCTGTTAGTGTGTCTGCCAGTGTGTCAGTCTGTCATTGTGTCTGTCACTCAGTCATTGTGTCTGTTTTTCTGTTAGTGTGTCTGTCATTCTGTCAGTGTGTCTGTCATTCTCTCAGTGTGTTTGTCAGTCTGTCAGTGTGTCTGTCATTCTGGCAATGTGTCTGTCAGTGTATCAGTGTGTCCGTCAGTCTCTGTGTGTCTGTCAGTCTGTCTATCAGTGTGTCAGTGTGACTGTCAGTCTGTCAATCTGTCTATCAGTGTGTCAGTGTGTCTGTCATTCTGTCAATGTCTGTCAGTGTTTCTGTCCGTGTGAGATTCTGTCAGTCTCTCAGTCTTTCTGTCTGTGTGTGATTCTGTCAGTCTGTCAGTCTGTCTGTCAGTGTGTCAGTGTGTCTTTCAGTGTGTTAATGTGTCTGTCAGTGTGTCTGTCAGTGTGTCAGTGTGTCTGCAGTGTATCAATGTGTCTGACATTCTGTTAATGTGTCTGTCAGTGTGTCTGTCATTTTATCAGTGTGTCTGTCGGTGTGTCCGTCAGTCTCTCTGTGTGTCAGTGTATTAGTCTGTCTGTGTTTCTGTGTGTCAGTGTGTTAGTCTGTCTGTGTGTCAGTGTGTTAGTCTGTCTGTGTGTCAGTCTCTCTGTGTGTGTCTGTCTGTTTGAGTCTGTCTGTGTGCCTGTGTGAATGTCATTCTGTCAATGTGTCTGTCAGTCTGTCAATGTGTCAGTGTGTCTGTCATTCTGTCAATGTGTCTGTCATTCTGTCAATGTGTCTGTCATTCTGTCAATGTGTCAGTGTGTCGTCAGTCTGTCAGTGTGTAGTAAGTATGTCAGTGTGTCTGTTAGTCTCTCAGTGTGTCTGTCGGTCTGTCTGTCAGTGTGTATGTCAGTCTCTCAGTGTGTCCGTCATTCTCTCAGTGTGTCCGTCATTCTCTCAGTGTGTCCGTCAGTCTCTCAGTGTGTCCGTCAGTCTCTCAGTGTGTCCGTCAGTCCCTCAGTGTGTCCGTCAGTCCCTCAGTGTGTCCGTCAGTCTCTCTGTGTGTCCGTCAGTCTCTCTGTGTGTCCGTCAGTCTTTCAGTGTGTCTGTCAGTCTGTCTATCAGTGTGTCTGTCAGTTTGATAGTGTGTCTGTCATTCTTTTAATGTCTGTCATTCTGTCAGTGTGTCCGTCAGACTGTCAGTGTGTCCGTCAGACTGTCAGTGTGTCCGTCAGACTGTCAGTGTGTCCGTCAGTCTGTCAGTGTGTCCGTCAGTCTGTCAGTGTGTCCGTCAGTCTCTCAGTGTGTCCGTCATTCTCTGTGTGTCCGTTAGTCTCTCAGTGTGTCCGTTAGTCTCTCAGTGTGTCCGTCAGTCTCTCAGTGTGTCCGTCAGTCTCTCAGTGTGTCCGTCAGTCTCTCAGTGTGTCCGTCAGTCTGTCTTTCAGTGTGTCTGTCAGTCTGTATATCAGTGTGTCTGTCAGTCTGTCTATCAGTGTGTCTGTCAGTCTGTCTATATGTGTGTCTGTCAGTGTGTTAATCTGTTTGTCAGTGTGTCAGTGTGTCTTTCATTCTGTCAATATGTCTGTCAGTGTGTCAATGTGACTGTCAATGTGTCTGTCAGTCTGTCAATGTGTCAGTGTGTCGTCAGTCTGTCAGTGTGTAGTAAGTATGTCAGTGTGTCTGTTAGTCTCTCAGTGTGTCTGTCGGTCTGTCTGTCAGTGTGTATGTCAGTCTCTCAGTGTGTCCGTCATTCTCTCAGTGTGTCCGTCATTCTCTCAGTGTGTCCGTCAGTCTCTCAGTGTGTCCGTCAGTCTCTCAGTGTGTCCGTCAGTCCCTCAGTGTGTCCGTCAGTCTCTCTGTGTGTCCGTCAGTCTTTCAGTGTGTCTGTCAGTCTGTCTATCAGTGTGTCTGTCAGTTTGATAGTGTGTCTGTCATTCTTTTAATGTCTGTCATTCTGTCAGTGTGTCCGTCAGACTGTCAGTGTGTCCGTCAGTCTGTCAGTGTGTCCGTCAGTCTCTCAGTGTGTCCGTCAGTCTGTCAGAGATTATGTCATTATGTCTGTCTGTCAGTGTGTATGTCATTGTGTCTGTCTGTCAGTCTCTCTGTGTGTCTGTCTCTCTGTGTGTCAGTCTGTCTGTGTGTCAGTCTGTCTGTGTGTCTGTGTGACTGTCATTCTGTCAATGTGTCTGTCAGTCTGTCAATGTGTCAGTGTGTCTGTCATTCTGTCAATGTGTCTGTCATTCTGTCAATGTGTCTGTCAGTCTGTCAATGTGTCAGTGTGTCGTCAGTCTGTCAGTGTGTAGTAAGTATGTCAGTGTGTCTGTCAGTCTCTCAGTGTGTCTGTCAGTCTGTCTGTCAGTGTGTCTGTCAGTCTCTCAGTGTGTCCGTCATTCTCTCAGTGTGTCCGTCATTCTCTCAGTGTGTCCGTCAGTCTCTCAGTGTGTCCGTCAGTCTCTCAGTGTGTCCGTCAGTCTCTCAGTGTGTCTGTCAGTCTGTCTATCAGTGTGTCTGTCAGTTTGATAGTGTGTCTGTCATTCTTTTAATGTCTGTCATTCTGTCAGTGTGTCCGTCAGACTGTCAGTGTGTCCTTCTGACTGTCAGTGTGTCTGTCATTCTTTCAATGTCTGTCAGTGTGTCAGTGTGTGTCTGTCAGTCTGTCTGTCAGTTTGTGTGTCAGTCTGTCTGTTAGTCTGTCTGTCAGTCTGTGTGTCAGTCTGTCTGTGTGTCAGTCTGTATGTGAGTCTATCTGTCAGTGTGTATGTCTGTCTAAGTATCAGTCTATATGCCAGTCTGTGTGTCAGTCAGTCTGTGTGCGTGTCTGTCAGTCTGTCAGTCTGAAAGTGTGTCTGGCAGTCTGTTAGTGTGTCGTCAGTCTGTCAGTGTGTCGTCAGTCTGTCAGTGTGTCGTCAGTCTGTCAGTGTGTCATTCTGTGTGTCAGTCTCTCTTTTTGTCAGTCAGTCTGAGTGTCAATCTGTCTGTCAGTGTTTGTCAGTCTGTCTGTTTTTCTGTCAGTGTGCCTGTCAGTCTGTCAGTTTGTCAGTTTGTCTGTCAGTGTGTCTGTCAGTGTGTTAGTGTGCCTGTCAGTCTGTGTGTTTGATAGTCTGTCTATCGGTGTTAGTGTGTCTGTCATTCTGTCAATGTGTCTTCCTGTGTGTGTCTGACTAAGTGTAAGTCTGTGTGCCAATCTGTGTGTCAGTGTGACGGTCTGTCTGTGTGTCTGGCTGTGTGTGATTCTGTCAGTATGTCTGTCATTGTGTGATTCTGTCAGTCTGCCAGTCTGTCTATCAGTGTGTCAGTGTGTCATTCTGTCAATGTGTCTGTAAGTCTGTCAATGTGTCTGTCAGTGTGTCATTGTGTCCGTCAGTCTTTCAGTGTGTCCGTCAGTCTCTCAGTCCGTCTGTCAGTGTGTCTGTCAGTCTGAAAGTGTGTCTGTCAGTCTGTCAGTCTGAAAGTGTGTCTGTCAGTCAGTCTGTCAGTTAGTCTGTCAGTCAGGCTGTGTGTCCGTCAGTGTGTTTGTCAGTCCGTCAGTGTGTCTGTTAATCTGTTAGTGTGTCGTCAGTCTGTCAGTGTGTCCTTCAGTCGCTCAGGGTGTCCGTCAGTCTCTCAGTGTGTCCGTCAGTCTGTCAGTGATTATGTCATTATGTCTGTCTGTCAGTGTGTATGTCATTGTGTCTGTCTGTCAGTCTCTTTGTGTGTCAGTCTCTCAGTGTGTCAGTCTCTCTGTGTGTCAGTCTGTCTGTGTGTCAGTCTGTCTGTGTTTGAGTCTGTCTGTGTGTCTGTGTGACTGTCATTCTGTCAATGTGTCTGTCAGTCTGTCAATGTGTCAGTGTGTCTGTCATTCTGTCAATGTGTCTGTCATTCTGTCAATGTGTCTGTCAGTCTGTCAATGTGTCAGTGTGTCGTCAGTCTGTAGTAAGTATGTCAGTGTGTCTGTCAGTCTCTCAGTGTGTCTGTCAGTCTGTCTGTCAGTGTGTCTGTCATTCTGTCAGTGTGTCTGTCATTCTGTCAGTGTGTCTGTCAAGCTCTCATTGTGTCTGTCAGTCTCTCAGTGTGTCCGTCAGTTTCTCAGTGTGTCCGTCAGTCTCTCAGTGTGTCCGTCAGTCTCTCAGGGTGTTGGTCAGTCTCTCAGAGTGTCTGTAAGTCTCTCAGTGTGTTCGTCAGTCTCTCAGGGTGTCTGTCAGTCTGTCAGTCTGTTAGTGTGTCGTCAGTCTGTC
This sequence comes from Bacillus rossius redtenbacheri, assembly GCF_032445375.1. Classification (NCBI taxonomy): domain Eukaryota; kingdom Metazoa; phylum Arthropoda; class Insecta; order Phasmatodea; family Bacillidae; genus Bacillus; species Bacillus rossius. The sequence continues at coordinate 197,556 of NW_026962481.1, read as the reverse complement.
AGTGTGTCGTCAGTCTGTCAGTGTCGTCAGTCTGTCGTCAGTCTGTCAGTGTGTCCGTCAGTATCTCAGTGTGTTTGTCAGTCTCAGTTTGTCTGTCAGTCTGTCAGTGTGTCCGTCAATCTAAGTGTGTCCGTCACTCTCAGTGGGTCTGTCAGTCTATCTATCAGTGTCAGTCTGTCTATCAGTGTGTCAGTGTGTCTGTCATTCTGTCAATGTGTCTGTCATTTTGTCAATGTGTCTTGTCAGTCTGTCAGTGTGTCTGTCAGTGTGTCAGTGTGTCTTACAGTGTATCAGTGTGTCTGTCAGTCTCTCAGTGTGTCCGTCAGTCTGTCAGTGTGTCCGTCAGTCTCTGTGTGTCTGTCAGTCTGTCTATCAGTGTGTCAGTGTGTCTGTAATTCTCTCAATGTGTCTGACAGTCTGACAGTGAATCTGTCATTGTGTCAGTGTGTCCGCCAGTTTCTCAGTGTGTCTCAGGCTGTCTATCATTGTGTCAGTGTGTCTGTCATTCTGTCAATATGTCTGTCAGTGTGTCAGTGTGTCTGTCAGTCTGTGTGTTTGTCAATCTGTCTATCAGTGTTATTGTGTCTGTCATTCTGTCAATGTGTCTTCGTGTGTGTGAGTGTCTGTCTAAGTGTAAGTCTGCGTGCCAATCTGTGTGTCAGTGGGACGGTCTGTCTGTGTGTCTGTCTGTGTGTGATTCTGTCAGTATGTCTGTCATTGTGTGATTCTGTCAGTCTGCCAGTCTGTCTATCAGTGTGTCAGTGTGTCATTCTGTCAATTTGTCTGTCAGTCTGTCAATGTGTCTGTCAGTGTGTCATTGTGTCCGTCAGTCTTCCAGTGTGTCCGTCAGTCTTTCAGTGTGTCAGTCAGACTCTGTGTGTCGGTCAGACTCTCAGTGTGTCCGTCAGTCTCTCAGTCCGTCTGTCAGTGTGTCTGTCAGTCTGAAAGTGTGTCTGTCAGTCTGTCAGTCTGAAAGTGTGTCTGTCAGTCAGTCAGTCTGTCTGTCAGTCAGGCTGTGTGTCCGTCAGTGTGTTTGTCAGTCCGTAGTGTGTCTGTTAGTCTGTATGTGTGTCTGTCAGACTGTCAGTGTGTCTGTTTGTCAGTGTGTCTGTCAGTCTTTTAGTGTGTCTGCCAGTGAGCCTGTCAGTCTTTCAGTGTGTCTGCCAGTGAGCCTGTCAGTTTGTTAGTGTGTCTGCCAGTGTGTCAGTCTGTCAGTGTGTCTGTCATTCTGTCAGTGTGTCTGTCATTCTGTCAGTGTGTCCGTCATTCTGTCAGTGTGTCCGTCATTCTGTCAGTGTGTCCGTCATTCTGTCAGTGTGTCCATCATTCTGTCAGTGTGTCCGTCATTCTGTCATTGTGTCCGTCAGTCTCTCAGTGTGTCAGTGTGTCTTGTCATTCTGTCAATGTGTCTGTCAGTCTGTCAGTGTGTCTGTCAGTCTGTCAGTGTGTCCGTCAGTCTTTCAGTGTGTCTGGCTAAGTATTCCATAACAGGATGTATTCAAAACAGGATACATTAAATAGTTTAGCTGCACTATTACAGAGTTTTAATAAGAAGTTTAGATACATTTATTAAAAATAATTTTAAATCATGAATTTGATTATGAATTACTAATTATAATTAAATTAACCTAACAAACCATCTACATATATGTTTTAGTTTTTTCTATGTAGGCCTAGTTGTTATAACTGAAATCAAAAAACTGTAATTTATTTGAATTATCACAATTTCTTTATTACAGAACAGTTGCCATTAGTAACTTTGAAATGTAAGTCATGTGCTTTGTTGAATTTGTAGGAATTTTTTGTAGCATGGAAACTTGCTTATCTGGTATTACTGGCTGGGTCGGTTCTACTGCATTTTGTTTTCATGCCAACCACTGTATATAAAATGCAGGGACATCCATTAGTTAGAATAGTGGTGTCATGTAGGTCTTCTTTCTTGATGCCTAGTCTGCCTCTCTCTTCCCATTCTCTGGACGTGGCCTTACTATCTCATTTTCGCTTTTCTATGATGTTATTAAAGTCCTGTACTCTAACTTCCACAATATTCTATATAATTCTAATCCTGTCTCCCTAAGTTTCTTTACGAGGCAAAGATACCATTATAATTATTAAATGAGGGCCAAGAAACATAACTTTGGAATTTCTTGGTCTTTTTCTAATAATAAATTTATTAATGCATCTTTTGGACGTTAGAAAAAAGGCATTAAAGTAATTGACCAAAATTGTTGTGCACAGCTTAGTTAAAAGTGCAGTATTCTTGTATCTGCTCTTGCTAGATATAATTTAAAATTTGGGGGATAAAGTGTCTGAATTAATCCTTATTGTGAATATGGCTAATATGTTATTTATTTTTTGGCTTTTGCAGCTGCTGTCCTGAAACTTCATAAAGTTACCCATATTGAGATGAAGGATACAATCTGCCTGTGACTTAAACAGAGCGAAACAAGAGTAATGAAGAGGTAAAACTTTTGTTATTCTAACAACTTTATTTTAACAGTTTTTTAATTGTAACATTGAAAGTTGCCCAAGTTGACTGCAAGTGTGTCTGTCAGACTGCAAGTGTGACCGTCAGTGTGTCCGTTAGTCTCTCAGTGTGTCTGTCAGTCAGACTGACGGACAGACACAATGACAGACACACTGACAGAAAGTGTGTCTTTCTGTGTGTGAGTCTGTCAGTCTGTCTGTCAGTCTGTGTGTCAGTCTGTCTGTGAGTCTGCCTGTCAGTGTGTATGTCTGTCTAGGTGTCAGTCTGTATTCCAGTCTGTGTGTCAGTGTTTCAGTCTCTCTGTGTGTTTGTGTGTGATTCTGTCAGTCTGTGAATCTGTCTGTGTGTGTGATTCTGCCAGTCTGCCAGTCTGTCTATCAGTTGGTCAGTGTGTCTGTCAGTCTGTCAGTGTGTCTGTCAGTCTGTCAGTGTGTCTGTCAGTGTGTCAGTGTGTCTGTCAGTGTGTCAGTGTGTCTTGTCATTCTGTCAATGTGTCTGTCAGACTGTCAGTGTGTCGTCAGTCTGTCATACTATCAGTGTGTGTCTGTCATTCTGTCAGTGTGTCCATCATTCTGTCAGTGTGTCTGTCAGTCGGTCAGTGTGTCTGTCAGTCTGTCATTGTGTCTATCAGTGTGTCAGTGTTTCTATCAGTGTGTCTATCAGTGGGCCTGTCATTCTGTCAGTGCCTCTGTAGTTGTGTCTGTCAGTCTGTCAGTGATTCTGTCAGTCTGTCAGTGTGTCAGTGTGTCTGTCAGTGTGTCAGTGAGTCAGTGTGTCTGTCATTTTGTCAATGTGTCTGTCAGTGTGTCAATGTGTCAGTCAGTGTGTCAATGTGTCAGTCAGTGTCTGTCATTCTGTCTATCAGTGTGTCTGTCAGTCTATCAGTGTGTCAAAGTGTCTGTCATTCTGTCAATGTGTGTCAGTGTGATAGTGTGTCTGTCATTCTATCAATGTCTGTCAGTCTGTCAGTGTGTCTGTCATTCTGTCAATGTGTGTCAGTGTGATAGTGTGTCTGTCATTCTTTCAATGTCTGTCAGTCTGTCAGTGTGTCTGTCATTCTGTCAATGTGTGTCAGTGTGATAGTGTGTCTGTCATTCTTTCAATGTCTGTCAGTCTGTCAGTGTGTGTCTGTCAGTCTGTCTGTCAGTTTGTGTGTCAGTCTGTCTGTTAGTCTGTCTGTCAGTCTGTGTGTCAGTCTGTCTGTGTGTCAGTCTGTATGTGAGTCTGTCTGTCAGTGTGTATGTCTGTCTAAGTATCAGTCTATATGCCAGTCTGTGTGTCAGTCTGTCTGCGTGTCAGTCAGTCTGTCAGTCTGAAAGTGTGTCTGGCAGTCTGTTAGTGTGTCGTCAGTCTGTCAGTGTGTCGTCAGTCTGTCAGTGTGTCGTCAGTCTGTCAGTGTGTCATTCTGTGTGTCAGTCTCTCTTTTTGTCAGTCAGTCTGAGTGTCAATCTGTCTGTCAGTGTGTCAGTCTGTCTGTGTGTCAGTCTGTCAGTGTGTCTGTCAGTGTGTCTGTCAGTGTTTGTCAGTCTGTCTGTTTTTCTGTCAGTGTGCCTGTCAGTCTGTCAGTTTGTCAGTTTGTCTGTCAGTTCCTCTGTATGTGTGTCTATCAGTGCCTCTGTATGTGTTTCTGTCAGTGCCTCTGTATGTGTTTCTGTCAGTGCCTCTGTATGTGTTTCTGTCAGTGCCTCTGTATGTGTGTCTGTCAGTCTGTCAGTATGTCTGTTTGTCAGTATGTCTGACTGTCAGTGTGTCTGTCAGTCTTTAAGTGTGTCTGCCAGTGAGCTTGTCAGTCTGTTAGTGTGTCTGCCAGTGTGTCAGTTTGTCATTGTGTCTGTCAGTCTGTCATTGTGTCTGTTTTTCTGTTAGTGTGTCTGTCATTCTGGCAATGTGTCTGTCAGTGTATCAGTGTGTCCGTCAGTCTCTGTGTGTCTGTCAGTCTGTCTATCAGTGTGTCAGTGTGTCTGTCAGTCTGTCAATCTGTCTATCAGTGTGTCAGTGTGTCTGTCATTCTGTCAATGTCTGTCAGTGTTTCTGTCCGTGTGAGATTCTGTCAGTCTCTCAGTCTTTCTGTCTGTGTGTGATTCTGTCAGTCTGTCAGTCTGTCAGTGTGTCAGTGTGTCTTTCAGTGTGTTAATGTGTCTGTCAGTGTGTCTGTCAGTGTGTCAGTGTGTCTGCAGTGTATCAATGTGTCTGACATTCTGTTAATGTGACTGTCAGTCTGTCAGTGTGTCTGTCATTTTATCAGTGTGTCTGTCAGTGTGTCCGTCAGTCTCTCTGTGTGTCAGTGTATTAGTCTGTCTGTGTGTCAGTGTGTTAGTCTGTCTGTGTGTCAGTGTGTTAGTCTGTCTGTGTGTCAGTCTCTCTGTGTGTGTCTGTCTGTTTGAGTCTGTCTGTGTGCCTGTGTGAATGTCATTCTGTCAATGTGTCTGTCAGTCTGTCAATGTGTCAGTGTGTCTGTCATTCTGTCAATGTGTCTGTCATTCTGTCAATGTGTCTGTCATTCTGTCAATGTGTCAGTGTGTCGTCAGTCTGTCAGTGTGTAGTAAGTATGTCAGTGTGTCTGTTAGTCTCTCAGTGTGTCTGTCGGTCTGTCTGTCAGTGTGTATGTCAGTCTCTCAGTGTGTCCGTCATTCTCTCAGTGTGTCCGTCATTCTCTCAGTGTGTCCGTCAGTCTCTCAGTGTGTCCGTCATTCTCTCAGTGTGTCCGTCAGTCTCTCAGTGTGTCCGTCAGTCTCTCAGTGTGTCTGTCAGTCTGTCTATCAGTGTGTCTGTCAGTTTGATAGTGTGTCTGTCATTCTTTTAATGTCTGTCATTCTGTCAGTGTGTCCGTCAGACTGTCAGTGTGTCCTTCTGACTGTCAGTGTGTCTGTCATTCTTTCAATGTCTGTCAGTCTGTCAGTGTGTGTCTGTCAGTCTGTCTGTCAGTTTGTGTGTCAGTCTGTCTGTTAGTCTGTCTGTCAGTCTGTGTGTCAGTCTGTCTGTGTGTCAGTCTGTATGTGAGTCTGTCTGTCAGTGTGTATGTCTGTCTAAGTATCAGTCTATATGCCAGTCTGTGTGTCAGTCAGTCTGTGTGCGTGTCTGTCAGTCTGTCAGTCTGAAAGTGTGTCTGGCAGTCTGTTAGTGTGTCGTCAGTCTGTCAGTGTGTCGTCAGTCTGTCAGTGTGTCGTCAGTCTGTCAGTGTGTCATTCTGTGTGTCAGTCTCTCTTTTTGTCAGTCAGTCTGAGTGTCAATCTGTCTGTCAGTGTTTGTCAGTCTGTCTGTTTTTCTGTCAGTGTGCCTGTCAGTCTGTCAGTTTGTCAGTTTGTCTGTCAGTGTGTCTGTCAGTGTGTTAGTGTGCCTGTCAGTCTGTGTGTTTGATAGTCTGTCTATCGGTGTTAGTGTGTCTGTCATTCTGTCAATGTGTCTTCCTGTGTGTGTCTGACTAAGTGTAAGTCTGTGTGCCAATCTGTGTGTCAGTGTGACGGTCTGTCTGTGTGTCTGTCTGTGTGTGATTCTGTCAGTATGTCTGTCATTGTGTGATTCTGTCAGTCTGCCAGTCTGTCTATCAGTGTGTCAGTGTGTCATTCTGTCAATGTGTCTGTAAGTCTGTCAATGTGTCTGTCAGTGTGTCATTGTGTCCGTCAGTCTTTCAGTGTGTCCGTCAGTCTCTCAGTCCGTCTGTCAGTGTGTCTGTCAGTCTGAAAGTGTGTCTGTCAGTCTGTCAGTCTGAAAGTGTGTCTGTCAGTCAGTCTGTCAGTTAGTCTGTCAGTCAGGCTGTGTGTCCGTCAGTGTGTTTGTCAGTCCGTCAGTGTGTCTGTTAATCTGTTAGTGTGTCGTCAGTCTGTCAGTGTGTCCTTCAGTCGCTCAGGGTGTCCGTCAGTCTCTCAGTGTGTCCGTCAGTCTGTCAGTGATTATGTCATTATGTCTGTCTGTCAGTGTGTATGTCATTGTGTCTGTCTGTCAGTCTCTTTGTGTGTCAGTCTCTCAGTGTGTCAGTCTCTCTGTGTGTCAGTCTGTCTGTGTGTCAGTCTGTCTGTGTTTGAGTCTGTCTGTGTGTCTGTGTGACTGTCATTCTGTCAATGTGTCTGTCAGTCTGTCAATGTGTCAGTGTGTCTGTCATTCTGTCAATGTGTCTGTCATTCTGTCAATGTGTCTGTCAGTCTGTCAATGTGTCAGTGTGTCGTCAGTCTGTAGTAAGTATGTCAGTGTGTCTGTCAGTCTCTCAGTGTGTCTGTCAGTCTGTCTGTCAGTGTGTCTGTCATTCTGTCAGTGTGTCTGTCAAGCTCTCATTGTGTCTGTCAGTCTCTCAGTGTGTCCGTCAGTTTCTCAGTGTGTCCGTCAATCTCTCAGTGTGTCCGTCAGTCTCTCAGGGTGTTGGTCAGTCTCTCAGAGTGTCTGTAAGTCTCTCAGTGTGTTCGTCAGGCTCTCAGGGTGTCTGTCAGTCTGTCAGTCTGTTAGTGTGTCGTCAGTCTGTCAGTGTGTCGTCAGTCTGTCAGTGTGTCGTCAGTCTGTCGTCAGTCTGTCAGTGTGTCCGTCAGTATCTCAGTGTGTCCGTCAGTCTCTCAGTGTGTCCGTCAGTCTCTCAGTGTGTCCGTCAGTCTCTCAGTGTGTCCGTCAGTCTCTCAGTGTGTCCGTCAGTCTCTCAGGGTGTTCGTCAGTCTCTCAGGGTGTCTGTCAGTCTGTCAGTGTGTCCGTCAATCTAAGTGTGTCCGTCACTCTCAGTGGGTCTGTCAGTCTATCTATCAGTGTGTCTGTCATTCTGTCAGTGTCTGTCAAGCTCTCATTGTGTCTGTCAGTCTCTCAGTGTGTCTGTCAGTCTCTCAGTGTGTCTGTCAGTCTGTCTGTCAGTGTGTCTGTCATTCTGTCAGTGTGTCCGTCAGTCTCTCAGTGTGTCCGTCAGTCTCTCAGTGTGTCCGTCAGTCTCTCAGTGTGTCCGTCAGTCTCTCAGTGTGTCCGTCAGTCTCTCAGTGTGTCCGTCAGTCTCTCAGGGTGTTCGTCAGTCTCTCAGGGTGTCTGTCAGTCTGTCAGTGTGTTCGTCAGTCTCTCAGTGTGTCTGTCAGTCTGTCTATCAGTGTGTCTGTCAGTCTGTCTATCAGTGTGTCAGTGATTCTGTCATTCTGTCAATGTGTCTGTCAGTGTTTCTGTCAGTCTGTCTGTCCGTGTGTGATTCTGTCAGTCTGTCTGTCAGTGTGTGATTCTGTCTGTCTGCCAGTCTGTCAGTGTGTCCGTCAGTCTCTGTGTGTCTGTCAGTCTGTCTATCAGTGTGTCAGTGTGTCTGTAATTCTCTCAATGTGTCTGACAGTCTGTCAGTGAATCTGTCATTGTGTCAGTGTGTCCGCCAGTTTCTCAGTGTGTCTCAGTGTGTCTCAGGCTGTCTATCATTGTGTCAGTGTGTCTGTCATTCTGTCAATATGTCTGTCAGTGTGTCAGTGTGTCTGTCAGTCTGTGTGTTTGTCAATCTGTCTATCAGTGTTATTGTGTCTGTCATTCTGTCAATGTGTTTTCGTGTGTGTGAGTGTCTGTCTAAGTGTAAGTCTGCGTGCCAATCTGTGTGTCAGTGGGACGGTCTGTCTGTGTGTCTGTCTGTGTGTGATTCTGTCAGTATGTCTGTCATTGTGTGATTCTGTCAGTCTGCCAGTCTGTCTATCAGTGTGTCAGTGTGTCATTCTGTCAATTTGTCTGTCAGTCTGTCAATGTGTCTGTCTGTGTCATTGTGTCCGTCAGTCTTCCAGTGTGTCCGTCAGTCTTTCAGTGTGTCAGTCAGACTCTGTGTGTCGGTCAGACTCTCAGTGTGTCCGTCAGTCTCTCAGTCCGTCTGTCAGTGTGTCTGTCAGTCTGAAAGTGTGTCTGTCAGTCTGTCAGTCTGAAAGTGTGTCTGTCAGTCAGTCAGTCTGTCTGTCAGTCAGGCTGTGTGTCCGTCAGTGTGTTTGTCAGTCCGTTAGTGTGTCTGTTAGTCTGTTAGTGTGTCGTCAGTCTGTCAGTGTGTCGTCAGTCTGTCAGTGTGTCCTTCATTCGCTCAGGGTGTCCGTCAGTCTCTCAGTGTGTCCGTCAGTCTGTCAGTGTGTATGTCATTATGTCATTCTGTCAGTGTGTATGTCATTGTGTCTGTCTGTCAGTCTCTTTGTGTGTCAGTCTCTCTGTGTGTCAGTCTGTCTGTGTGTCAGTCTCTCTGTGTCAGTCTGTCTGTGTTTGAGTCTGTCTGTGTGTCTGTGTGACTGTCATTCTGTCAATGTGTCTGTCAGTCTGTCAATGTGTCTGACATTCTGTTAATGTGTCTGTCAGTCTGTCAGTGTGTCTGTCATTTTATCAGTGTGTCTGTCAGTGTGTCCGTCAGTCTCTCTGTGTGTCAGTGTATTAGTCTGTCTGTGTGTCAGTGTGTTAGTCTGTCTGTGTGTCAGTGTGTTAGTCTGTCTGTGTGTCAGTCTCTCTGTGTGTGTCTGTCTGTTTGAGTCTGTCTGTGTGTCTGTGTGAATGTCATTCTGTCAATGTGTCTGTCAGTCTGTCAATGTGTCAGTGTGTCTCATTCTGTCAATGTGTCTGTCATTCTGTCAATGTGTCTGTCATTCTGTCAATGTGTCTGTCAGTCTGTCAATGTGTCTGTCAGTCTGTCAATGTGTCAGTGTGTCGTCAGTCTGTCAGTGTGTAGTAAGTATGTCAGTGTGTCTGTTAGTCTCTCAGTGTGTCTGTCGGTCTGTCTGTCAGTGTGTATGTCAGTCTGTCAGTGTGTCCGTCATTCTCTCAGTGTGTCCGTCATTCTCTCAGTGTGTCCGTCAGTCTCTCAGTGTGTCCGTCAGTCTCTCAGTGTGTCCGTCAGTCCCTCAGTGTGTCCGTCAGTCTCTCTGTGTGTCCGTCAGTCTCTCTGTGTGTCCGTCAGTCTTTCAGTGTGTCTGTCAGTCTGTCTATCAGTGTGTCTGTCAGTTTGATAGTGTGTCTGTCATTCTTTTAATGTCTGTCATTTTGTCAGTGTGTCCGTCAGACTGTCAGTGTGTCCGTCAGTCTGTCAGTGTGTCCGTCAGTCTCTCAGTGTGTCCGTCATTCTCTGTGTGTCCGTTAGTCTCTCAGTGTGTCCGTCAGTCTCTCAGTGTGTCCGTCAGTCTCTCAGTGTGTCCGTCAGTCTGTCTTTCAGTGTGTCTGTCAGTCTGTATATCAGTGTGTCTGTCAGTCTGTCTATCAGTGTGTCTGTCAGTCTGTCTATATGTGTGTCTGTCAGTGTGTTAATCTGTTTGTCAGTGTGTCAGTGTGTCTTTCATTCTGTCAATATGTCTGTCAGTGTGTCAATGTGACTGTCAGTGTGTCTGTCAGTCCCTCAGTGTGTCCGTCAGTCTCTCAGTGTGTCCGTCAGTCTGTCTTTCAGTGTGTCTGTCAGTCTGTATATCAGTGTGTCTGTCAGTCTGTCTATCAGTGTGTCTGTCAGTCTGTCTATATGTGTGTCTGTCAGTGTGTTAATCTGTTTGTCAGTGTGTCAGTGTGTCTTTCATTCTGTCAATATGTCTGTCAGTGTGTCAATGTGACTGTCAGTGTGTCTGTCAGTCTCTCAGTGTGTCCGTCATCTCTCAGTGTGTCCGTCAGTCTGTCTATTAATGTGTCTGTCAGTCTGTCTATAAGTGTGTCTGTCAGTCTGTATCAGTGTGTCTGTCTGTCTGTATTTGAGTCTGTATGTCAGTCAGTGTGTGTCTGTCAGTATGTGTCTGTCAGTGTGTCTGTCAGTGTGTCTGTCAGTGTGTCTGTCAGTGTGTCTGTCAGTGTGTCTGTCAGTGTGTCTGTCAGTCTGTGTGTCAGTCTGTATGTCTGTCTTTCAGTAAGTTAGTATGTCTGTGTGCCAGTCTGTGTGCCTATTTTTTTTTCAGTGTTTCAGTCGGTCTGTGTGTCTGTGTGTTTCTGTCAGTCTGTCAGTCTGTCCATCAGTGTATCAGTGTGTCTGTCATTCTGTCAATGTGTCTGCCAGTCTGTCAGTGTGTCTGTCAGTGTGTCAGTGTTTCCGTCATTCTGTCAATGTGTCTATTAGTCTGTCAGTGTGTCCGTCAGTCTGTCAGTGTGTCTGTCAGTCTGTCAGTGTGTCTGTCAGTCTGTTAGTGTGTCGTCAGCCTGTCAGTGTGTCGTCAGTCTGTCAGTGAGTCTGTCAGTCTGTGTGTCAGTTTCTCTGGGTGTCAGTCTCTCAGTGTGTCTGTCAGTCTGTCTGTCAGTGTGTCTGTCATTCTGTCAGTGTGTCTGTCAAGCTCTCATTGTGTCTGTCAGTCTCTCAGTGTGTCCGTCAGTTTCTCAGTGTGTCCGTCAGTCTCTCAGTGTGTCCGTCAGTCTCTCAGGGTGTTGGTCAGTCTCTCTGAGTGTCTGTAAATCTCTCAGTGTGTTCGTCAGTCTCTCAGGGTGTCTGTCAGTCTGTCAGTCTGTTAGTGTGTCGTCAGCCTGTCAGTGTGTCGTCAGTCTGTCAGTGTGTCCGTCAGTCTGTCAGTCTGTGTGTCAGTTTCTCTGGGTGTCAGTCTCTCAGTGTGTCTGTCAGTCTGTCTGTCAGTGTGTCTGTCATTCTGTCAGTGTGTCTGTCAAGCTCTCATTGTGTCTGTCAGTCTCTCAGTGTGTCCGTCAGTTTCTCAGTGTGTCCGTCAGTCTCTCAGTGTGTCCGTCAGTATCTCAGTGTGTTTGTCAGTCTCAGTTTGTCTGTCAGTCTGTCAGTGTGTCCGTCAATCTAAGTGTGTCCGTCACTCTCAGTGGGTCTGTCAGTCTATCTATCAGTGTGTCAGTCTGTCTATCAGTGTGTCAGTGTGTCTGTCATTCTGTCAATGTGTCTGTCATTTTGTCAATGTGTCTTGTCAGTCTGTCAGTGTGTCTGTCAGTGTGTCTATGTTTTACAGTGTATCAGTGTGTCTGTCATTCTGTCAGTGTGTCTGTTATTCTGTCAGTGAGTCTGTCAGTCTCTGTGTGTCTGTCAAGCTCTCAGTGTGTCTGTCAGTCTCTCAGTGTGTCCGTCAGTCTCTCAGTGTGTCCGTCAGTCTCTCAGTGTGTCCGTCAGTCTCTCAGTGTGTCCGTCAGTCTCTCAGTGTGTCCGTCAGTCTCTCAGTGTGTCCGTCAGTCTCTCAGTGTGTCCGTCAGTCTCTCAGGGTGTTCGTCAGTCTCTCAGGGTGTCTGTCAGTCTGTCAGTGTGTCCGTCAATCTAAGTGTGTCCGTCACTCTCAGTGGGTCTGTCAGTCTATCTATCAGTGTGTCTGTCATTCTGTCAGTGTGTCTGTCAAGCTCTCATTGTGTCTGTCAGTCTGTCAGTGTGTCTGTCATTCTGTCAGTGTGTCCGTCAGTCTCTCAGTGTGTCCGTCAGTCTCTCAGTGTGTCCGTCAGTCTCTCAGTGTGTCCGTCAGTCTCTCAGTGTGTCCGTCAGTCTCTCAGTGTGTCCGTCAGTCTCTCAGGGTGTCCGTCAGTCTCTCAGGGTGTTCGTCAGTCTCTCAGGGTGTCTGTCAGTCTGTCAGTGTGTTCGTCAGTCTCTCAGTGTGTCTGTCAGTCTGTCTATCAGTGTGTCTGTCAGTCTGTCTATCAGTGTGTCAGTGATTCTGTCATTCTGTCAATGTGTCTGTCAGTGTTTCTGTCAGTCTGTCTGTCCGTGTGTGATTCTGTCAGTCTGTCTGTCAGTGTGTGATTCTGTCTGTCTGCCAGTCTGTCAGTGTGTCCGTCAGTCTCTGTGTGTCTGTCAGTCTGTCTATCAGTGTGTCAGTGTGTCTGTAATTCTCTCAATGTGTCTGACAGTCTGTCAGTGAATCTGTCATTGTGTCAGTGTGTCCGCCAGTTTCTCAGTGTGTCTCAGTGTGTCTCAGGCTGTCTATCATTGTGTCAGTGTGTCTGTCATTCTGTCAATATGTCTGTCAGTGTGTCAGTGTGTCTGTCAGTCTGTGTGTTTGTCAATCTGTCTATCAGTGTTATTGTGTCTGTCATTCTGTCAATGTGTTTTCGTGTGTGTGAGTGTCTGTCTAAGTGTAAGTCTGCGTGCCAATCTGTGTGTCAGTGGGACGGTCTGTCTGTGTGTCTGTCTGTGTGTGATTCTGTCAGTATGTCTGTCATTGTGTGATTCTGTCAGTCTGCCAGTCTGTCTATCAGTGTGTCAGTGTGTCATTCTGTCAATTTGTCTGTCAGTCTGTCAATGTGTCTGTCAGTGTGTCATTGTGTCCGTCAGTCTTCCAGTGTGTCCGTCAGTCTTTCAGTGTGTCAGTCAGACTCTGTGTGTCGGTCAGACTCTCAGTGTGTCCGTCAGTCTCTCAGTCCGTCTGTCAGTGTGTCTGTCAGTCTGAAAGTGTGTCTGTCAGTCTGTCAGTCTGAAAGTGTGTCTGTCAGTCAGTCAGTCTGTCTGTCAGTCAGGCTGTGTGTCCGTCAGTGTGTTTGTCAGTCCGTTAGTGTGTCTGTTAGTCTGTTAGTGTGTCGTCAGTCTGTCAGTGTGTCGTCAGTCTGTCAGTGTGTCCTTCATTCGCTCAGGGTGTCCGTCAGTCTCTCAGTGTGTCCGTCAGTCTGTCAGTGTGTATGTCATTATGTCATTCTGTCAGTGTGTATGTCATTGTGTCTGTCTGTCAGTCTCTTTGTGTGTCAGTCTCTCTGTGTGTCAGTCTGTCTGTGTGTCAGTCTCTCTGTGTCAGTCTGTCTGTGTTTGAGTCTGTCTGTGTGTCTGTGTGACTGTCATTCTGTCAATGTGTCTGTCAGTCTGTCAATGTGTCTGACATTCTGTTAATGTGTCTGTCAGTCTGTCAGTGTGTCTGTCATTTTATCAGTGTGTCTGTCAGTGTGTCCGTCAGTCTCTCTGTGTGTCAGTGTATTAGTCTGTCTGTGTGTCAGTGTGTTAGTCTGTCTGTGTGTCAGTGTGTTAGTCTGTCTGTGTGTCAGTCTCTCTGTGTGTGTCTGTCTGTTTGAGTCTGTCTGTGTGTCTGTGTGAATGTCATTCTGTCAATGTGTCTGTCAGTCTGTCAATGTGTCAGTGTGTCTGTCATTCTGTCAATGTGTCTGTCATTCTGTCAATGTGTCTGTCATTCTGTCAATGTGTCTGTCAGTCTGTCAATGTGTCTGTCAGTCTGTCAATGTGTCAGTGTGTCGTCAGTCTGTCAGTGTGTAGTAAGTATGTCAGTGTGTCTGTTAGTCTCTCAGTGTGTCTGTCGGTCTGTCTGTCAGTGTGTATGTCAGTCTGTCAGTGTGTCCGTCATTCTCTCAGTGTGTCCGTCATTCTCTCAGTGTGTCCGTCAGTCTCTCAGTGTGTCCGTCAGTCTCTCAGTGTGTCCGTCAGTCCCTCAGTGTGTCCGTCAGTCTCTCTGTGTGTCCGTCAGTCTCTCTGTGTGTCCGTCAGTCTTTCAGTGTGTCTGTCAGTCTGTCTATCAGTGTGTCTGTCAGTTTGATAGTGTGTCTGTCATTCTTTTAATGTCTGTCATTTTGTCAGTGTGTCCGTCAGTCTGTCAGTGTGTCCGTCAGTCTGTCAGTGTGTCCGTCAGTCTCTCAGTGTGTCCGTCATTCTCTGTGTGTCCGTTAGTCTCTCAGTGTGTCCGTCAGTCTCTCAGTGTGTCCGTCAGTCTCTCAGTGTGTCCGTCAGTCTGTCTTTCAGTGTGTCTGTCAGTCTGTATATCAGTGTGTCTGTCAGTCTGTCTATCAGTGTGTCTGTCAGTCTGTCTATATGTGTGTCTGTCAGTGTGTTAATCTGTTTGTCAGTGTGTCAGTGTGTCTTTCATTCTGTCAATATGTCTGTCAGTGTGTCAATGTGACTGTCAGTGTGTCTGTCAGTCTCTCAGTGTGTCCGTCAGTCTCTCAGTGTGTCCGTCAGTCTGTCTTTCAGTGTGTCTGTCAGTCTGTATATCAGTGTGTCTGTCAGTCTGTCTATCAGTGTGTCTGTCAGTCTGTCTATATGTGTGTCTGTCAGTGTGTTAATCTGTTTGTCAGTGTGTCAGTGTGTCTTTCATTCTGTCAATATGTCTGTCAGTGTGTCAATGTGACTGTCAGTGTGTCTGTCAGTCTCTCAGTGTGTCCGTCATCTCTCAGTGTGTCCGTCAGTCTGTCTATTAATGTGTCTGTCAGTCTGTCTATAAGTGTGTCTGTCAGTCTGTATCAGTGTGTCTGTCTGTCTGTATTTGAGTCTGTATGTCAGTCAGTGTGTGTCTGTCAGTATGTGTCTGTCAGTGTGTCTGTCAGTGTGTCTGTCAGTGTGTCTGTCAGTGTGTCTGTCAGTGTGTCTGTCAGTGTGTCTGTCAGTCTGTGTGTCAGTCTGTATGTCTGTCTTTCAGTAAGTTAGTATGTCTGTGTGCCAGTCTGTGTGCCTATTTTTTTTTCAGTGTTTCAGTTGGTCTGTGTGTCTGTGTGTTTCTGTCAGTCTGTCAGTCTGTCCATCAGTGTATCAGTGTGTCTGTCATTCTGTCAATGTGTCTGCCAGTCTGTCAGTGTGTCTGTCAGTGTGTCAGTGTTTCCGTCATTCTGTCAATGTGTCTATTAGTCTGTCAGTGTGTCCGTCAGTCTGTCAGTGTGTCTGTCAGTCTGTCAGTGTGTCTGTCAGTCTGTTAGTGTGTCGTCAGCCTGTCAGTGTGTCGTCAGTCTGTCAGTGTGTCCGTCAGTCTTTCAGTCTGTGTGTCAGTTTCTCTGGGTGTCAGTCTCTCAGTGTGTCTGTCAGTCTGTCTGTCAGTGTGTCTGTCATTCTGTCAGTGTGTCTGTCAAGCTCTCATTGTGTCTGTCAGTCTCTCAGTGTGTCCGTCAGTTTTTCAGTGTGTCCGTCAGTCTCTCAGTGTGTCCGTCAGTCTCTCAGGGTGTTGGTCAGTCTCTCAGAGTGTCTGTAAATCTCTCAGTGTGTTCGTCAGTCTCTCAGGGTGTCTGTCAGTCTGTCAGTCTGTTAGTGTGTCGTCAGCCTGTCAGTGTGTCGTCAGTCTGTCAGTGTGTCCGTCAGTCTGTCAGTCTGTGTGTCAGTTTCTCTGGGTGTCAGTCTCTCAGTGTGTCTGTCAGTCTGTCTGTCAGTGTGTCTGTCATTCTGTCAGTGTGTCTGTCAAGCTCTCATTGTGTCTGTCAGTCTCTCAGTGTGTCCGTCAGTTTCTCAGTGTGTCCGTCAGTCTCTCAGTGTGTCCGTCAGTCTCTCAGTGTGTCCGTCAGTATCTCAGTGTGTTTGTCAGTCTCAGTTTGTCTGTCAGTCTGTCAGTGTGTCCGTCAATCTAAGTGTGTCCGTCACTCTCAGTGGGTCTGTCAGTCTATCTATCAGTGTGTCAGTCTGTCTATCAGTGTGTCAGTGTGTCTGTCATTCTGTCAATGTGTCTGTCATTTTGTCAATGTGTCTTGTCAGTCTGTCAGTGTGTCTGTCAGTGTGTCTATGTTTTACAGTGTATCAGTGTGTCTGTCATTCTGTCAGTGTGTCTGTTATTCTGTCAGTGAGTCTGTCAGTCTCTGTGTGTCTGTCAAGCTCTCAGTGTGTCTGTCAGTCTCTCAGTGTGTCCGTCAGTCTCTCAGTGTGTCCGTCAGTCTCTCAGTGTGTCCGTCAGTCTCTCAGTGTGTCCGTCAGTCTCTCAGTGTGTCCGTCAGTCTCTCAGGGTGTTCGTCAGTCTCTCAGGGTGTCTGTCAGTCTGTCAGTGTGTTCGTCAGTCTCTCAGTGTGTCTGTCAGTCTGTCTATCAGTGTGTCTGTCAGTCTGTCTATCAGTGTGTCTGTCATTCTGTCAATGTGTCTGTCAGTGTTTCTGTCAGTCTGTCTGTCCGTGTGTGATTCTGTCAGTCTGTCTGTCAGTGTGTGATTCTGTCTGTCTGCCAGTCTGTCAGTGTGTCCGTCAGTCTCTGTGTGTCTGTCAGTCTGTCTATCAGTGTGTCAGTGTGTCTGTAATTCTCTCAATGTGTCTGACAGTCTGTCAGTGAATCTGTCATTGTGTCAGTGTGTCCGCCAGTTTCTCAGTGTGTCTCAGTGTGTCTCAGGCTGTCTATCATTGTGTCAGTGTGTCTGTCATTCTATCAATATGTCTGTCAGTGTGTCAGTGTGTCTGTCAGTCTGTGTGTTTGTCAATCTGTCTATCAGTGTTATTGTGTCTGTCATTCTGTCAATGTGTCTTCGTGTGTGTGAGTGTCTGTCTAAGTGTAAGTCTGCGTGCCAATCTGTGTGTCAGTGGGACGGTCTGTCTGTGTGTCTGTCTGTGTGTGATTCTGTCAGTATGTCTGTCATTGTGTGATTCTGTCAGTCTGCCAGTCTGTCTATCAGTGTGTCAGTGTGTCATTCTGTCAATTTGTCTGTCAGTCTGTCAATGTGTCTGTCAGTGTGTCATTGTGTCCGTCAGTCTTCCAGTGTGTCCGTCAGTCTTTCAGTGTGTCAGTCAGACTCTGTGTGTCGGTCAGACTCTCAGTGTGTCCGTCAGTCTCTCAGTCCGTCTGTCAGTGTGTCTGTCAGTCTGAAAGTGTGTCTGTCAGTCTGTCAGTCTGTCAGTCTGAAAGTGTGTCTGTCAGTCAGTCAGTCTGTCTGTCAGTCAGGCTGTGTGTCCGTCAGTGTGTTTGTCAGTCCGTAGTGTGTCTGTTAGTCTGTTAGTGTGTCTGTTAGTCTGTTAGTGTGTCGTCAGTCTGTCAGTGTGTCCGTCATTCTCTCAGTGTGTCCGTCAGTCTCTCAGTGTGTCCGTCAGTCTCTCAGTGTGTCCGTCAGTCTCTCAGTGTGTCCGTCAGTCCCTCAGTGTGTCCGTCAGTCTCTCTGTGTGTCCGTCAGTCTCTCTGTGTGTCCGTCAGTCTTTCAGTGTGTCTGTCAGTCTGTCTATCAGTGTGTCTGTCAGTTTGATAGTGTGTCTGTCATTCTTTTAATGTCTGTCATTTTGTCAGTGTGTCCGTCAGACTGTCAGTGTGTCCGTCAGTCTGTCAGTGTGTCCGTCAGTCTCTCAGTGTGTCCGTCATTTCTGTGTGTCCGTTAGTCTCTCAGTGTGTCCGAGAGTCTCTCAGTGTGTCCGTCAGTCTCTCAGTTTAGCTGCACTATTACAGAGTTTTAATAAGAAGTTTAGATACATTTATTAAAAATAATTTTAAATCATGAATTTGATTATGAATTACTAATTATAATTAAATTAACCTAACAAACCATCTACATATATGTTTTAGTATTTTCTATGTAGGCCTAGTTGTTAAAACTGAAATCAAAAAACTGTAATTTATTTGAATTATGACAATTTCTTTATTACAGAACAGTTGCCATTAGTAACTTTGAAATGTAAGTCATGTGCTTTGTTGAATTTGTAGGAATTTTTTGTAGCCTGGAAACTTGCTTATCTGGTATTACTGGCTGGGTCCGTTCTACTGCATTTTGTTTTCATGCCAACCACTGTATATAAAATGCAGGGACATCCATTAGTTAGAATAGTGTTGTCATGTAGGTCTTCTTTCTTGATGCCTAGTCTGCCTCTCTCTTCCCATTCTCTGGACGTGGCCTTACTATCTCATTTTCGCTTTTCTATGATGTTATTAAAGTCCTGTACTCTTTGTCCACAATATTCTGTATAATTCTAATCCTGTCTCCCTAAGTTTCCTTACGAGGCAAAGATACCATTATAATTATTAAATGAGGGCCAAGAAACATAACTTTGGAATTTCTTGGTCTTTTTCTAATAATAAATTTATTAATGCATCTTTTGGACGTTAGAAAAAAGGCATTAAAGTAATTGACCAAAATTGTTGTGCACAGCTTAGTTAAAAGTGCAGTATTCTTGTATCTGCTCTTGCTAGATATAATTTAAAATTTGGGGGATAAAGTGTCTGAATTAATCCTTATTGTGAATATGGCTAATATGTTATTTATTTTTTGGCTTTTGCAGCTGCTGTCCTAAAACTTCATAAAGTTACCCATATTGAGATGAAGGATACAATCTGCCTGTGACTGAAACAGAGCGAAACAAGAGTAATGAAGAGGTAAAACTTTTGTTATTCTAACAACTTTATTTTAACAGTTTTTTAATTGTAACATTGAAAGTTGCCCAAGTTGACTGCAAGTGTGTCTGTCAGACTGCGTGACCGTCAGTGTGTCCGTTAGTCTCTCAGTGTGTCTGTCAGTCAGACTGACGGACAGACACAATGACAGACACACTGACAGAAAGTGTGTCTTTCTGTGTGTGAGTCTGTCAGTCTGTCTGTCAGTCTGTGTGTGAGTCTGCCTGTCAGTGTGTATGTCTGTCTAGGTGTCAGTCTGTATTCCAGTCTGTGTGTTAGTGTTTCAGTCTCTCTGTGTGTTTGTGTGTGATTCTGTCAGTCTGTGAATCTGTCTGTGTGTGTGATTCTGCCAGTCTGCCAGTCTGTCTATCAGTTGGTCAGTGTGTCTGTCAGTCTGTCAGTGTGTCTGTCAGTCTGTCAGTGTGTCTGTCAGTCGGTCAGTGTGTCTGTCAGTCTGTCATTGTGTCTATCAGTGTGTCAGTGTTTCTATCAATGTGTTTATCAGTGGGCCTGTCAGCCTGTCAGTGCCTCTGTAGTTGTGTCTGTCAGTCTGTCAGTGATTCTGACAGTCTGTCAGTGTGTCAGTGTGTCTGTCAGTGTGTCAGTGTGTCAGTGTGTCTGTCATTTTGTCAATGTGTCTGTCAGTGTGTCAATGTGTCAGTCAGTGTGTCAATGTGTCAGTCAGTGTGTCTGTCATTCTGTCTATCAGTGTGTCTGTCAGTCTATCAGTGTGTCAAAGTGTCTGTCATTCTGTCAATGTGTGTCAGTGTGATAGTGTGTCTGTCATTCTATCAATGTCTGTCAGTCTGTCAGTGTGTCTGTCATTCTGTCAATGTGTGTCAGTGTGATAGTGTGTCTGTCATTCTTTCAATGTCTGTCAGTCTGTCAGTGTGTCTGTCATTCTGTCAATGTGTGTCAGTGTGATAGTGTGTCTGTCATTCTTTCAATGTCTGTCAGTCTGTCAGTGTGTGTCTGTCAGTCTGTCTGTCAGTTTGTGTGTCAGTCTGTCTGTTAGTCTGTCTGTCAGTCTGTGTGTCAGTCTGTCTGTGTGTCAGTCTGTCTGTGTGTCAGTCTGTATGTGAGTCTGTCTGTCAGTGTGTATGTCTGTCTAAGTATCAGTCTATATGCCAGTCTGTGTGTCAGTCAGTCTGTCTGCGTGTCTGTCAGTCTGTCAGTCTGAAAGTGTGTCTGGCAGTCTGTTAGTGTGTCGTCAGTCTGTCAGTGTGTCGTCAGTCTGTCAGTGTGTCGTCAGTCTGTCAGTGTGTCATTCTGTGTGTCAGTCTCTCTTTTTGTCAGTCAGTCTGAGTGTCAATCTGTCTGTCAGTGTGTCAGTCTGTCTGTGTGTCAGTCTGTCAGTGTGTCTGTCAGTGTGTCTGTCAGTGTTTGTCAGTCTGTCTGTTTTTCTGTCAGTGTGCCTGTCAGTCTGTCAGTTTGTCAGTTTGTCTGTCAGTGTGTCTGTCAGTGTGTTCGTCAGTGTGTCTGTCAGTCTGTCTGTCAGTCTGTCTGTCAGTCTGTCTATCAGTGTGTCAGTGTGCCTGTCACCTGTCAGTGTTTTTGTCAGCCTGTCAGTGTTTCTGTCAGTCTGTCAGTGTGTCTGTCAGTTCCTCTGTATGTGTGTCTATCAGTGCCTCTGTATGTGTTTCTGTCAGTGCCTCTGTATGTGTTTCTGTCAGTGCCTCTGTATGTGTTTCTGTCAGTGCCTCTGTATGTGTGTCTGTCAGTCTGTCAGTATGTCTGTTTGTCAGTATGTCTGACTGTCAGTGTGTCTGTCAGTCTTTAAGTGTGTCTGCCAGTGAGCTTGTCAGTCTGTTAGTGTGTCTGCCAGTGTGTCAGTCTGTCATTGTGTCTGTCAGTCTGTCATTGTGTCTGTTTTTCTGTCAGTGTGTCTGTCATTCTGTCAGTGTGTCTGTCATTCTCTCAGTGTGTTTGTCAGTCTGTCAGTGTGTCTATCATTCTGGCAATGTGTCTGTCAGTGTATCAGTGTGTCCGTCAGTCTCTGTGTGTCTGTCAGTCTGTCTATCAGTGTGTCAGTGTGTCTGTCAGTCTGTCAATCTGTCTATCAGTGTGTCAGTGTGTCTGTCATTCTGTCAATGTCTGTCAGTGTTTCTGTCCGTGTGAGATTCTGTCAGTCTCTCAGTCTTTCTGTCTGTGTGTGATTCTGTCAGTCTGTCAGTCTGTCTGTCAGTGTGTCAGTGTGTCTTTCAGTGTGTTAATGTGTCTGTCAGTGTGTCTGTCAGTGTGTCAGTGTGTCTGCAGTGTATCAATGTGTCTGACATTCTGTTAATGTGTCTGTCAGTCTGTCAGTGTGTCTGTCATTTTATCAGTGTGTCTGTCAGTGTGTCCGTCAGTCTCTCTGTGTCAGTGTATTAGTCTGTCTGTGTGTCAGTGTGTTAGTCTGTCTGTGTGTCAGTGTGTTAGTCTGTCTGTGTGTCAGTGTGTTAGTCTGTCTGTGTGTCAGTCTCTCTGTGTGTGTCTGTGTGAATGTCATTCTGTCAATGTGTCTGTCAGTCTGTCAATGTGTCAGTGTTTCTGTCATTCTGTCAATGTGTCTGTCATTCTGTCAATGTGTCTGTCATTCTGTCAATGTGTCTGTCAGTCTGTCAATGTGTCAGTGTGTCGTCAGTCTGTCAGTGTGTAGTAAGTATGTCAGTGTGTCTGTTAGTCTCTCAGTGTGTCCGTCAGTCTCTCAGTGTGTCCGTCAGTCTCTCAGTGTGTCCGTCAGTCTCTCAGTGTGTCCGTCAGTCTGTCTTTCAGTGTGTCTGTCAGTCTGTATATCAGTGTGTCTGTCAGTCTGTCTATCAGTGTGTCTGTCAGTCTGTCTATATGTGTGTCTGTCAGTGTGTTAATCTGTTTGTCAGTGTGTCAGTGTGTCTTTCATTCTGTCAATATGTCTGTCAGTGTGTCAATGTGACTGTCAGTGTGTCTGTCAGTCTCTCAGTGTGTCTGTCAGTCTCTCAGTGTGTCCGTCAGTCTCTCAGTGTGTCCGTCAGTCTCTCAGTGTGTCCGTCATTCTCTCAGTGTGTCCGTCAGTCTCTCAGTGTGTCCGTCATCTCTCAGTGTGTCCGTCAGTCTGTCTATTAATGTGTCTGTCAGTCTGTATCAGTGTGTCTGTCTGTCTGTATTTGAGTCTGTATGTCAGTCAGTGTGTGTCTGTCAGTGTGTCTGTCAGTCTCTCAGTGTGTCTGTCAGTCTCTCAGTGTGTCCGTCAGTCTCTCAGTGTGTCCGTCAGTCTCTCAGTGTGTCCGTCATTCTCTCAGTGTGTCCGTCAGTCTCTCAGTGTGTCCGTCATCTCTCAGTGTGTCTGTCAGTGTGTCTGTCAGTGTGTCTGTCAATGTGTCTGTCAGTCTGTGTGTGTGAGTCTGTCAGCCTGTGTGTCTGTACGTCTGTGTGTCTGTCAGTCTGTGTGTCAGTCTGTATGTCTGTCTTTCAGTAAGTTAGTATGTCTGTGTGCCAGTCTGTGTGCCAATCTGTGTGTCAGTGTTTCAGTCGGTCTGTGTGTCTGTGTGTGTTTCTGTCAGTCTGTCAGTCTGTCCATCAGTGTATCAGTGTGTCTGTCATTCTGTCAATGTGTCTGCCAGTCTGTCGGTGTGTCTGTCAGTGTGTCAGTGTTTCCGTCATTCTGTCAAGGTGTCTATTAGTCTGTCAGTGTGTCCGTCAGTCTGTCAGTGTGTCTGTCAGTCTGTCAGTGTGTCTGTCAGTCTGTTAGTGTGTCGTCAGCCTGTCAGTGTGTCGTCAGTCTGTCAGTGTGTCCGTCAGTCTGTCAGTCTGTGTGTCAGTTTCTCTGGGTGTCAGTCTCTCTTTGTGTCAGTCTGTCTGTGTTTGAATCAACTGTGTGTCAGTTTGTCAGTCAGTGTGTATGTTTGTCAGTCTGTCAGTCTGTCAGTGTGTCATTCTGTGTGTCAGTCTCTCTTTTTGTCAGTCAGTCTGTGTGTCAATCTGTCTGTCAGTGTGTCAGTCTGTCTGTGTGTCAGTCTGTGTGTCAGTCTGTGACAGTATGTCTGTGTGTCTGTAAGTGTGTCTGTGTGTCAGTGTGTCTGTCAGTGAGTCTGTCAGTGTGTCTGTGTGTGTGTGTCAGTGTGTTTGTCAGTCTGTCTGTTTGTCTCTCTGTCAGTCTGTCAGTTTGTCTGTCAGTGTGTCTGTTAGTCTGTCTGTCAGTCTGTCTGTCTGTTTGTCAGTCTGTCAGTGTGTCTGTCTGTCTGTCAATCTGTCTGTCTGTCTGACAGTCTGTCTATCAGTGTGTCAGTGTGCCTGTCACTTTCAGTGTTTTTGTCTGCCTGTCAGAGTTTCTGTCAGTCAGTCAGTGTGTCTGTCAGTCTGTCAGTTCCTCTGTATGTGTGTCTATCAGTGCCTCTGTATGTGTTTCTGTCAGTGCCTCTGTATGTGTGTCTGTCAGACTTTCAGTGTGTCTGTTTGTCAGTGTGTCTGAATGTCAGTGTGTCTGTCAGTCTTTTAGTGTGTCTGCCAGTGAGCCTGTCAGTCTTTCAGTGTTTCTGCCAGTGAGCCTGTCAGTCTGTTAGTGTGTCTGCCAGTCTGTTAGTGTGTCTGTCATTCTGTCAGTGTGTCTGTTATTCTGTCAGTGTGTCTGTCATTCTGTCAGTGTGTCCGTCATTCTGTCAGTATGTCCGTCATTCTGTCATTGTGTCCGTCAGTCTCTCAGTGTGTCAGTGTGTCTTGTCATTCTGTCAATGTGTCTGTCAGTGTGTCTGTCTGTCTGTCTGACAGTCTGTCTGTCTGTTTGTCAGTCTGTCAGTGTGTCTGTCAGTGTGTCTGTCTGTTTGTCAGTCTGTCTGTCTGTCAGTCTGTCTATCAGTGTGTCAGTGTGCCTGTCACTTTCAGTGTTTTTGTCTGCCTGTCAGTGTTTCTGTCAGTCTGTCAGTGTGTCTGTCAGTCTGTCAGTGCCTCTGTATGTGTGTCTATCAGTGCCTCTGTATGTGTTTCTGTCAGTGCCTCTGTATGTGTGTCTGTCAGACTGTCAGTGTGTGTGTTTGTCAGTGTGTCTGACTGTCGGTGTGTCTGTCAGTCTTTTAGTGTGTCTGCCAGTGAGCCTGTCAGTCTTTCAGTGTGTCTGCCAGTGAGCCTGTCAGTTTGTTAGTGTGTCTGCCAGTGTGTCAGTCTGTCAGTGTGTCTGTCATTCTGTCAGTGTCTGTCATTCTGTCAGTGTGTCTGTCATTCTGTCAGTGTGTCCGTCATTCTGTCAGTGTGTCCATCATTCTGTCAGTGTGTCCGTCATTCTGTCATTGTGTCCGTCAGTCTCTCAGTGTGTCAGTGTGTCTTGTCATTCTGTCAATGTGTCTGTCAGTCTGTCAGTGTGTCTGTCAGTCTGTCAGTGTGTCCGTCAGTCTTTCAGTGTGTCTGGCTAAGTATTCCATAACAGGATGTATTCAAAACAGGATACATTAAATAGTTTAGCTGCACTATTACAGAGTTTTAATAAGAAGTTTAGATACATTTATTAAAAATAATTTTAAATCATGAATTTGATTATGAATTACTAATTATAATTAAATTAACCTAACAAACCATCTACATATATGTTTTAGTATTTTCTATGTAGGCCTAGTTGTTATAACTGAAATCAAAAAACTGTAATTTATTTGAATTATCACAATTTCTTTATTACAGAACAGTTGCCATTAGTAAGTTTGAAATGTAAGTCATGTGCTTTGTTGAATTTGTAGGAATTTTTTGTAGCCTGGAAACTTGCTTATCTGGTATTACTGGCTGGGTCGGTTCTACTGCATTTTGTTTTCATGCCAACCACTGTATATAAAATGCAGGGACATCCATTAGTTAGAATAGTGGTGTCATGTAGGTCTTCTTTCTTGATGCCTAGTCTGCCTCTCTCTTCCCATTCTCTGGACGTGGCCTTACTATCTCATTTTCGCTTTTCTATGATGTTATTAAAGTCCTGTACTCTAACTTCCACAATATTCTATATAATTCTAATCCTGTCTCCCTAAGTTTTTTAACGAGGCAAAGATACCATTATAATTATTAAATGAGGGCCAAGAAACATAACTTTGGAATTTCTTGGTCTTTTTCTAATAATAAATTTATTAATGCATCTTTTGGACGTTAGAAAAAAGGCATTAAAGTAATTGACCAAAATTGTTGTGCACAGCTTAGTTAAAAGTGCAGTATTCTTGTATCTGCTCTTGCTAGATATAATTTAAAATTTGGGGGATAAAGTGTCTGAATTAATCCTTATTGTGAATATGGCTAATATGTTATTTATTTTTTGGCTTTTGCAGCTGCTGTCCTGAAACTTCATAAAGTTACCCATATTGAGATGAAGGATACAATCTGCCTGTGACTGAAACAGAGCGAAACAAGAGTAATGAAGAGGTAAAACTTTTGTTATTCTAACAACTTTATTTTAACAGTTTTTTAATTGTAACATTGAAAGTTGCCCAAGTTGACTGCAAGTGTGTCTGTCAGACTGCAAGTGTGACCGTCAGTGTGTCCGTTAGTCTCTCAGTGTGTCTGTCAGTCAGACTGACGGACAGACACAATGACAGACACACTGACAGAAAGTGTGTCTTTCTGTGTGTGAGTCTGTCAGTCTGTCTGTCAGTCTGTGTGTCAGTCTGTGTGTGAGTCTGCCTGTCAGTGTGTATGTCTGTCTAGGTGTCAGTCTGTATTCCAGTCTGTGTGTCAGTGTTTCAGTCTCTCTGTGTGTTTGTGTGTGATTCTGTCAGTCTGTGAATCTGTCTGTGTGTGTGATTCTGCCAGTCTGCCAGTCTGTCTATCAGTTGGTCAGTGTGTCTGTCAGTCTGTCAGTGTGTCTGTCAGTCTGTCAGTGTGTCTGTCAGTGTGTCAGTGTGTCTGTCAGTGTGTCAGTGTGTCTTGTCATTCTGTCAATGTGTCTGTCAGACTGTCAGTGTGTCGTCAGTCTGTCATACTATCAGTGTGTGTCTGTCATTCTGTCAGTGTGTCCATCATTCTGTCAGTGTGTCTGTCAGTCAGACTGTCGGACAGACACAATGACAGACACACTGACAGAAAGTGTGTCTGTCTGTTAGTCTGTCTGTCAGTCTGTGTGTCAGTCTGTCTGTGTGTCAGTCTGTATGTGAGTCTGTCTGTCAGTGTGTATGTCTGTCTAAGTATCAGTCTATATGCCAGTCTGTGTGTCAGTCAGTCTGTGTGCGTGTCTGTCAGTCTGTCAGTCTGAAAGTGTGTCTGGCAGTCTGTTAGTGTGTCGTCAGTCTGTCAGTGTGTGTCTGTCAGTCTGTCTGTCAGTGTGTCGTCAGTCTGTCAGTGTGTCATTCTGTGTGTCAGTCTCTCTTTTTGTCAGTCAGTCTGAGTGTCAATCTGTCTGTCAGTGTGTCAGTCTGTCTGTGTGTCAGTCTGTCAGTGTGTCTGTCAGTGTGTCTGTCAGTGTTTGTCAGTCTGTCTGTTTTTCTGTCAGTGTGCCTGTCAGTCTGTCAGTTTGTCAGTTTGTCTGTCAGTTCCTCTGTATGTGTGTCTATCAGTGCCTCTGTATGTGTTTTTGTCAGTGCCTCTGTATGTGTTTCTGTCAGTGCCTCTGTATCTGTTTCTGTCAGTGCCTCTGTATGTGTGTCTGTCAGTCTGTCAGTATGTCTGTTTGTCAGTATGTCTGACTGTCAGTGTGTCTGTCAGTCTTTAAGTGTGTCTGCCAGTGAGCTTGTCAGTCTGTTAGTGTGTCTGCCAGTGTGTCAGTCTGTCATTGTGTCTGTCAGTCTGTCATTGTGTCTGTCAGTCTGTCATTGTGTCTGTCAGTCTGTCATTGTGTCTGTTTTTCTGTTAGTGTGTCTGTCATTCTGTCAGTGTGGCTGTCATTCTCTCAGTGTGTTTGTCAGTCTGTCAGTGTGTCTGTCAGTGTATCAGTGTGTCCGTCAGTCTCTGTGTGTCTGTCAGTCTGTCAATCTGTCTATCAGTGTGTCAGTGTGTCTGTCATTCTGTCAATGTCTGTCAGTGTTTCTGTCCGTGTGAGATTCTGTCAGTCTGTCTTTCTGTCTGTGTGTGATTCTGTCAGTCTGTCAGTCTGTCTGTCAGTGTGTCAGTGTGTCTTTCAGTGTGTTAATGTGTCTGTCAGTGTGTCTGTCAGTGTGTCAGTGTGTCTGCAGTGTATCAATGTGTCTGACATTCTGTTAATGTGTCTGTCAGTCTGTCAGTGTGTCTGTCATTTTATCAGTGTGTCTGTCAGTGTGTCCGTCAGTCTCTCTGTGTGTCAGTGTATAAGTCTGTCTGTGTGTCTGTGTGTCAGTGTGTTAGTCTGTCTGTGTGTCAGTGTGTTATTCTGTCTGTGTGTCAGTCTCTCTGTGTGTGTCTGTCTGTTTGAGTTTTTTTGTGTGTCTGTGTGAATGTCATTCTGTCAATGTGTCTGTCAGTCTGTCAATGTGTCAGTGTGTCTGTCATTCTGTCAATGTGTCTGTCATTCTGTCAATGTGTCTGTCAGTCTGTCAATGTGTCTGTCAGTCTGTCAATGTGTCAGTGTGTCGTCAGTCTGTCAGTGTGTAGTAAGTATGTCAGTGTGTCTGTTAGTCTCTCAGTGTGTCTGTCGGTCTGTCTGTCAGTGTGTATGTCAGTCTGTCAGTGTGTCCGTCATTCTCTCAGTGTGTCCGTCATTCTCTCAGTGTGTCCGTCAGTCTCTCAGTGTGTCCGTCAGTCCCTCAGTGTGTCCGTCAGTCTCTCTGTGTGTCCGTCAGTCTCTCTGTGTGTCCGTCAGTCTTTCAGTGTGTCTGCCAGTCTGTCTATCAGTGTGTCTGTCAGTTTGATAGTGTGTCTGTCATTCTTTTAATGTCTGTCATTTTGTCAGTGTGTCCGTCAGACTGTCAGTGTGTCCGTCAGTCTGTCAGTGTCCGTCAGTCTCTCAGTGTGTCCGTCATTCTCTGTGTGTCCGTTAGTCTCTCAGTGTGTCCGTCAGTCTCTCAGTGTGTCCGTCAGTCTCTCAGTGTCTCTGTCAGTCTCTCTGTGTGTCCGTCATTCTCTCAGTGTGTCCGTCATTCTCTGTGTGTCCGTTAGTCTCTCTGTGTGTCCGTCAGTCTCTCTGTGTGTCCGTCAGTCTTTCAGTGTGTCTGCCAGTCTGTCTATCAGTGTGTCTGTCAGTTTGATAGTGTGTCTGTCATTCTTTTAATGTCTGTCATTTTGTCAGTGTGTCCGTCAGACTGTGTGTGTCCGTCAGTCTGTCAGTGTGTCCGTCAGTCTCTCAGTGTGTCCGTCATTCTCTGTGTGTCAGTCTGTCTGTCAGTCTGTATGTCAGTCTGTGTGTCAGTCTGTGTGTGAGTCTGTCTGTCAGTGTGTATGTCTGTTTAAGTATCATTCAGTATGCCAGTCTGTGTGTCAGTGTTTTAGTCTCTCTGTGTGTCTGTCTGTGTGTGATTCTGTCAGTCTGTCAGTCTGTCTGTGTGTCTGTCAGTCTGTCTGTGTGTCTGTCAGTCTGTCTGTGTGTCTGTTAGTGTGTCGTCAGTCTGTCAGTGTGTCGTCAGTCTGTCAGTGTGTCCGTCAGTATCTCAGTGTGTTTGTCAGTCTCAGTGTGTCTGTCAGTCTGTCAGTGTGTCCGTCAATCTGAGTGTGTCCGTCAATCTCAGTGGGTCTGTCAGTCTGTCTATCAGTGTGTCTGTCATTCTGTCAATGTGTCTGTCATTCTGTCAATGTGTCTTGTCAGTCTGTAAGTGTGTCTGTCATTCTGTCAGTGTGTCTGTCAAGCTCTCAGTGTGTCTGTCAGTCTCTCAGTGTGTCCGTCAATCTCTCAGTGTGTCCGTCAGTCTCTCAGTGTGTCCGTCAGTCTCTCAGTGTGTCCGTCAGTCTCTCAGTGTGTCCGTCAGTCTCTCAGTGTGTCCGTCAGTCTCTCAGGGTGTTGGTCAGTCTCTCAGGGTGTCTGTAAGTCTCTCAGTGTGTTCGTCAGTCTCTCAGGGTGTCTGTCAGTCTGTCAGTCTGTCAGTCTGTTAGTGTGTCGTCAGTCTGTCAGTGTGTCGTCAGTCTGTCGTCAGTCTGTCAGTGTGTCGTCAGTCTGTCAGTGTGTCCGTCAGTATCTCAGTGTGTTTGTCAGTCTGTGTGTCTGTCAGTCTGTCAGTGTGTCCGTCAGTATCTCAGTGTGTTTGTCAGTCTCAGTGTGTCTGTCAGTCTGTCAGTGTGTCCGTCACTCTCAGTGGGTCTGTCAGTCTGTCTATCAGTGTGTCAGTCTGTCTATCAGTGTGTCAGTGTGTCTGTCATTCTGTCAATGTGTCTGTCATTTTGTCAATGTGTCTTGTCAGTCTGTCAGTGTGTCCGCCAGTTTCTCAGTGTCTCTCAGTGTGTCTCAGGCTGTCTATCATTGTGTCAGTGTGTCTGTCATTCTGTCAATATGTCTGTCAGTGTGTCAGTGTGTCTGTCAGTCTGTGTGTTTGTCAATCTGTCTATCAGTGTTAGTGTGTCTGTCATTCTGTCAATGTGTCTTCCTGTGTGTGAGTGTCTGTCTAAGTGTAAGTCTGCGTGCCAATCTGTGTGTCAGTGGGACGGTCTGTCTGTGTGTCTGGCTGTGTGTGATTCTGTCAGTATGTCTGTCATTGTGTGATTCTGTCAGTCTGCCAGTCTGTCTATCAGTGTGTCAGTGTGTCATTCTGTCAATTTGTCTGTCAGTCTGTCAATGTGTCTGTCAGTGTGTCATTGTGTCCGTCAGTCTTCCAGTGTGTCCGTCAGTCTTTCAGTGTGTCAGTCAGACTCTGTGTGTCGGTCAGACTCTCAGTGTGTCCGTCAGTCTCTCAGTCCGTCTGTCAGTGTGTCTGTCAGTCTGAAAGTGTGTCTGTCAGTCTGTCAGTCTGAAAGTGTGTCTGTCAGTCAGTCAGTCTGTCTGTCAGTCAGGCTGTGTGTCCGTCAGTGTGTTTGTCAGTCCGTAGTGTGTCTGTTAGTCTGTATGTGTGTCTGTCAGACTGTCAGTGTGTCTGTTTGTCAGTGTGTCTGTCAGTCTTTTAGTGTGTCTGCCAGTGAGCCTGTCAGTCTTTCAGTGTGTCTGCCAGTGAGCCTGTCAGTTTGTTAGTGTGTCTGCCAGTGTGTCAGTCTGTCAGTGTGTCTGTCATTCTGTCAGTGTGTCTGTCATTCTGTCAGTGTGTCCGTCATTCTGTCAGTGTGTCCGTCATTCTGTCAGTGTGTCCATCATTCTGTCAGTGTGTCCGTCATTCTGTCATTGTGTCCGTCAGTCTCTCAGTGTGTCAGTGTGTCTTGTCATTCTGTCAATGTGTCTGTCAGTCTGTCAGTGTGTCTGTCATTCTGTCAATGTGTCAGTGTGTCGTCAGTCTGTCAGTGTGTAGTAAGTATGTCAGTGTGTCTGTTAGTCTCTCAGTGTGTCTGTCGGTCTGTCTGTCAGTGTGTATGTCAGTCTCTCAGTGTGTCCGTCATTCTCTCAGTGTGTCCGTCATTCTCTCAGTGTGTCCGTCAGTCTCTCAGTGTGTCCGTCATTCTCTCAGTGTGTCCGTCAGTCTCTCAGTGTGTCCGTCAGTCTCTCAGTGTGTCTGTCAGTCTGTCTATCAGTGTGTCTGTCAGTTTGATAGTGTGTCTGTCATTCTTTTAATGTCTGTCATTCTGTCAGTGTGTCCGTCAGACTGTCAGTGTGTCCTTCTGACTGTCAGTGTGTCTGTCATTCTTTCAATGTCTGTCAGTCTGTCAGTGTGTGTCTGTCAGTCTGTCTGTCAGTTTGTGTGTCAGTCTGTCTGTTAGTCTGTCTGTCAGTCTGTGTGTCAGTCTGTCTGTGTGTCAGTCTGTATGTGAGTCTGTCTGTCAGTGTGTATGTCTGTCTAAGTATCAGTCTATATGCCAGTCTGTGTGTCAGTCAGTCTGTGTGCGTGTCTGTCAGTCTGTCAGTCTGAAAGTGTGTCTGGCAGTCTGTTAGTGTGTCGTCAGTCTGTCAGTGTGTCGTCAGTCTGTCAGTGTGTCGTCAGTCTGTCAGTGTGTCATTCTGTGTGTCAGTCTCTCTTTTTGTCAGTCAGTCTGAGTGTCAATCTGTCTGTCAGTGTTTGTCAGTCTGTCTGTTTTTCTGTCAGTGTGCCTGTCAGTCTGTCAGTTTGTCAGTTTGTCTGTCAGTGTGTCTGTCAGTGTGTTAGTGTGCCTGTCAGTCTGTGTGTTTGATAGTCTGTCTATCGGTGTTAGTGTGTCTGTCATTCTGTCAATGTGTCTTCCTGTGTGTGTCTGACTAAGTGTAAGTCTGTGTGCCAATCTGTGTGTCAGTGTGACGGTCTGTCTGTGTGTCTGTCTGTGTGTGATTCTGTCAGTATGTCTGTCATTGTGTGATTCTGTCAGTCTGCCAGTCTGTCTATCAGTGTGTCAGTGTGTCATTCTGTCAATGTGTCTGTAAGTCTGTCAATGTGTCTGTCAGTGTGTCATTGTGTCCGTCAGTCTTTCAGTGTGTCCGTCAGTCTCTCAGTCCGTCTGTCAGTGTGTCTGTCAGTCTGAAAGTGTGTCTGTCAGTCTGTCAGTCTGAAAGTGTGTCTGTCAGTCAGTCTGTCAGTTAGTCTGTCAGTCAGGCTGTGTGTCCGTCAGTGTGTTTGTCAGTCCGTCAGTGTGTCTGTTAATCTGTTAGTGTGTCGTCAGTCTGTCAGTGTGTCCTTCAGTCGCTCAGGGTGTCCGTCAGTCTCTCAGTGTGTCCGTCAGTCTGTCAGTGATTATGTCATTATGTCTGTCTGTCAGTGTGTATGTCATTGTGTCTGTCTGTCAGTCTCTTTGTGTGTCAGTCTCTCAGTGTGTCAGTCTCTCTGTGTGTCAGTCTGTCTGTGTGTCAGTCTGTCTGTGTTTGAGTCTGTCTGTGTGTCTGTGTGACTGTCATTCTGTCAATGTGTCTGTCAGTCTGTCAATGTGTCAGTGTGTCTGTCATTCTGTCAATGTGTCTGTCATTCTGTCAATGTGTCTGTCAGTCTGTCAATGTGTCAGTGTGTCGTCAGTCTGTAGTAAGTATGTCAGTGTGTCTGTCAGTCTCTCAGTGTGTCTGTCAGTCTGTCTGTCAGTGTGTCTGTCATTCTGTCAG
Organism: Bacillus rossius redtenbacheri; assembly: GCF_032445375.1. Lineage (NCBI taxonomy): Eukaryota > Metazoa > Arthropoda > Insecta > Phasmatodea > Bacillidae > Bacillus > Bacillus rossius. Next base: position 166,275 of record NW_026962481.1, on the reverse strand, counting down.
TGTGTCTGTCAAGCTCTCATTGTGTCTGTCAGTCTCTCAGTGTGTCCGTCAGTTTCTCAGTGTGTCCGTCAATCTCTCAGTGTGTCCGTCAGTCTCTCAGGGTGTTGGTCAGTCTCTCAGAGTGTCTGTAAGTCTCTCAGTGTGTTCGTCAGGCTCTCAGGGTGTCTGTCAGTCTGTCAGTCTGTTAGTGTGTCGTCAGTCTGTCAGTGTGTCGTCAGTCTGTCAGTGTGTCGTCAGTCTGTCGTCAGTCTGTCAGTGTGTCCGTCAGTATCTCAGTGTGTCCGTCAGTCTCTCAGTGTGTCCGTCAGTCTCTCAGTGTGTCCGTCAGTCTCTCAGTGTGTCCGTCAGTCTCTCAGTGTGTCCGTCAGTCTCTCAGGGTGTTCGTCAGTCTCTCAGGGTGTCTGTCAGTCTGTCAGTGTGTCCGTCAATCTAAGTGTGTCCGTCACTCTCAGTGGGTCTGTCAGTCTATCTATCAGTGTGTCTGTCATTCTGTCAGTGTCTGTCAAGCTCTCATTGTGTCTGTCAGTCTCTCAGTGTGTCTGTCAGTCTCTCAGTGTGTCTGTCAGTCTGTCTGTCAGTGTGTCTGTCATTCTGTCAGTGTGTCCGTCAGTCTCTCAGTGTGTCCGTCAGTCTCTCAGTGTGTCCGTCAGTCTCTCAGTGTGTCCGTCAGTCTCTCAGTGTGTCCGTCAGTCTCTCAGTGTGTCCGTCAGTCTCTCAGGGTGTTCGTCAGTCTCTCAGGGTGTCTGTCAGTCTGTCAGTGTGTTCGTCAGTCTCTCAGTGTGTCTGTCAGTCTGTCTATCAGTGTGTCTGTCAGTCTGTCTATCAGTGTGTCAGTGATTCTGTCATTCTGTCAATGTGTCTGTCAGTGTTTCTGTCAGTCTGTCTGTCCGTGTGTGATTCTGTCAGTCTGTCTGTCAGTGTGTGATTCTGTCTGTCTGCCAGTCTGTCAGTGTGTCCGTCAGTCTCTGTGTGTCTGTCAGTCTGTCTATCAGTGTGTCAGTGTGTCTGTAATTCTCTCAATGTGTCTGACAGTCTGTCAGTGAATCTGTCATTGTGTCAGTGTGTCCGCCAGTTTCTCAGTGTGTCTCAGTGTGTCTCAGGCTGTCTATCATTGTGTCAGTGTGTCTGTCATTCTGTCAATATGTCTGTCAGTGTGTCAGTGTGTCTGTCAGTCTGTGTGTTTGTCAATCTGTCTATCAGTGTTATTGTGTCTGTCATTCTGTCAATGTGTTTTCGTGTGTGTGAGTGTCTGTCTAAGTGTAAGTCTGCGTGCCAATCTGTGTGTCAGTGGGACGGTCTGTCTGTGTGTCTGTCTGTGTGTGATTCTGTCAGTATGTCTGTCATTGTGTGATTCTGTCAGTCTGCCAGTCTGTCTATCAGTGTGTCAGTGTGTCATTCTGTCAATTTGTCTGTCAGTCTGTCAATGTGTCTGTCTGTGTCATTGTGTCCGTCAGTCTTCCAGTGTGTCCGTCAGTCTTTCAGTGTGTCAGTCAGACTCTGTGTGTCGGTCAGACTCTCAGTGTGTCCGTCAGTCTCTCAGTCCGTCTGTCAGTGTGTCTGTCAGTCTGAAAGTGTGTCTGTCAGTCTGTCAGTCTGAAAGTGTGTCTGTCAGTCAGTCAGTCTGTCTGTCAGTCAGGCTGTGTGTCCGTCAGTGTGTTTGTCAGTCCGTTAGTGTGTCTGTTAGTCTGTTAGTGTGTCGTCAGTCTGTCAGTGTGTCGTCAGTCTGTCAGTGTGTCCTTCATTCGCTCAGGGTGTCCGTCAGTCTCTCAGTGTGTCCGTCAGTCTGTCAGTGTGTATGTCATTATGTCATTCTGTCAGTGTGTATGTCATTGTGTCTGTCTGTCAGTCTCTTTGTGTGTCAGTCTCTCTGTGTGTCAGTCTGTCTGTGTGTCAGTCTCTCTGTGTCAGTCTGTCTGTGTTTGAGTCTGTCTGTGTGTCTGTGTGACTGTCATTCTGTCAATGTGTCTGTCAGTCTGTCAATGTGTCTGACATTCTGTTAATGTGTCTGTCAGTCTGTCAGTGTGTCTGTCATTTTATCAGTGTGTCTGTCAGTGTGTCCGTCAGTCTCTCTGTGTGTCAGTGTATTAGTCTGTCTGTGTGTCAGTGTGTTAGTCTGTCTGTGTGTCAGTGTGTTAGTCTGTCTGTGTGTCAGTCTCTCTGTGTGTGTCTGTCTGTTTGAGTCTGTCTGTGTGTCTGTGTGAATGTCATTCTGTCAATGTGTCTGTCAGTCTGTCAATGTGTCAGTGTGTCTCATTCTGTCAATGTGTCTGTCATTCTGTCAATGTGTCTGTCATTCTGTCAATGTGTCTGTCAGTCTGTCAATGTGTCTGTCAGTCTGTCAATGTGTCAGTGTGTCGTCAGTCTGTCAGTGTGTAGTAAGTATGTCAGTGTGTCTGTTAGTCTCTCAGTGTGTCTGTCGGTCTGTCTGTCAGTGTGTATGTCAGTCTGTCAGTGTGTCCGTCATTCTCTCAGTGTGTCCGTCATTCTCTCAGTGTGTCCGTCAGTCTCTCAGTGTGTCCGTCAGTCTCTCAGTGTGTCCGTCAGTCCCTCAGTGTGTCCGTCAGTCTCTCTGTGTGTCCGTCAGTCTCTCTGTGTGTCCGTCAGTCTTTCAGTGTGTCTGTCAGTCTGTCTATCAGTGTGTCTGTCAGTTTGATAGTGTGTCTGTCATTCTTTTAATGTCTGTCATTTTGTCAGTGTGTCCGTCAGACTGTCAGTGTGTCCGTCAGTCTGTCAGTGTGTCCGTCAGTCTCTCAGTGTGTCCGTCATTCTCTGTGTGTCCGTTAGTCTCTCAGTGTGTCCGTCAGTCTCTCAGTGTGTCCGTCAGTCTCTCAGTGTGTCCGTCAGTCTGTCTTTCAGTGTGTCTGTCAGTCTGTATATCAGTGTGTCTGTCAGTCTGTCTATCAGTGTGTCTGTCAGTCTGTCTATATGTGTGTCTGTCAGTGTGTTAATCTGTTTGTCAGTGTGTCAGTGTGTCTTTCATTCTGTCAATATGTCTGTCAGTGTGTCAATGTGACTGTCAGTGTGTCTGTCAGTCTCTCAGTGTGTCCGTCAGTCTCTCAGTGTGTCCGTCAGTCTGTCTTTCAGTGTGTCTGTCAGTCTGTATATCAGTGTGTCTGTCAGTCTGTCTATCAGTGTGTCTGTCAGTCTGTCTATATGTGTGTCTGTCAGTGTGTTAATCTGTTTGTCAGTGTGTCAGTGTGTCTTTCATTCTGTCAATATGTCTGTCAGTGTGTCAATGTGACTGTCAGTGTGTCTGTCAGTCTCTCAGTGTGTCCGTCATCTCTCAGTGTGTCCGTCAGTCTGTCTATTAATGTGTCTGTCAGTCTGTCTATAAGTGTGTCTGTCAGTCTGTATCAGTGTGTCTGTCTGTCTGTATTTGAGTCTGTATGTCAGTCAGTGTGTGTCTGTCAGTATGTGTCTGTCAGTGTGTCTGTCAGTGTGTCTGTCAGTGTGTCTGTCAGTGTGTCTGTCAGTGTGTCTGTCAGTGTGTCTGTCAGTCTGTGTGTCAGTCTGTATGTCTGTCTTTCAGTAAGTTAGTATGTCTGTGTGCCAGTCTGTGTGCCTATTTTTTTTTCAGTGTTTCAGTCGGTCTGTGTGTCTGTGTGTTTCTGTCAGTCTGTCAGTCTGTCCATCAGTGTATCAGTGTGTCTGTCATTCTGTCAATGTGTCTGCCAGTCTGTCAGTGTGTCTGTCAGTGTGTCAGTGTTTCCGTCATTCTGTCAATGTGTCTATTAGTCTGTCAGTGTGTCCGTCAGTCTGTCAGTGTGTCTGTCAGTCTGTCAGTGTGTCTGTCAGTCTGTTAGTGTGTCGTCAGCCTGTCAGTGTGTCGTCAGTCTGTCAGTGAGTCTGTCAGTCTGTGTGTCAGTTTCTCTGGGTGTCAGTCTCTCAGTGTGTCTGTCAGTCTGTCTGTCAGTGTGTCTGTCATTCTGTCAGTGTGTCTGTCAAGCTCTCATTGTGTCTGTCAGTCTCTCAGTGTGTCCGTCAGTTTCTCAGTGTGTCCGTCAGTCTCTCAGTGTGTCCGTCAGTCTCTCAGGGTGTTGGTCAGTCTCTCTGAGTGTCTGTAAATCTCTCAGTGTGTTCGTCAGTCTCTCAGGGTGTCTGTCAGTCTGTCAGTCTGTTAGTGTGTCGTCAGCCTGTCAGTGTGTCGTCAGTCTGTCAGTGTGTCCGTCAGTCTGTCAGTCTGTGTGTCAGTTTCTCTGGGTGTCAGTCTCTCAGTGTGTCTGTCAGTCTGTCTGTCAGTGTGTCTGTCATTCTGTCAGTGTGTCTGTCAAGCTCTCATTGTGTCTGTCAGTCTCTCAGTGTGTCCGTCAGTTTCTCAGTGTGTCCGTCAGTCTCTCAGTGTGTCCGTCAGTATCTCAGTGTGTTTGTCAGTCTCAGTTTGTCTGTCAGTCTGTCAGTGTGTCCGTCAATCTAAGTGTGTCCGTCACTCTCAGTGGGTCTGTCAGTCTATCTATCAGTGTGTCAGTCTGTCTATCAGTGTGTCAGTGTGTCTGTCATTCTGTCAATGTGTCTGTCATTTTGTCAATGTGTCTTGTCAGTCTGTCAGTGTGTCTGTCAGTGTGTCTATGTTTTACAGTGTATCAGTGTGTCTGTCATTCTGTCAGTGTGTCTGTTATTCTGTCAGTGAGTCTGTCAGTCTCTGTGTGTCTGTCAAGCTCTCAGTGTGTCTGTCAGTCTCTCAGTGTGTCCGTCAGTCTCTCAGTGTGTCCGTCAGTCTCTCAGTGTGTCCGTCAGTCTCTCAGTGTGTCCGTCAGTCTCTCAGTGTGTCCGTCAGTCTCTCAGTGTGTCCGTCAGTCTCTCAGTGTGTCCGTCAGTCTCTCAGGGTGTTCGTCAGTCTCTCAGGGTGTCTGTCAGTCTGTCAGTGTGTCCGTCAATCTAAGTGTGTCCGTCACTCTCAGTGGGTCTGTCAGTCTATCTATCAGTGTGTCTGTCATTCTGTCAGTGTGTCTGTCAAGCTCTCATTGTGTCTGTCAGTCTGTCAGTGTGTCTGTCATTCTGTCAGTGTGTCCGTCAGTCTCTCAGTGTGTCCGTCAGTCTCTCAGTGTGTCCGTCAGTCTCTCAGTGTGTCCGTCAGTCTCTCAGTGTGTCCGTCAGTCTCTCAGTGTGTCCGTCAGTCTCTCAGGGTGTCCGTCAGTCTCTCAGGGTGTTCGTCAGTCTCTCAGGGTGTCTGTCAGTCTGTCAGTGTGTTCGTCAGTCTCTCAGTGTGTCTGTCAGTCTGTCTATCAGTGTGTCTGTCAGTCTGTCTATCAGTGTGTCAGTGATTCTGTCATTCTGTCAATGTGTCTGTCAGTGTTTCTGTCAGTCTGTCTGTCCGTGTGTGATTCTGTCAGTCTGTCTGTCAGTGTGTGATTCTGTCTGTCTGCCAGTCTGTCAGTGTGTCCGTCAGTCTCTGTGTGTCTGTCAGTCTGTCTATCAGTGTGTCAGTGTGTCTGTAATTCTCTCAATGTGTCTGACAGTCTGTCAGTGAATCTGTCATTGTGTCAGTGTGTCCGCCAGTTTCTCAGTGTGTCTCAGTGTGTCTCAGGCTGTCTATCATTGTGTCAGTGTGTCTGTCATTCTGTCAATATGTCTGTCAGTGTGTCAGTGTGTCTGTCAGTCTGTGTGTTTGTCAATCTGTCTATCAGTGTTATTGTGTCTGTCATTCTGTCAATGTGTTTTCGTGTGTGTGAGTGTCTGTCTAAGTGTAAGTCTGCGTGCCAATCTGTGTGTCAGTGGGACGGTCTGTCTGTGTGTCTGTCTGTGTGTGATTCTGTCAGTATGTCTGTCATTGTGTGATTCTGTCAGTCTGCCAGTCTGTCTATCAGTGTGTCAGTGTGTCATTCTGTCAATTTGTCTGTCAGTCTGTCAATGTGTCTGTCAGTGTGTCATTGTGTCCGTCAGTCTTCCAGTGTGTCCGTCAGTCTTTCAGTGTGTCAGTCAGACTCTGTGTGTCGGTCAGACTCTCAGTGTGTCCGTCAGTCTCTCAGTCCGTCTGTCAGTGTGTCTGTCAGTCTGAAAGTGTGTCTGTCAGTCTGTCAGTCTGAAAGTGTGTCTGTCAGTCAGTCAGTCTGTCTGTCAGTCAGGCTGTGTGTCCGTCAGTGTGTTTGTCAGTCCGTTAGTGTGTCTGTTAGTCTGTTAGTGTGTCGTCAGTCTGTCAGTGTGTCGTCAGTCTGTCAGTGTGTCCTTCATTCGCTCAGGGTGTCCGTCAGTCTCTCAGTGTGTCCGTCAGTCTGTCAGTGTGTATGTCATTATGTCATTCTGTCAGTGTGTATGTCATTGTGTCTGTCTGTCAGTCTCTTTGTGTGTCAGTCTCTCTGTGTGTCAGTCTGTCTGTGTGTCAGTCTCTCTGTGTCAGTCTGTCTGTGTTTGAGTCTGTCTGTGTGTCTGTGTGACTGTCATTCTGTCAATGTGTCTGTCAGTCTGTCAATGTGTCTGACATTCTGTTAATGTGTCTGTCAGTCTGTCAGTGTGTCTGTCATTTTATCAGTGTGTCTGTCAGTGTGTCCGTCAGTCTCTCTGTGTGTCAGTGTATTAGTCTGTCTGTGTGTCAGTGTGTTAGTCTGTCTGTGTGTCAGTGTGTTAGTCTGTCTGTGTGTCAGTCTCTCTGTGTGTGTCTGTCTGTTTGAGTCTGTCTGTGTGTCTGTGTGAATGTCATTCTGTCAATGTGTCTGTCAGTCTGTCAATGTGTCAGTGTGTCTGTCATTCTGTCAATGTGTCTGTCATTCTGTCAATGTGTCTGTCATTCTGTCAATGTGTCTGTCAGTCTGTCAATGTGTCTGTCAGTCTGTCAATGTGTCAGTGTGTCGTCAGTCTGTCAGTGTGTAGTAAGTATGTCAGTGTGTCTGTTAGTCTCTCAGTGTGTCTGTCGGTCTGTCTGTCAGTGTGTATGTCAGTCTGTCAGTGTGTCCGTCATTCTCTCAGTGTGTCCGTCATTCTCTCAGTGTGTCCGTCAGTCTCTCAGTGTGTCCGTCAGTCTCTCAGTGTGTCCGTCAGTCCCTCAGTGTGTCCGTCAGTCTCTCTGTGTGTCCGTCAGTCTCTCTGTGTGTCCGTCAGTCTTTCAGTGTGTCTGTCAGTCTGTCTATCAGTGTGTCTGTCAGTTTGATAGTGTGTCTGTCATTCTTTTAATGTCTGTCATTTTGTCAGTGTGTCCGTCAGTCTGTCAGTGTGTCCGTCAGTCTGTCAGTGTGTCCGTCAGTCTGTCAGTGTGTCCGTCAGTCTCTCAGTGTGTCCGTCATTCTCTGTGTGTCCGTTAGTCTCTCAGTGTGTCCGTCAGTCTCTCAGTGTGTCCGTCAGTCTCTCAGTGTGTCCGTCAGTCTGTCTTTCAGTGTGTCTGTCAGTCTGTATATCAGTGTGTCTGTCAGTCTGTCTATCAGTGTGTCTGTCAGTCTGTCTATATGTGTGTCTGTCAGTGTGTTAATCTGTTTGTCAGTGTGTCAGTGTGTCTTTCATTCTGTCAATATGTCTGTCAGTGTGTCAATGTGACTGTCAGTGTGTCTGTCAGTCTCTCAGTGTGTCCGTCAGTCTCTCAGTGTGTCCGTCAGTCTGTCTTTCAGTGTGTCTGTCAGTCTGTATATCAGTGTGTCTGTCAGTCTGTCTATCAGTGTGTCTGTCAGTCTGTCTATATGTGTGTCTGTCAGTGTGTTAATCTGTTTGTCAGTGTGTCAGTGTGTCTTTCATTCTGTCAATATGTCTGTCAGTGTGTCAATGTGACTGTCAGTGTGTCTGTCAGTCTCTCAGTGTGTCCGTCATCTCTCAGTGTGTCCGTCAGTCTGTCTATTAATGTGTCTGTCAGTCTGTCTATAAGTGTGTCTGTCAGTCTGTATCAGTGTGTCTGTCTGTCTGTATTTGAGTCTGTATGTCAGTCAGTGTGTGTCTGTCAGTATGTGTCTGTCAGTGTGTCTGTCAGTGTGTCTGTCAGTGTGTCTGTCAGTGTGTCTGTCAGTGTGTCTGTCAGTGTGTCTGTCAGTCTGTGTGTCAGTCTGTATGTCTGTCTTTCAGTAAGTTAGTATGTCTGTGTGCCAGTCTGTGTGCCTATTTTTTTTTCAGTGTTTCAGTTGGTCTGTGTGTCTGTGTGTTTCTGTCAGTCTGTCAGTCTGTCCATCAGTGTATCAGTGTGTCTGTCATTCTGTCAATGTGTCTGCCAGTCTGTCAGTGTGTCTGTCAGTGTGTCAGTGTTTCCGTCATTCTGTCAATGTGTCTATTAGTCTGTCAGTGTGTCCGTCAGTCTGTCAGTGTGTCTGTCAGTCTGTCAGTGTGTCTGTCAGTCTGTTAGTGTGTCGTCAGCCTGTCAGTGTGTCGTCAGTCTGTCAGTGTGTCCGTCAGTCTTTCAGTCTGTGTGTCAGTTTCTCTGGGTGTCAGTCTCTCAGTGTGTCTGTCAGTCTGTCTGTCAGTGTGTCTGTCATTCTGTCAGTGTGTCTGTCAAGCTCTCATTGTGTCTGTCAGTCTCTCAGTGTGTCCGTCAGTTTTTCAGTGTGTCCGTCAGTCTCTCAGTGTGTCCGTCAGTCTCTCAGGGTGTTGGTCAGTCTCTCAGAGTGTCTGTAAATCTCTCAGTGTGTTCGTCAGTCTCTCAGGGTGTCTGTCAGTCTGTCAGTCTGTTAGTGTGTCGTCAGCCTGTCAGTGTGTCGTCAGTCTGTCAGTGTGTCCGTCAGTCTGTCAGTCTGTGTGTCAGTTTCTCTGGGTGTCAGTCTCTCAGTGTGTCTGTCAGTCTGTCTGTCAGTGTGTCTGTCATTCTGTCAGTGTGTCTGTCAAGCTCTCATTGTGTCTGTCAGTCTCTCAGTGTGTCCGTCAGTTTCTCAGTGTGTCCGTCAGTCTCTCAGTGTGTCCGTCAGTCTCTCAGTGTGTCCGTCAGTATCTCAGTGTGTTTGTCAGTCTCAGTTTGTCTGTCAGTCTGTCAGTGTGTCCGTCAATCTAAGTGTGTCCGTCACTCTCAGTGGGTCTGTCAGTCTATCTATCAGTGTGTCAGTCTGTCTATCAGTGTGTCAGTGTGTCTGTCATTCTGTCAATGTGTCTGTCATTTTGTCAATGTGTCTTGTCAGTCTGTCAGTGTGTCTGTCAGTGTGTCTATGTTTTACAGTGTATCAGTGTGTCTGTCATTCTGTCAGTGTGTCTGTTATTCTGTCAGTGAGTCTGTCAGTCTCTGTGTGTCTGTCAAGCTCTCAGTGTGTCTGTCAGTCTCTCAGTGTGTCCGTCAGTCTCTCAGTGTGTCCGTCAGTCTCTCAGTGTGTCCGTCAGTCTCTCAGTGTGTCCGTCAGTCTCTCAGTGTGTCCGTCAGTCTCTCAGGGTGTTCGTCAGTCTCTCAGGGTGTCTGTCAGTCTGTCAGTGTGTTCGTCAGTCTCTCAGTGTGTCTGTCAGTCTGTCTATCAGTGTGTCTGTCAGTCTGTCTATCAGTGTGTCTGTCATTCTGTCAATGTGTCTGTCAGTGTTTCTGTCAGTCTGTCTGTCCGTGTGTGATTCTGTCAGTCTGTCTGTCAGTGTGTGATTCTGTCTGTCTGCCAGTCTGTCAGTGTGTCCGTCAGTCTCTGTGTGTCTGTCAGTCTGTCTATCAGTGTGTCAGTGTGTCTGTAATTCTCTCAATGTGTCTGACAGTCTGTCAGTGAATCTGTCATTGTGTCAGTGTGTCCGCCAGTTTCTCAGTGTGTCTCAGTGTGTCTCAGGCTGTCTATCATTGTGTCAGTGTGTCTGTCATTCTATCAATATGTCTGTCAGTGTGTCAGTGTGTCTGTCAGTCTGTGTGTTTGTCAATCTGTCTATCAGTGTTATTGTGTCTGTCATTCTGTCAATGTGTCTTCGTGTGTGTGAGTGTCTGTCTAAGTGTAAGTCTGCGTGCCAATCTGTGTGTCAGTGGGACGGTCTGTCTGTGTGTCTGTCTGTGTGTGATTCTGTCAGTATGTCTGTCATTGTGTGATTCTGTCAGTCTGCCAGTCTGTCTATCAGTGTGTCAGTGTGTCATTCTGTCAATTTGTCTGTCAGTCTGTCAATGTGTCTGTCAGTGTGTCATTGTGTCCGTCAGTCTTCCAGTGTGTCCGTCAGTCTTTCAGTGTGTCAGTCAGACTCTGTGTGTCGGTCAGACTCTCAGTGTGTCCGTCAGTCTCTCAGTCCGTCTGTCAGTGTGTCTGTCAGTCTGAAAGTGTGTCTGTCAGTCTGTCAGTCTGTCAGTCTGAAAGTGTGTCTGTCAGTCAGTCAGTCTGTCTGTCAGTCAGGCTGTGTGTCCGTCAGTGTGTTTGTCAGTCCGTAGTGTGTCTGTTAGTCTGTTAGTGTGTCTGTTAGTCTGTTAGTGTGTCGTCAGTCTGTCAGTGTGTCCGTCATTCTCTCAGTGTGTCCGTCAGTCTCTCAGTGTGTCCGTCAGTCTCTCAGTGTGTCCGTCAGTCTCTCAGTGTGTCCGTCAGTCCCTCAGTGTGTCCGTCAGTCTCTCTGTGTGTCCGTCAGTCTCTCTGTGTGTCCGTCAGTCTTTCAGTGTGTCTGTCAGTCTGTCTATCAGTGTGTCTGTCAGTTTGATAGTGTGTCTGTCATTCTTTTAATGTCTGTCATTTTGTCAGTGTGTCCGTCAGACTGTCAGTGTGTCCGTCAGTCTGTCAGTGTGTCCGTCAGTCTCTCAGTGTGTCCGTCATTTCTGTGTGTCCGTTAGTCTCTCAGTGTGTCCGAGAGTCTCTCAGTGTGTCCGTCAGTCTCTCAGTTTAGCTGCACTATTACAGAGTTTTAATAAGAAGTTTAGATACATTTATTAAAAATAATTTTAAATCATGAATTTGATTATGAATTACTAATTATAATTAAATTAACCTAACAAACCATCTACATATATGTTTTAGTATTTTCTATGTAGGCCTAGTTGTTAAAACTGAAATCAAAAAACTGTAATTTATTTGAATTATGACAATTTCTTTATTACAGAACAGTTGCCATTAGTAACTTTGAAATGTAAGTCATGTGCTTTGTTGAATTTGTAGGAATTTTTTGTAGCCTGGAAACTTGCTTATCTGGTATTACTGGCTGGGTCCGTTCTACTGCATTTTGTTTTCATGCCAACCACTGTATATAAAATGCAGGGACATCCATTAGTTAGAATAGTGTTGTCATGTAGGTCTTCTTTCTTGATGCCTAGTCTGCCTCTCTCTTCCCATTCTCTGGACGTGGCCTTACTATCTCATTTTCGCTTTTCTATGATGTTATTAAAGTCCTGTACTCTTTGTCCACAATATTCTGTATAATTCTAATCCTGTCTCCCTAAGTTTCCTTACGAGGCAAAGATACCATTATAATTATTAAATGAGGGCCAAGAAACATAACTTTGGAATTTCTTGGTCTTTTTCTAATAATAAATTTATTAATGCATCTTTTGGACGTTAGAAAAAAGGCATTAAAGTAATTGACCAAAATTGTTGTGCACAGCTTAGTTAAAAGTGCAGTATTCTTGTATCTGCTCTTGCTAGATATAATTTAAAATTTGGGGGATAAAGTGTCTGAATTAATCCTTATTGTGAATATGGCTAATATGTTATTTATTTTTTGGCTTTTGCAGCTGCTGTCCTAAAACTTCATAAAGTTACCCATATTGAGATGAAGGATACAATCTGCCTGTGACTGAAACAGAGCGAAACAAGAGTAATGAAGAGGTAAAACTTTTGTTATTCTAACAACTTTATTTTAACAGTTTTTTAATTGTAACATTGAAAGTTGCCCAAGTTGACTGCAAGTGTGTCTGTCAGACTGCGTGACCGTCAGTGTGTCCGTTAGTCTCTCAGTGTGTCTGTCAGTCAGACTGACGGACAGACACAATGACAGACACACTGACAGAAAGTGTGTCTTTCTGTGTGTGAGTCTGTCAGTCTGTCTGTCAGTCTGTGTGTGAGTCTGCCTGTCAGTGTGTATGTCTGTCTAGGTGTCAGTCTGTATTCCAGTCTGTGTGTTAGTGTTTCAGTCTCTCTGTGTGTTTGTGTGTGATTCTGTCAGTCTGTGAATCTGTCTGTGTGTGTGATTCTGCCAGTCTGCCAGTCTGTCTATCAGTTGGTCAGTGTGTCTGTCAGTCTGTCAGTGTGTCTGTCAGTCTGTCAGTGTGTCTGTCAGTCGGTCAGTGTGTCTGTCAGTCTGTCATTGTGTCTATCAGTGTGTCAGTGTTTCTATCAATGTGTTTATCAGTGGGCCTGTCAGCCTGTCAGTGCCTCTGTAGTTGTGTCTGTCAGTCTGTCAGTGATTCTGACAGTCTGTCAGTGTGTCAGTGTGTCTGTCAGTGTGTCAGTGTGTCAGTGTGTCTGTCATTTTGTCAATGTGTCTGTCAGTGTGTCAATGTGTCAGTCAGTGTGTCAATGTGTCAGTCAGTGTGTCTGTCATTCTGTCTATCAGTGTGTCTGTCAGTCTATCAGTGTGTCAAAGTGTCTGTCATTCTGTCAATGTGTGTCAGTGTGATAGTGTGTCTGTCATTCTATCAATGTCTGTCAGTCTGTCAGTGTGTCTGTCATTCTGTCAATGTGTGTCAGTGTGATAGTGTGTCTGTCATTCTTTCAATGTCTGTCAGTCTGTCAGTGTGTCTGTCATTCTGTCAATGTGTGTCAGTGTGATAGTGTGTCTGTCATTCTTTCAATGTCTGTCAGTCTGTCAGTGTGTGTCTGTCAGTCTGTCTGTCAGTTTGTGTGTCAGTCTGTCTGTTAGTCTGTCTGTCAGTCTGTGTGTCAGTCTGTCTGTGTGTCAGTCTGTCTGTGTGTCAGTCTGTATGTGAGTCTGTCTGTCAGTGTGTATGTCTGTCTAAGTATCAGTCTATATGCCAGTCTGTGTGTCAGTCAGTCTGTCTGCGTGTCTGTCAGTCTGTCAGTCTGAAAGTGTGTCTGGCAGTCTGTTAGTGTGTCGTCAGTCTGTCAGTGTGTCGTCAGTCTGTCAGTGTGTCGTCAGTCTGTCAGTGTGTCATTCTGTGTGTCAGTCTCTCTTTTTGTCAGTCAGTCTGAGTGTCAATCTGTCTGTCAGTGTGTCAGTCTGTCTGTGTGTCAGTCTGTCAGTGTGTCTGTCAGTGTGTCTGTCAGTGTTTGTCAGTCTGTCTGTTTTTCTGTCAGTGTGCCTGTCAGTCTGTCAGTTTGTCAGTTTGTCTGTCAGTGTGTCTGTCAGTGTGTTCGTCAGTGTGTCTGTCAGTCTGTCTGTCAGTCTGTCTGTCAGTCTGTCTATCAGTGTGTCAGTGTGCCTGTCACCTGTCAGTGTTTTTGTCAGCCTGTCAGTGTTTCTGTCAGTCTGTCAGTGTGTCTGTCAGTTCCTCTGTATGTGTGTCTATCAGTGCCTCTGTATGTGTTTCTGTCAGTGCCTCTGTATGTGTTTCTGTCAGTGCCTCTGTATGTGTTTCTGTCAGTGCCTCTGTATGTGTGTCTGTCAGTCTGTCAGTATGTCTGTTTGTCAGTATGTCTGACTGTCAGTGTGTCTGTCAGTCTTTAAGTGTGTCTGCCAGTGAGCTTGTCAGTCTGTTAGTGTGTCTGCCAGTGTGTCAGTCTGTCATTGTGTCTGTCAGTCTGTCATTGTGTCTGTTTTTCTGTCAGTGTGTCTGTCATTCTGTCAGTGTGTCTGTCATTCTCTCAGTGTGTTTGTCAGTCTGTCAGTGTGTCTATCATTCTGGCAATGTGTCTGTCAGTGTATCAGTGTGTCCGTCAGTCTCTGTGTGTCTGTCAGTCTGTCTATCAGTGTGTCAGTGTGTCTGTCAGTCTGTCAATCTGTCTATCAGTGTGTCAGTGTGTCTGTCATTCTGTCAATGTCTGTCAGTGTTTCTGTCCGTGTGAGATTCTGTCAGTCTCTCAGTCTTTCTGTCTGTGTGTGATTCTGTCAGTCTGTCAGTCTGTCTGTCAGTGTGTCAGTGTGTCTTTCAGTGTGTTAATGTGTCTGTCAGTGTGTCTGTCAGTGTGTCAGTGTGTCTGCAGTGTATCAATGTGTCTGACATTCTGTTAATGTGTCTGTCAGTCTGTCAGTGTGTCTGTCATTTTATCAGTGTGTCTGTCAGTGTGTCCGTCAGTCTCTCTGTGTCAGTGTATTAGTCTGTCTGTGTGTCAGTGTGTTAGTCTGTCTGTGTGTCAGTGTGTTAGTCTGTCTGTGTGTCAGTGTGTTAGTCTGTCTGTGTGTCAGTCTCTCTGTGTGTGTCTGTGTGAATGTCATTCTGTCAATGTGTCTGTCAGTCTGTCAATGTGTCAGTGTTTCTGTCATTCTGTCAATGTGTCTGTCATTCTGTCAATGTGTCTGTCATTCTGTCAATGTGTCTGTCAGTCTGTCAATGTGTCAGTGTGTCGTCAGTCTGTCAGTGTGTAGTAAGTATGTCAGTGTGTCTGTTAGTCTCTCAGTGTGTCCGTCAGTCTCTCAGTGTGTCCGTCAGTCTCTCAGTGTGTCCGTCAGTCTCTCAGTGTGTCCGTCAGTCTGTCTTTCAGTGTGTCTGTCAGTCTGTATATCAGTGTGTCTGTCAGTCTGTCTATCAGTGTGTCTGTCAGTCTGTCTATATGTGTGTCTGTCAGTGTGTTAATCTGTTTGTCAGTGTGTCAGTGTGTCTTTCATTCTGTCAATATGTCTGTCAGTGTGTCAATGTGACTGTCAGTGTGTCTGTCAGTCTCTCAGTGTGTCTGTCAGTCTCTCAGTGTGTCCGTCAGTCTCTCAGTGTGTCCGTCAGTCTCTCAGTGTGTCCGTCATTCTCTCAGTGTGTCCGTCAGTCTCTCAGTGTGTCCGTCATCTCTCAGTGTGTCCGTCAGTCTGTCTATTAATGTGTCTGTCAGTCTGTATCAGTGTGTCTGTCTGTCTGTATTTGAGTCTGTATGTCAGTCAGTGTGTGTCTGTCAGTGTGTCTGTCAGTCTCTCAGTGTGTCTGTCAGTCTCTCAGTGTGTCCGTCAGTCTCTCAGTGTGTCCGTCATCTCTCAGTGTGTCTGTCAGTGTGTCTGTCAGTGTGTCTGTCAATGTGTCTGTCAGTCTGTGTGTGTGAGTCTGTCAGCCTGTGTGTCTGTACGTCTGTGTGTCTGTCAGTCTGTGTGTCAGTCTGTATGTCTGTCTTTCAGTAAGTTAGTATGTCTGTGTGCCAGTCTGTGTGCCAATCTGTGTGTCAGTGTTTCAGTCGGTCTGTGTGTCTGTGTGTGTTTCTGTCAGTCTGTCAGTCTGTCCATCAGTGTATCAGTGTGTCTGTCATTCTGTCAATGTGTCTGCCAGTCTGTCGGTGTGTCTGTCAGTGTGTCAGTGTTTCCGTCATTCTGTCAATGTGTCTATTAGTCTGTCAGTGTGTCCGTCAGTCTGTCAGTGTGTCTGTCAGTCTGTCAGTGTGTCTGTCAGTCTGTTAGTGTGTCGTCAGCCTGTCAGTGTGTCGTCAGTCTGTCAGTGTGTCCGTCAGTCTGTCAGTCTGTGTGTCAGTTTCTCTGGGTGTCAGTCTCTCTTTGTGTCAGTCTGTCTGTGTTTGAATCAACTGTGTGTCAGTTTGTCAGTCAGTGTGTATGTTTGTCAGTCTGTCAGTCTGTCAGTGTGTCATTCTGTGTGTCAGTCTCTCTTTTTGTCAGTCAGTCTGTGTGTCAATCTGTCTGTCAGTGTGTCAGTCTGTCTGTGTGTCAGTCTGTGTGTCAGTCTGTGACAGTATGTCTGTGTGTCTGTAAGTGTGTCTGTGTGTCAGTGTGTCTGTCAGTGAGTCTGTCAGTGTGTCTGTGTGTGTGTGTCAGTGTGTTTGTCAGTCTGTCTGTTTGTCTCTCTGTCAGTCTGTCAGTTTGTCTGTCAGTGTGTCTGTTAGTCTGTCTGTCAGTCTGTCTGTCTGTTTGTCAGTCTGTCAGTGTGTCTGTCTGTCTGTCAATCTGTCTGTCTGTCTGACAGTCTGTCTATCAGTGTGTCAGTGTGCCTGTCACTTTCAGTGTTTTTGTCTGCCTGTCAGAGTTTCTGTCAGTCAGTCAGTGTGTCTGTCAGTCTGTCAGTTCCTCTGTATGTGTGTCTATCAGTGCCTCTGTATGTGTTTCTGTCAGTGCCTCTGTATGTGTGTCTGTCAGACTGTCAGTGTGTCTGTTTGTCAGTGTGTCTGAATGTCAGTGTGTCTGTCAGTCTTTTAGTGTGTCTGCCAGTGAGCCTGTCAGTCTTTCAGTGTTTCTGCCAGTGAGCCTGTCAGTCTGTTAGTGTGTCTGCCAGTCTGTTAGTGTGTCTGTCATTCTGTCAGTGTGTCTGTTATTCTGTCAGTGTGTCTGTCATTCTGTCAGTGTGTCCGTCATTCTGTCAGTATGTCCGTCATTCTGTCATTGTGTCCGTCAGTCTCTCAGTGTGTCAGTGTGTCTTGTCATTCTGTCAATGTGTCTGTCAGTGTGTCTGTCTGTCTGTCTGACAGTCTGTCTGTCTGTTTGTCAGTCTGTCAGTGTGTCTGTCAGTGTGTCTGTCTGTTTGTCAGTCTGTCTGTCTGTCAGTCTGTCTATCAGTGTGTCAGTGTGCCTGTCACTTTCAGTGTTTTTGTCTGCCTGTCAGTGTTTCTGTCAGTCTGTCAGTGTGTCTGTCAGTCTGTCAGTGCCTCTGTATGTGTGTCTATCAGTGCCTCTGTATGTGTTTCTGTCAGTGCCTCTGTATGTGTGTCTGTCAGACTGTCAGTGTGTGTGTTTGTCAGTGTGTCTGACTGTCGGTGTGTCTGTCAGTCTTTTAGTGTGTCTGCCAGTGAGCCTGTCAGTCTTTCAGTGTGTCTGCCAGTGAGCCTGTCAGTTTGTTAGTGTGTCTGCCAGTGTGTCAGTCTGTCAGTGTGTCTGTCATTCTGTCAGTGTCTGTCATTCTGTCAGTGTGTCTGTCATTCTGTCAGTGTGTCCGTCATTCTGTCAGTGTGTCCATCATTCTGTCAGTGTGTCCGTCATTCTGTCATTGTGTCCGTCAGTCTCTCAGTGTGTCAGTGTGTCTTGTCATTCTGTCAATGTGTCTGTCAGTCTGTCAGTGTGTCTGTCAGTCTGTCAGTGTGTCCGTCAGTCTTTCAGTGTGTCTGGCTAAGTATTCCATAACAGGATGTATTCAAAACAGGATACATTAAATAGTTTAGCTGCACTATTACAGAGTTTTAATAAGAAGTTTAGATACATTTATTAAAAATAATTTTAAATCATGAATTTGATTATGAATTACTAATTATAATTAAATTAACCTAACAAACCATCTACATATATGTTTTAGTATTTTCTATGTAGGCCTAGTTGTTATAACTGAAATCAAAAAACTGTAATTTATTTGAATTATCACAATTTCTCTATTACAGAACAGTTGCCATTAGTAAGTTTGAAATGTAAGTCATGTGCTTTGTTGAATTTGTAGGAATTTTTTGTAGCCTGGAAACTTGCTTATCTGGTATTACTGGCTGGGTCGGTTCTACTGCATTTTGTTTTCATGCCAACCACTGTATATAAAATGCAGGGACATCCATTAGTTAGAATAGTGGTGTCATGTAGGTCTTCTTTCTTGATGCCTAGTCTGCCTCTCTCTTCCCATTCTCTGGACGTGGCCTTACTATCTCATTTTCGCTTTTCTATGATGTTATTAAAGTCCTGTACTCTAACTTCCACAATATTCTATATAATTCTAATCCTGTCTCCCTAAGTTTTTTAACGAGGCAAAGATACCATTATAATTATTAAATGAGGGCCAAGAAACATAACTTTGGAATTTCTTGGTCTTTTTCTAATAATAAATTTATTAATGCATCTTTTGGACGTTAGAAAAAAGGCATTAAAGTAATTGACCAAAATTGTTGTGCACAGCTTAGTTAAAAGTGCAGTATTCTTGTATCTGCTCTTGCTAGATATAATTTAAAATTTGGGGGATAAAGTGTCTGAATTAATCCTTATTGTGAATATGGCTAATATGTTATTTATTTTTTGGCTTTTGCAGCTGCTGTCCTGAAACTTCATAAAGTTACCCATATTGAGATGAAGGATACAATCTGCCTGTGACTGAAACAGAGCGAAACAAGAGTAATGAAGAGGTAAAACTTTTGTTATTCTAACAACTTTATTTTAACAGTTTTTTAATTGTAACATTGAAAGTTGCCCAAGTTGACTGCAAGTGTGTCTGTCAGACTGCAAGTGTGACCGTCAGTGTGTCCGTTAGTCTCTCAGTGTGTCTGTCAGTCAGACTGACGGACAGACACAATGACAGACACACTGACAGAAAGTGTGTCTTTCTGTGTGTGAGTCTGTCAGTCTGTCTGTCAGTCTGTGTGTCAGTCTGTGTGTGAGTCTGCCTGTCAGTGTGTATGTCTGTCTAGGTGTCAGTCTGTATTCCAGTCTGTGTGTCAGTGTTTCAGTCTCTCTGTGTGTTTGTGTGTGATTCTGTCAGTCTGTGAATCTGTCTGTGTGTGTGATTCTGCCAGTCTGCCAGTCTGTCTATCAGTTGGTCAGTGTGTCTGTCAGTCTGTCAGTGTGTCTGTCAGTCTGTCAGTGTGTCTGTCAGTGTGTCAGTGTGTCTGTCAGTGTGTCAGTGTGTCTTGTCATTCTGTCAATGTGTCTGTCAGACTGTCAGTGTGTCGTCAGTCTGTCATACTATCAGTGTGTGTCTGTCATTCTGTCAGTGTGTCCATCATTCTGTCAGTGTGTCTGTCAGTCAGACTGTCGGACAGACACAATGACAGACACACTGACAGAAAGTGTGTCTGTCTGTTAGTCTGTCTGTCAGTCTGTGTGTCAGTCTGTCTGTGTGTCAGTCTGTATGTGAGTCTGTCTGTCAGTGTGTATGTCTGTCTAAGTATCAGTCTATATGCCAGTCTGTGTGTCAGTCAGTCTGTGTGCGTGTCTGTCAGTCTGTCAGTCTGAAAGTGTGTCTGGCAGTCTGTTAGTGTGTCGTCAGTCTGTCAGTGTGTGTCTGTCAGTCTGTCTGTCAGTGTGTCGTCAGTCTGTCAGTGTGTCATTCTGTGTGTCAGTCTCTCTTTTTGTCAGTCAGTCTGAGTGTCAATCTGTCTGTCAGTGTGTCAGTCTGTCTGTGTGTCAGTCTGTCAGTGTGTCTGTCAGTGTGTCTGTCAGTGTTTGTCAGTCTGTCTGTTTTTCTGTCAGTGTGCCTGTCAGTCTGTCAGTTTGTCAGTTTGTCTGTCAGTTCCTCTGTATGTGTGTCTATCAGTGCCTCTGTATGTGTTTTTGTCAGTGCCTCTGTATGTGTTTCTGTCAGTGCCTCTGTATCTGTTTCTGTCAGTGCCTCTGTATGTGTGTCTGTCAGTCTGTCAGTATGTCTGTTTGTCAGTATGTCTGACTGTCAGTGTGTCTGTCAGTCTTTAAGTGTGTCTGCCAGTGAGCTTGTCAGTCTGTTAGTGTGTCTGCCAGTGTGTCAGTCTGTCATTGTGTCTGTCAGTCTGTCATTGTGTCTGTCAGTCTGTCATTGTGTCTGTCAGTCTGTCATTGTGTCTGTTTTTCTGTTAGTGTGTCTGTCATTCTGTCAGTGTGGCTGTCATTCTCTCAGTGTGTTTGTCAGTCTGTCAGTGTGTCTGTCAGTGTATCAGTGTGTCCGTCAGTCTCTGTGTGTCTGTCAGTCTGTCAATCTGTCTATCAGTGTGTCAGTGTGTCTGTCATTCTGTCAATGTCTGTCAGTGTTTCTGTCCGTGTGAGATTCTGTCAGTCTGTCTTTCTGTCTGTGTGTGATTCTGTCAGTCTGTCAGTCTGTCTGTCAGTGTGTCAGTGTGTCTTTCAGTGTGTTAATGTGTCTGTCAGTGTGTCTGTCAGTGTGTCAGTGTGTCTGCAGTGTATCAATGTGTCTGACATTCTGTTAATGTGTCTGTCAGTCTGTCAGTGTGTCTGTCATTTTATCAGTGTGTCTGTCAGTGTGTCCGTCAGTCTCTCTGTGTGTCAGTGTATAAGTCTGTCTGTGTGTCTGTGTGTCAGTGTGTTAGTCTGTCTGTGTGTCAGTGTGTTATTCTGTCTGTGTGTCAGTCTCTCTGTGTGTGTCTGTCTGTTTGAGTTTTTTTGTGTGTCTGTGTGAATGTCATTCTGTCAATGTGTCTGTCAGTCTGTCAATGTGTCAGTGTGTCTGTCATTCTGTCAATGTGTCTGTCATTCTGTCAATGTGTCTGTCAGTCTGTCAATGTGTCTGTCAGTCTGTCAATGTGTCAGTGTGTCGTCAGTCTGTCAGTGTGTAGTAAGTATGTCAGTGTGTCTGTTAGTCTCTCAGTGTGTCTGTCGGTCTGTCTGTCAGTGTGTATGTCAGTCTGTCAGTGTGTCCGTCATTCTCTCAGTGTGTCCGTCATTCTCTCAGTGTGTCCGTCAGTCTCTCAGTGTGTCCGTCAGTCCCTCAGTGTGTCCGTCAGTCTCTCTGTGTGTCCGTCAGTCTCTCTGTGTGTCCGTCAGTCTTTCAGTGTGTCTGCCAGTCTGTCTATCAGTGTGTCAGTCAGTTTGATAGTGTGTCTGTCATTCTTTTAATGTCTGTCATTTTGTCAGTGTGTCCGTCAGACTGTCAGTGTGTCCGTCAGTCTGTCAGTGTCCGTCAGTCTCTCAGTGTGTCCGTCATTCTCTGTGTGTCCGTTAGTCTCTCAGTGTGTCCGTCAGTCTCTCAGTGTGTCCGTCAGTCTCTCAGTGTCTCTGTCAGTCTCTCTGTGTGTCCGTCATTCTCTCAGTGTGTCCGTCATTCTCTGTGTGTCCGTTAGTCTCTCTGTGTGTCCGTCAGTCTCTCTGTGTGTCCGTCAGTCTTTCAGTGTGTCTGCCAGTCTGTCTATCAGTGTGTCTGTCAGTTTGATAGTGTGTCTGTCATTCTTTTAATGTCTGTCATTTTGTCAGTGTGTCCGTCAGACTGTGTGTGTCCGTCAGTCTGTCAGTGTGTCCGTCAGTCTCTCAGTGTGTCCGTCATTCTCTGTGTGTCAGTCTGTCTGTCAGTCTGTATGTCAGTCTGTGTGTCAGTCTGTGTGTGAGTCTGTCTGTCAGTGTGTATGTCTGTTTAAGTATCATTCAGTATGCCAGTCTGTGTGTCAGTGTTTTAGTCTCTCTGTGTGTCTGTCTGTGTGTGATTCTGTCAGTCTGTCAGTCTGTCTGTGTGTCTGTCAGTCTGTCTGTGTGTCTGTCAGTCTGTCTGTGTGTCTGTTAGTGTGTCGTCAGTCTGTCAGTGTGTCGTCAGTCTGTCAGTGTGTCCGTCAGTATCTCAGTGTGTTTGTCAGTCTCAGTGTGTCTGTCAGTCTGTCAGTGTGTCCGTCAATCTGAGTGTGTCCGTCAATCTCAGTGGGTCTGTCAGTCTGTCTATCAGTGTGTCTGTCATTCTGTCAATGTGTCTGTCATTCTGTCAATGTGTCTTGTCAGTCTGTAAGTGTGTCTGTCATTCTGTCAGTGTGTCTGTCAAGCTCTCAGTGTGTCTGTCAGTCTCTCAGTGTGTCCGTCAATCTCTCAGTGTGTCCGTCAGTCTCTCAGTGTGTCCGTCAGTCTCTCAGTGTGTCCGTCAGTCTCTCAGTGTGTCCGTCAGTCTCTCAGTGTGTCCGTCAGTCTCTCAGGGTGTTGGTCAGTCTCTCAGGGTGTCTGTAAGTCTCTCAGTGTGTTCGTCAGTCTCTCAGGGTGTCTGTCAGTCTGTCAGTCTGTCAGTCTGTTAGTGTGTCGTCAGTCTGTCAGTGTGTCGTCAGTCTGTCGTCAGTCTGTCAGTGTGTCGTCAGTCTGTCAGTGTGTCCGTCAGTATCTCAGTGTGTTTGTCAGTCTGTGTGTCTGTCAGTCTGTCAGTGTGTCCGTCAGTATCTCAGTGTGTTTGTCAGTCTCAGTGTGTCTGTCAGTCTGTCAGTGTGTCCGTCACTCTCAGTGGGTCTGTCAGTCTGTCTATCAGTGTGTCAGTCTGTCTATCAGTGTGTCAGTGTGTCTGTCATTCTGTCAATGTGTCTGTCATTTTGTCAATGTGTCTTGTCAGTCTGTCAGTGTGTCCGCCAGTTTCTCAGTGTCTCTCAGTGTGTCTCAGGCTGTCTATCATTGTGTCAGTGTGTCTGTCATTCTGTCAATATGTCTGTCAGTGTGTCAGTGTGTCTGTCAGTCTGTGTGTTTGTCAATCTGTCTATCAGTGTTAGTGTGTCTGTCATTCTGTCAATGTGTCTTCCTGTGTGTGAGTGTCTGTCTAAGTGTAAGTCTGCGTGCCAATCTGTGTGTCAGTGGGACGGTCTGTCTGTGTGTCTGTCTGTGTGTGATTCTGTCAGTATGTCTGTCATTGTGTGATTCTGTCAGTCTGCCAGTCTGTCTATCAGTGTGTCAGTGTGTCATTCTGTCAATTTGTCTGTCAGTCTGTCAATGTGTCTGTCAGTGTGTCATTGTGTCCGTCAGTCTTCCAGTGTGTCCGTCAGTCTTTCAGTGTGTCAGTCAGACTCTGTGTGTCGGTCAGACTCTCAGTGTGTCCGTCAGTCTCTCAGTCCGTCTGTCAGTGTGTCTGTCAGTCTGAAAGTGTGTCTGTCAGTCTGTCAGTCTGAAAGTGTGTCTGTCAGTCAGTCAGTCTGTCTGTCAGTCAGGCTGTGTGTCCGTCAGTGTGTTTGTCAGTCCGTAGTGTGTCTGTTAGTCTGTATGTGTGTCTGTCAGACTGTCAGTGTGTCTGTTTGTCAGTGTGTCTGTCAGTCTTTTAGTGTGTCTGCCAGTGAGCCTGTCAGTCTTTCAGTGTGTCTGCCAGTGAGCCTGTCAGTTTGTTAGTGTGTCTGCCAGTGTGTCAGTCTGTCAGTGTGTCTGTCATTCTGTCAGTGTGTCTGTCATTCTGTCAGTGTGTCCGTCATTCTGTCAGTGTGTCCGTCATTCTGTCAGTGTGTCCATCATTCTGTCAGTGTGTCCGTCATTCTGTCATTGTGTCCGTCAGTCTCTCAGTGTGTCAGTGTGTCTTGTCATTCTGTCAATGTGTCTGTCAGTCTGTCAGTGTGTCTGTCAGTCTGTCAGTGTGTCCGTCAGTCTTTCAGTGTGTCTGGCTAAGTATTCCATAACAGGATGTATTCAAAACAGGATACATTAAATAGTTTAGCTGCACTATTACAGAGTTTTAATAAGAAGTTTAGATACATTTATTAAAAATAATTTTAAATCATGAATTTGATTATGAATTACTAATTATAATTAAATTAACCTAACAAACCATCTACATATATGTTTTAGTATTTTCTATGTAGGCCTAGTTGTTATAACTGAAATCAAAAAACTGTAATTTATTTGAATTATCACAATTTCTTTATTACAGAACAGTTGCCATTAGTAACTTTGAAATGTATGTCATGTGCTTTGTTGAATTTGTAGGAATTTTTTGTAGCCTGGAAACTTGCTTATCTGGTATTACTGGCTGGGTCGGTTCTACTGCATTTTGTTTTCATGCCAACCACTGTATATAAAATGCAGGGACATCCATTAGTTAGAATAGTGGTGTCATGTAGGTCTTCTTTCTTGATGCCTAGTCTGCCTCTCTCTTCCCATTCTCTGGACGTGGCCTTACTATCTCATTTTCGCTTTTCTATGATGTTATTAAAGTCCTGTACTCTAACTTCCACAATATTCTATATAATTCTAATCCTGTCTCCCTAAGTTTCTTAACGAGGCAAAGATACCATTATAATTATTAAATGAGGGCCAAGAAACATAACTTTGGAATTTCTTGGTCTTTTTCTAATAATAAATTTATTAATGCATCTTTTGGACGTTAGAAAAAAGGCATTAAAGTAATTGACCAAAATTGTTGTGCACAGCTTAGTTAAAAGTGCAGTATTCTTGTATCTGCTCTTGCTAGATATAATTTAAAATTTGGGGGATAAAGTGTCTGAATTAATCCTTATTGTGAATATGGCTAATATGTTATTTATTTTTTGGCTTTTGCAGCTGCTGTCCTGAAACTTCATAAAGTTACCCATATTGAGATGAAGGATACAATCTGCCTGTGACTGAAACAGAGCGAAACAAGAGTAATGAAGAGGTAAAACTTTTGTTATTCTAACAACTTTATTTTAACAGTTTTTTAAATGTAACATTGAAAGTTGCCCAAGTTGACTGCAAGTGTGTCTGTCAGACTGCAAGTGTGACCGTCAGTGTGTCCGTTAGTCTCTCAGTGTGTCTGTCAGTCAGACTGACGGACAGACACAATGACAGACACACTGACAGAAAGTGTGTCTTTCTGTGTGTGAGTCTGTCAGTCTGTCTGTCAGTCTGTGTGTCAGTCTGTGTGTGAGTCTGCCTGTCAGTGTGTATGTCTGTCTAGGTGTCAGTCTGTATTCCAGTCTGTGTGTCAGTGTTTCAGTCTCTCTGTGTGTTTGTGTGTGATTCTGTCAGTCTGTGAATCTGTCTGTGTGTGTGATTCTGCCAGTCTGCCAGTCTGTCTATCAGTTGGTCAGTGTGTCTGTCAGTCTGTCAGTGTGTCTGTCAGTCTGTCAGTGTGTCTGTCAGTGTGTCAGTGTGTCTGTCAGTGTGTCAGTGTGTCTTGTCATTCTGTCAATGTGTCTGTCAGACTGTCAGTGTGTCGTCAGTCTGTCATACTATCAGTGTGTGTCTGTCATTCTGTCAGTGTGTCCATCATTCTGTCAGTGTGTCTGTCAGTCGGTCAGTGTGTCTGTCAGTCTGTCATTGTGTCTATCAGTGTGTCAGTGTTTCTATCAGTGTGTCTATCAGTGGGCCTGTCAGCCTGTCAGTGCCTCTGTAGTTGTGTCTGTCAGTCTGTCAGTGATTCTGTCAGTCTGTCAGTGTGTCAGTGTGTCTGTCAGTGTGTCAGTGTGTCAGTGTGTCTGTCATTTTGTCAATGTGTCTGTCAGTGTGTCAATGTGTCAGTCAGTGTGTCAATGTGTCAGTCAGTGTCTGTCAGTCTGTATATCAGTGTGTCTGTCAGTCTGTCTATCAGTGTGTCTGTCAGTCTGTCTATATGTGTGTCTGTCAGTGTGTTAATCTGTTTGTCAGTGTGTCAGTGTGTCTTTCATTCTGTCAGTATGTCTGTCAGTGTGTCAATGTGACTGTCAGTGTGTCTGTCAGTCTGTCAGTGTGTCCGTCAGTCTGTCAGTGTGTCTGTCAGTCTGTCAGTGTGTCTGTCAGTCTGTTAGTGTGTCGTCAGCCTGTCAGTGTGTCGTCAGTCTGTCAGTGTGTCCGTCAGTCTGTCAGTCTGTGTGTCAGTTTCTCTGGGTGTCAGTCTCTCAGTATGTCTGTCAGTCTGTCTGTCAGTGTGTCTGTCATTCTGTCAGTGTGTCTGTCAAGCTCTCATTGTGTCTGTCAGTCTCTCAGTGTGTCCGTCAGTTTCTCAGTGTGTCCGTCAGTCTCTCAGTGTGTCCGTCAGTCTCTCAGGGTGTTGGTCAGTCTCTCAGAGTGTCTGTAAGTCTCTCAGTGTGTTCGTCAGTCTCTCAGGGTGTCTGTCAGTCTGTCAGTCTGTCAGTGTGTCGTCAGTCTGTCAGTGTGTCGTCAGTCTGTCAGTGTGTCGTCAGTCTGTCGTCAGTCTGTCAGTCTGTCAGTGTGTCCGTCAGTATCTCAGTGTGTTTGTCAGTCTCAGTTTGTCTGTCAGTCTGTCAGTGTGTCCGTCAATCTAAGTGTGTCCGTCACTCTCAGTGGGTCTGTCAGTCTATCTATCAGTGTGTCAGTCTGTCTATCAGTGTGTCAGTGTGTCTGTCATTCTGTCAATGTGTCTGTCATTTTGTCAATGTGTCTTGTCAGTCTGTCAGTGTGTCTGTCAGTGTGTCTATGTTTTACAGTGTATCAGTGTGTCTGTCATTCTGTCAGTGTGTCTGTTATTCTGTCAGTGAGTCTGTCAGTCTCTGTGTGTCTGTCAAGCTCTCAGTGTGTCTGTCAGTCTCTCAGTGTGTCCGTCAGTCTCTCAGTGTGTCCGTCAGTCTCTCAGTGTGTCCGTCAGTCTCTCAGTGTGTCCGTCAGTCTCTCAGGGTGTTCGTCAGTCTCTCAGGGTGTCTGTCAGTCTGTCAGTGTGTTCGTCAGTCTCTCAGTGTGTCTGTCAGTCTGTCTATCAGTGTGTCTGTCAGTCTGTCTATCAGTGTGTCAGTGTGTCTGTCATTCTGTCAATGTGTCTGTCAGTGTTTCTGTCAGTCTGTCTGTCCGTGTGAGATTCTGTCAGTCTGTCTGTCAGTGTGTGATTCTGTCTGTCTGCCAGTCTGTCAGTGTGTCCGTCAGTCTCTGTGTGTCTGTCAGTCTGTCTATCAGTGTGTCAGTGTGTCTGTAATTCTCTCAATGTGTCTGACAGTCTGTCAGTGAATCTGTCATTGTGTCAGTGTGTCCGCCAGTTTCTCAGTGTTTCTCAGTGTGTCTCAGGCTGTCTATCATTGTGTCAGTGTGTCTGTCATTCTATCAATATGTCTGTCAGTGTGTCAGTGTGTCTGTCAGTCTGTGTGTTTGTCAATCTGTCTATCAGTGTTATTGTGTCCGTCATTCTGTCAATGTGTCTTCGTGTGTGTGAGTGTCTGTCTAAGTGTAAGTCTGCGTGCCAATCTGTGTGTCAGTGGGACGGTCTGTCTGTGTGTCTGTCTGTGTGTGATTCTGTCAGTATGTCTGTCATTGTGTGATTCTGTCAGTCTGCCAGTCTGTCTATCAGTGTGTCAGTGTGTCATTCTGTCAATTTGTCTGTCAGTCTGTCAATGTGTCTGTCAGTGTGTCATTGTGTCCGTCAGTCTTCCAGTGTGTCCGTCAGTCTTTCAGTGTGTCAGTCAGACTCTGTGTGTCGGTCAGACTCTCAGTGTGTCCGTCAGTCTCTCAGTCCGTCTGTCAGTGTGTCTGTCAGTCTGAAAGTGTGTCTGTCAGTCTGTCAGTCTGAAAGTGTGTCTGTCAGTCAGTCAGTCTGTCTGTCAGTCAGGCTGTGTGTCCGTCAGTGTGTTTGTCAGTCCGTAGTGTGTCTGTTAGTCTGTTAGTGTGTCGTCAGTCTGTCAGTGTGTCCGTCATTCTCTCAGTGTGTCCGTCATTCTCTCAGTGTGTCCGTCATTCTCTCAGTGTGTCCGTCAGTCTCTCAGTGTGTCCGTCAGTCTCTCAGTGTGTCCGTCAGTCCCTCAGTGTGTCCGTCAGTCTCTCTGTGTGTCCGTCAGTCTCTCTGTGTGTCCGTCAGTCTTTCAGTGTGTCTGTCAGTCTGTCTATCAGTGTGTCTGTCAGTTTGATAGTGTGTCTGTCATTCTTTTAATGTCTGTCATTTTGTCAGTGTGTCCGTCAGACTGTCAGTGTGTCCGTCAGTCTGTCAGTGTGTCCGTCAGTCTCTCAGTGTGTCCGTCATTCTCTGTGTGTCCGTTAGTCTCTCAGTGTGTCCGTCAGTCTCTCAGTGTGTCCGTCAGTCTCTCAGTGTGTCCGTCAGTCTGTCTTTCAGTGTGTCTGTCAGTCTGTATATCAGTGTGTCTGTCAGTCTGTCTATCAGTGTGTCTGTCAGTCTGTCTATATGTGTGTCTGTCAGTGTGTTAATCTGTTTGTCAGTGTGTCAGTGTGTCTTTCATTCTATCAATATGTCTGTCAGTGTGTCAATGTGACTGTCAGTGTGTCTGTCAGTCTCTCAGTGTGTCCGTCAGTCTCTCAGTGTGTCCGTCAGTCTGTCTTTCAGTGTGTCTGTCAGTCTGTATATCAGTGTGTCTGTCAGTCTGTCTATCAGTGTGTCTGTCAGTCTGTCTATATGTGTGTCTGTCAGTGTGTTAATCTGTTTGTCAGTGTGTCAGTGTGTCTTTCATTCTGTCAATATGTCTGTCAGTGTGTCAATGTGACTGTCAGTGTGTCTGTCAGTCTCTCAGTGTGTCCGTCATCTCTCAGTGTGTCCGTCAGTCTGTCTATTAATGTATCTGTCAGTCTGTCTATAAGTGTGTCTGTCAGTCTGTATCAGTGTGTCTGTCTGTATTTGAGTCTGTATGTCAGTCAGTGTGTGTCTGTCAGTATGTGTCTGTCAGTGTGTCTGTCAGTGTGTCTGTCAGTGTGTCTGTCAGTGTGTCTGTCAGTCTGTGTGTCAGTCTGTATGTCTGTCTTTCAGTAAGTTAGTATGTCTTTGTGCCAGTCTGTGTGCCAATCTGTGTGTCAGTGTTTCAGTCGGTCTGTGTGTCTGTGTGTGTTTCTGTCAGTCTGTCAGTCTGTCCATCAGTGTATCAGTGTGTCTGTCATTCTGTCAATGTGTCTGCCAGTCTGTCGGTGTGTCTGTCAGTGTGTCAGTGTTTCCGTCATTCTGTCAATGTGTCTATTAGTCTGTCAGTGTGTCCGTCAGTCTGTCAGTGTGTCTGTCAGTCTGTCAGTGTGTCTGTCAGTCTGTTAGTGTGTCGTCAGCCTGTCAGTGTGTCGTCAGTCTGTCAGTGTGTCCGTCAGTCTGTCAGTCTGTGTGTCAGTTTCTCTGGGTGTCAGTCTCTCAGTGTGTCTGTCAGTCTGTCTGTCAGTGTGTCTGTCATTCTGTCAGTGTGTCTGTCAAGCTCTCATTGTGTCTGTCAGTCTCTCAGTGTGTCCGTCAGTTTCTCAGTGTGTCCGTCAGTCTCTCAGTGTGTCCGTCAGTCTCTCAGGGTGTTGGTCAGTCTCTCAGAGTGTCTGTAAGTCTCTCAGTGTGTTCGTCAGTCTCTCAGGGTGTCTGTCAGTCTGTCAGTCTGTTAGTGTGTCGTCAGTCTGTCAGTGTGTCGTCAGTCTGTCAGTGTGTCGTCAGTCTGTCGTCAGTCTGTCAGTCTGTCAGTGTGTCCGTCAGTATCTCAGTGTGTTTGTCAGTCTCAGTTTGTCTGTCAGTCTGTCAGTGTGTCCGTCAATCTAAGTGTGTCCGCCACTCTCAGTGGGTCTGTCAGTCTATCTATCAGTGTGTCAGTCTGTCTATCAGTGTGTCAGTGTGTCTGTCATTCTGTCAATGTGTCTGTCATTTTGTCAATGTGTCTTGTCAGTCTGTCAGTGTGTCTGTCAGTGTGTCAGTGTGTCTTACAGTGTATCAGTGTGTCTGTCATTCTGTCAGTGTGTCTGTTATTCTGTCAGTGAGTCTGTCAGTCTCTGTGTGTCTGTCAAGCTCTCAGTGTGTCTGTCAGTCTCTCAGTGTGTCCGTCAGTCTCTCAGTGTGTCCGTCAGTCTCTCAGTGTGTCCGTCAGTCTCTCAGTGTGTCCGTCAGTCTCTCAGTGTGTCCGTCAGTCTCTCAGGGTGTTCGTCAGTCTCTCAGGGTGTCTGTCAGTCTGTCAGTGTGTTCGTCAGTCTCTCAGTGTGTCTGTCAGTCTGTCTATCAGTGTGTCTGTCAGTCTGTCTATCAGTGTGTCAGTGTGTCTGTCATTCTGTCAATGTGTCTGTCAGTGTTTCTGTCAGTCTGTCTGTCCGTGTGTGATTCTGTCAGTCTGTCTGTCAGTGTGTGATTCTGTCTGTCTGCCAGTCTGTCAGTGTGTCCGTCAGTCTCTGTGTGTCTGTCAGTCTGTCTATCAGTGTGTCAGTGTGTCTGTAATTCTCTCAATGTGTCTGACAGTCTGTCAGTGAATCTGTCATTGTGTCAGTGTGTCCGCCAGTTTCTCAGTGTGTCTCAGTGTGTCTCAGGCTGTCTATCATTGTGTCAGTGTGTCTGTCATTCTGTCAATATGTCTGTCAGTGTGTCAGTGTGTCTGTCAGTCTGTGTGTTTGTCAATCTGTCTATCAGTGTTATTGTGTCTGTCATTCTGTCAATGTGTCTTCGTGTGTGTGAGTGTCTGTCTAAGTGTAAGTCTGCGTGCCAATCTGTGTGTCAGTGGGACGGTCTGTCTGTCTGTCTGTGTGTGATTCTGTCAGTATGTCTGTCATTGTGTGATTCTGTCAGTCTGCCAGTCTGTCTATCAGTGTGTCAGTGTGTCATTCTGTCAATTTGTCTGTCAGTCTGTCAATGTGTCTGTCAGTGTGTCATTGTGTCCGTCAGTCTTCCAGTGTGTCCGTCAGTCTTTCAGTGTGTCAGTCAGACTCTGTGTGTCGGTCAGACTCTCAGTGTGTCCGTCAGTCTCTCA
Source organism: Bacillus rossius redtenbacheri (assembly GCF_032445375.1). Taxonomy (NCBI): domain Eukaryota; kingdom Metazoa; phylum Arthropoda; class Insecta; order Phasmatodea; family Bacillidae; genus Bacillus; species Bacillus rossius. The sequence goes on along the minus strand of NW_026962481.1, from coordinate 136,552 downwards.
GTCCGTCTGTCAGTGTGTCTGTCAGTCTGAAAGTGTGTCTGTCAGTCTGTCAGTCTGAAAGTGTGTCTGTCAGTCAGTCAGTCTGTCTGTCAGTCAGGCTGTGTGTCCGTCAGTGTGTTTGTCAGTCCGTAGTGTGTCTGTTAGTCTGTTAGTGTGTCGTCAGTCTGTCAGTGTGTCGTCAGTCTGTCAGTGTGTCCTTCATTCGCTCAGGGTGTCCGTCAGTCTCTCAGTGTGTCCGTCAGTCTGTCAGTGTGTATGTCATTATGTCATTCTGTCAGTGTGTATGTTATTGTGTCTGTCTGTCAGTCTCTTTGTGTGTCAGTCTCTCTGTGTGTCAGTCTGTCTGTGTGTCAGTCTCTCTGTGTCAGTCTGTCTGTGTTTGAGTCTGTCTGTGTGTCTGTGTGACTGTCATTCTGTCAATGTGTCTGTCAGTCTGTCAATGTGTCTGTCAGTCTGTCAATGTGTCAGTGTGTCGTCAGTCTGTCAGTGTGTAGTAAGTATGTCAGTGTGTCTGTTAGTCTCTCAGTGTGTCTGTCGGTCTGTCTGTCAGTGTGTATGTCATTGTGTCTGTCTGTCAGTCTCTTTGTGTCAGTCTCTCTGTGTGTCAGTCTGTCTGTGTGTCAGTCTCTCTGTGTCAGTCTGTCTGTGTTTGAGTCTGTCTGTGTGTCTGTGTGACTGTCATTCTGTCAATGTGTCTGTCAGTCTGTCAATGTGTCTGACATTCTGTTCATGTGTCTGTCAGTCTGTCAGTGTGTCTGTCATTTTATCAGTGTGTCTGTCAGTGTGTCCGTCAGTCTCTCTGTGTGTCAGTGTATTAGTCTCTCTGTGTGTCTGTGTGTCAGTGTGTTAGTCTGTCTGTGTGTCAGTGTGTTAGTCTGTCTGTGTGTCAGTCTCTCTGTGTGTGTCTGTCTGTTTGAGTCTGTCTGTGTGTCTGTGTGAATGTCATTCTGTCAATGTGTCTGTCAGTCTGTCAATGTGTCAGTGTGTCTGTCATTCTGTCAATGTGTCAGTGTGTCTGTCATTCTGTCAATGTGTCTGTCATTCTGTCAATGTGTCTGTCAGTCTGTCAATGTGTCTGTCAGTCTGTCAATGTGTCAGTGTGTCGTCAGTCTGTCAGTGTGTAGTAAGTATGTCAGTGTGTCTGTTAGTCTCTCAGTGTGTCTGTCGGTCTGTCTGTCAGTGTGTATGTCAGTCTGTCAGTGTGTCCGTCATTCTCTGTGTGTCCGTTAGTCTCTCAGTGTGTCCGTCAGTCTCAGTGTGTCCGTCAGTCTCTCAGTGTGTCCGTCAGTCTGTCTTTCAGTGTGTCTGTCAGTCTGTATATCAGTGTGTCTGTCAGTCTGTCTATCAGTGTGTCTGTCAGTCTGTCTATATGTGTGTCTGTCAGTGTGTTAATCTGTTTGTCAGTGTGTCAGTGTGTCTTTCATTCTGTCAATATGTCTGTCAGTGTGTCAATGTGACTGTCAGTGTGTCTGTCAGTCTCTCAGTGTGTCCGTCAGTCTCTCAGTGTGTCCGTCAGTCTGTCTTTCAGTGTGTCTGTCAGTCTGTCTATCAGTGTGTCTGTCAGTCTGTCTATCAGTGTGTCTGTCAGTCTGTCTATATGTGTGTCTGTCAGTGTGTTAATCTGTTTGTCAGTGTGTCAGTGTGTCTTTCATTCTGTCAATATGTCTGTCAGTGTGTCAATGTGACTGTCAGTGTGTCTGTCAGTCTCTCAGTGTGTCCGTCATCTCTCAGTGTGTCCGTCAGTCTGTCTATTAATGTGTCTGTCAGTCTGTCTATAAGTGTGTCTGTCAGTCTGTATCAGTGTGTCTGTCTGTCTGTATTTGAGTCTGTATATCAGTCAGTGTGTGTCTGTCAGTGTGTCTGTCAGTATGTGTCTGTCAGTGTGTCTGTCAGTGTGTCTGTCAGTGTGTCTGTCAGTGTGTCTGTCAGTGTGTCTGTCAGTCTGTTAGTGTGTCGTCAGCCTGTCAGTGTGTCGTCAGTCTGTCAGTCTGTGTGTCAGTTTCTCTGGGTGTCAGTCTCTCTGTGTGTCAGTCTGTCTGTGTTTGAATCAACTGTGTGTCAGTTTGTCAGTCAGTGTGTATGTTTGTCAGTCTGTCAGTCAGTCTGTCAGTGTGTAATCTGTGTGTCAGTCTCTCTTTTTGTCAGTCAGTCTGTGTGTCAATCTGTCTGTCAGTGTGTCAGTCTGTCTGTGTGTCAGTCTGTGTGTCAGTCTGTGACAGTATGTCTGTGTGTCAGTCTGTTACAGTGTGTCTGTGTGTCTGTCAGTGTGTCTGTGTGTCTGTCAGTGTGTCTGTCAGTGTGTCTGTGTGTGTGTGTGTCAGTGTGTTTGTCAGTCTGTCTGTTTGTCTCTCTGTCAGTCTGTCAGTTTGTCTGTCAGTTTGTCTGTCAGTGTGTCTGTCAGTCTGTCTGTCAGTCTGTCTGTCTGTTTGTCAGTCTGTCAGTGTGTCTGTCTGTCTGTCAATCTGTCTGTCTGTCTGACAGTCTGTCTATCAGTGTGTCAGTGTGCCTGTCACTTTCAGTGTTTTTGTCTGCCTGTCAGAGTTTCTGTCAGTCAGTCAGTGTGTCTGTCAGTCTGTCAGTTCCTCTGTATGTGTGTCTATCAGTGCCTCTGTATGTGTTTCTGTCAGTGCCTCTGTATGTGTGTCTGTCAGTCTGTCAGTATGTCTGTTTGTCAGTATGTCTGACTGTCAGTGTGTCTGTCAGTCTTTAAGTGTGTCTGCCAGTGAGCTTGTCAGTCTGTTAGTGTGTCTGCCAGTGTGTCAGTTTGTCATTGTGTCTGTCAGTCTGTCATTGTGTCTGTCAGTCTGTCATTGTGTCTGTTTTTCTGTTAGTGTGTCTGTCATTCTGTCAGTGTGTCTGTCATTCTCTCAGTGTGTTTGTCAGTCTGTCAGTGTGTCTGTCATTCTGGCAATGTGTCTGTCAGTGTATCAGTGTGTCCGTCAGTCTCTGTGTGTCTGTCAGTCTGTCTATCAGTGTGTCAGTGTGTCTGTCAGTCTGTCAATCTGTCTATCAGTGTGTCAGTGTGTCTGTCATTCTGTCAATGTCTGTCAGTGTTTCTGTCCGTGTGAGATTCTGTCAGTCTCTCAGTCTTTCTGTCTGTGTGTGATTCTGTCAGTCTGTCAGTCTGTCTGTCAGTGTGTCAGTGTGTCTGTCAGTGTGTCAGTGTGTCTGCAGTGTATCAATGTGTCTGACATTCTGTTAATGTGTCTGTCAGTCTGTCAGTGTGTCTGTCATTTTATCAGTGTGTCTGTCAGTGTGTCCGTCAGTCTCTCTGTGTGTCAGTGTATTAGTCTGTCTGTGTGTCTGTGTGTCAGTGTGTTAGTCTGTCTGTGTGTCAGTGTGTTAGTCTGTCTGTGTGTCAGTCTCTCTGTGTGTGTCTGTCTGTTTGAGTCTTTTTGTGTGTCTGTGTGAATGTCCTTCTGTCAATGTGTCTGTCAGTCTGTCAATGTGTCAGTGTGTCTGTCATTCTGTCAATGTGTCTGTCATTCTGTCAATGTGTCTGTCATTCTGTCAATGTGTCAGTGTGTCGTCAGTCTGTCAGTGTGTAGTAAGTATGTCAGTGTTTCTGTTAGTCTCTCAGTGTGTCTGTCGGTCTGTCTGTCAGTGTGCATGTCAGTCTCTCAGTGTGTCCGTCATTCTCTCAGTGTGTCCGTCATTCTCTCAGTGTGTCCGTCAGTCTCTCAGTGTGTCCGTCAGTCTCTCAGTGTGTCCGTCAGTCTCTCAGTGTGTCCGTCAGTCCCTCAGTGTGTCCGTCAGTCTCTGTTTGTCCGTCAGTCTCTGTGTGTCCGTCAGTCTCTCTGTGTGTCCGTCAGTCTCTCAGTGTGTCTGTCAGTCTGTCTATCAGTGTGTCTGTCAGTTTGATAGTGTGTCTGTCATTCTTTTAATGTCTGTCATTGTCAGTGTGTCCGTCAGACTGTCAGTGTGTCCGTCAGTCTGTCAGTGTGTCCGTCAGTCTCTCAGTGTGTCCGTCATTCTCTGTGTGTCCGTTAGTCTCTCAGTGTGTCCGTTAGTCTCTCAGTGTGTCCGTCAGTCTCTCAGTGTGTCCGTCAGTCTCTCAGTGTGTCCGTCAGTCTCTCAGTGTGTCCGTCAGTCTCTCAGTGTGTCCGTCAGTCTCTCAGTGTGTCCGTCAGTCTGTCTTTCAGTGTGTCTGTCAGTCTGTATATCAGTGTGTCTGTCAGTCTGTCTATCAGTGTGTCTGTCAGTCTGTCTATATGTGTGTCTGTCAGTGTGTTAATCTGTTTGTCAGTGTGTCAGTGTGTCTTTCATTCTGTCAATATGTCTTTCATTCTGTCAATATGTCTGTCAGTGTGTCAATGTGACTGTCAGTGTGTCTGTCAGTCTCTCAGTGTGTCTGTCAGTCTCTCAGTGTGTCCGTCATTCTCTCAGTGTGTCCGTCAGTCTCTCAGTGTGTCCGTCATTCTCTCAGTGTGTCCGTCAGTCTCTCAGTGTGTCCGTCATCTCTCAGTGTGTCCGTCAGTTTGTCTATTAATGTGTCTGTCAGTCTGTCTATAAGTGTGTCTGTCAGTCTGTATCAGTGTGTCTGTCTGTCTGTATTTGAGTCTGTATGTCAGTCAGTGTGTGTCTGTCAGTGTGTCTGTCAGTATGTGTCTGTCAGTGTGTCTGTCAGTGTGTCTGTCAGTGTGTCTGTCAGTGTGTCTGTCAGTGTGTCTGTCAGTCTGTGTGTGTGAGTCTGTCAGCCTGTGTGTCTGTACGTCTGTGTGTCTGTCAGTCTGTGTGTCTGTCTGTATGTCTGTCTTTCAGTAAGTTAGTATGTCTGTGTGCCAGTCTGTGTGCCAACCTGTGTGTCAGTGTTTCAGTCGGTCAGTGTGTCTGTGTGTGTTTCTGTCAGTCTGTCAGTCTGTCCATCAGTGTATCAGTGTGTCTGTCATTCTGTCAATGTGTCTGCCAGTCTGTCGGTGTGTCTGTCAGTGTGTCAGTGTTTCCGTCATTCTGTCAATGTGTCTATTAGTCTGTCAGTGTGTCTGTCAGTCTGTCAGTGTGTCTGTCAGTCTGTCAGTGTGTCTGTCAGTCTGTTAGTGTGTCGTCAGCCTGTCAGTGTGTCGTCAGTCTGTCAGTGTGTCCGTCAGTCTGTCAGTCTGTGTGTCAGTTTCTCTGGGTGTCAGTCTCTTTGTGTGTCAGTCTGTCTGTGTTTGAATCAACTGTGTGTCAGTTTGTCAGTCAGTGTGTATGTTTGTCAGTCTGTCAGTCAGTCTGTCAGTGTGTCATTCTGTGTGTCAGTCTCTCTTTTTGTCAGTCAGTCTGTGTGTCAATCTGTCTGTCAGTGTGTCAGTCTGTCTGTGTGTCAGTCTGTGTGTCAGTCTGTGACAGTATGTCTGTGTGTCTGTCAGTGTGTCTGTGTGTCAGTGTGTCTGTCAGTGTGTCTGTGTGTGTGTGTGTCAGTGTGTTTGTCAGTCTGTCTGTTTGTCTCTCTGTCAGTCTGTCAGTTTGTCTGTCAGTGTGTCTGTCAGTCTGTCTGTCAGTCTGTCTGTCTGTTTGTCAGTCTGTCAGTGTGTCTGTCTGTCTGTCAATCTGTCTGTCTGTCTGACAGTCTGTCTATCAGTGTGTCAGTGTGCCTGTCACTTTCAGTGTTTTTGTCTGCCTGTCAGAGTTTCTGTCAGTCAGTCAGTGTGTCTGTCAGTCTGTCAGTTCCTCTGTATGTGTGTCTATCAGTGCCTCTGTATGTGTTTCTGTCAGTGCCTCTGTATGTGTGTCTGTCAGACTGTCAGTGTGTCTGTTTGTCAGTGTGTCTGAATGTCAGTGTGTCTGTCAGTCTTTTAGTGTGTCTGCCAGTGAGCCTGTCAGTCTTTCAGTGTGTCTGCCAGTGAGCCTGTCAGTCTGTTAGTGTGTCTGCCAGTCTGTCAGTGTGTCTGTCATTCTGTCAGTGTGTCTGTTATTCTGTCAGTGTGTCTGTCATTCTGTCAGTGTGTCCGTCATTCTGTCAGTGTGTCCGTCATTCTGTCATTGTGTCCGTCAGTCTCTCAGTGTGTCAGTGTGTCTTGTCATTCTGTCAATGTGTCTGTCAGTGTGTCTGTCTGTCTGTCTGACAGTCTGTCTGTCTGTTTGTCAGTCTGTCAGTGTGTCTGTCAGTGTGTCTATCTGTTTGTCAGTCTGTCTGTCTGTCAGTCTGTCTATCAGTGTTTCAGTGTGCCTGTCACTTTCAGTGTTTTTGTCTGCCTGTCAGTGTTTCTGTCAGTCTGTCATTGTGTCTGTCAGTCTGTCAGTGCCTCTGTATGTGTGTCTATCAGTGCCTCTGTATGTGTTTCTGTCAGTGCCTCTGTATGTGTGTCTGTCAGACTGTCAGTGTGTCTGTTTGTCAGTGTGTCTGTCAGTCTTTTAGTGTGCCTGTTAGTCTTTCAGTGTGTCTGCCAGTGAGCCTGTCAGTTTGTTAGTGTGTCTGCCAGTGTGTCAGTCTGTCAGTGTGTCTGTCATTCTGTCAGTGTGTCTGTCATTCTGTCAGTGTGTCCGTCATTCTGTCAGTGTGTCCATCATTCTGTCAGTGTGTCCGTCATTCTGTCATTGTGTCCGTCAGTCTCTCAGTGTGTCAGTGTGTCTTGTCATTCTGTCAATGTGTCTGTCAGTCTGTCAGTGTGTCTGTCAGTCTGTCAGTGTGTCCGTCAGTCTTTCAGTGTGTCTGGTTAAGTATTCCATAACAGGATGTATTCAAAACAGGATACATTAAATAGTTTAGCTGCACTATTACAGAGTTTTAATAAGAAGTTTAGATACATTTATTAAAAATAATTTTAAATCATGAATTTGATTATGAATTACTAATTATAATTAAATTAACCTAACAAACCATCTACATATATGTTTTAGTATTTTCTATGTAGGCCTAGTTGTTAAAACTGAAATCAAAAAACTGTAATTTATTTGAATTATGACAATTTCTTCATTACAGAACAGTTGCCATTAGTAACTTTGAAATGTAAGTCATGTGCTTTGTTGAATTTGTAGGAATTTTTTGTAGCCTGGAAACTTGCTTATCTGGTATTACTGGCTGGGTCCGTTCTACTGCATTTTGTTTTCATGCCAACCACTGTATATAAAATGCAGGGACATCCATTAGTTAGAATAGTGTTGTCATGTAGGTCTTCTTTCTTGATGCCTAGTCTGCCTCTCTCTTCCCATTCTCTGGACGTGGCCTTACTATCTCATTTTCGCTTTTCTATGATGTTATTAAAGTCCTGTACTCTTTGTCCACAATATTCTGTATAATTCTAATCCTGTCTCCCTAAGTTTCCTTACGAGGCAAAGATACCATTATAATTATTAAATGAGGGCCAAGAAACATAACTTTGGAATTTCTTGGTCTTTTTCTAATAATAAATTTATTATTGCATCTTTTGGACGTTAGAAAAAAGGCATTAAAGTAATTGACCAAAATTGTTGTGCACAGCTTAGTTAAAAGTGCAGTATTCTTGTATCTGCTCTTGCTAGATATAATTTAAAATTTGGGGGATAAAATGTCTGAATTAATCCTTATTGTGAATATGGCTAATATGTTATTTATTTTTTGGCTTTTGCAGCTGCTGTCCTAAAACTTCATAAAGTTACCCATATTGAGATGAAGGATACAATCTGCCTGTGACTGAAACAGAGCGAAACAAGAGTAATGAAGAGGTAAAACTTTTGTTATTCTAACAACTTTATTTTAACAGTTTTTTAATTGTAACATTGAAAGTTGCCCAAGTTGACTGCAAGTGTGTCTGTCAGACTGCGTGACCGTCAGTGTGTCCGTTAGTCTCTCAGTGTGTCTGTCAGTCAGACTGACGGACAGACACAATGACAGACACACTGACAGAAAGTGTGTCTTTCTGTGTGTGAGTCTGTCAGTCTGTCTGTCAGTCTGTGTGTCAGTCTGTGTGTGAGTCTGCCTGTCAGTGTGTATGTCTGTCTAGGTGTCAGTCTGTATTCCAGTCTGTGTGTTAGTGTTTCAGTCTCTCTGTGTGTTTGTGTGTGATTCTGTCAGTCTGTGAATCTGTCTGTGTGTGTGATTCTGCCAGTCTGCCAGTCTATCTATCAGTTGGTCAGTGTGTCTGTCAGTCTGTCAGTGTGTCTGTCAGTCTGTCAGTGTGTCTGTCAGTCGGTCAGTGTGTCTGTCAGTCTGTCATTGTGTCTATCAGTGTGTCAGTGTTTCTATCAGTGTGTCTATCAGTGGGCCTGTCAGCCTGTCAGTGCCTCTGTAGTTGTGTCTGTCAGTCTGTCAGTGATTCTGACAGTCTGTCAGTGTGTCAGTGTGTCTGTCAGTGTGTCAGTGTGTCAGTGTGTCAGTGTGTCTGTCATTTTGTCAATGTGTCTGTCAGTGTGTCAATGTGTCAGTCAGTGTGTCAATGTGTCAGTCAGTGTGTCTGTCATTCTGTCTATCAGTGTGTCTGTCAGTCTATCAGTGTGTCAAAGTGTCTGTCATTCTGTCAATGTGTGTCAGTGTGATAGTGTGTCTGTCATTCTATCAATGTCTGTCAGTCTGTCAGTGTGTCTGTCATTCTGTCAATGTGTGTCAGTGTGATAGTGTGTCTGTCATTCTTTCAATGTCTGTCAGTCTGTCATTCTGTCAATGTGTGTCAGTGTGATAGTGTGTCTGTCATTCTTTCAATGTCTGTCAGTCTGTCAGTGTGTGTCTGTCAGTCTGTCTGTCAGTTTGTGTGTCAGTCTGTCTGTTAGTCTGTCTGTCAGTCTGTGTGTCAGTCTGTCTGTGTGTCAGTCTGTCTGTGTGTCAGTCTGTATGTGAGTCTGTCTGTCAGTGTGTATGTCTGTCTAAGTATCAGTCTATATGCCAGTCTGTGTGTCAGTCAGTCTGTCTGCGTGTCTGTCAGTCTGTCAGTCTGAAAGTGTGTCTGGCAGTCTGTTAGTGTGTCGTCAGTCTGTCAGTGTGTCGTCAGTCTGTCAGTGTGTCGTCAGTCTGTCAGTGTGTCATTCTGTGTGTCAGTCTCTCTTTTTGTCAGTCAGTCTGAGTGTCAATCGGTCTGTCAGTGTGTCAGTCTGTCTGTGTGTCAGTCTGTCAGTGTGTCTGTCAGTGTGTCTGTCAGTGTTTGTCAGTCTGTCTGTTTTTCTGTCAGTGTGCCTGTCAGTCTGTCAGTTTGTCAGTTTGTCTGTCAGTGTGTCTGTCAGTGTGTTCGTCAGTGTGTCTGTCAGTCTGTCTGTCAGTCTGTCTATCAGTGTGTCAGTGTGCCTGTCACCTGTCAGTGTTTTTGTCAGCCTGTCAGTGTTTCTGTCAGTCTGTCAGTGTGTCTGTCAGTTCCTCTGTATGTGTGTCTATCAGTGCCTCTGTATGTGTTTCTGTCAGTGCCTCTGTATGTGTTTCTGTCAGTGCCTCTGTATGTGTTTCTGTCAGTGCCTCTGTATGTGTGTCTGTCAGTCTGTCAGTATGTCTGTTTGTCAGTATGTCTGACTGTCAGTGTGTCTGTCAGTCTTTAAGTGTGTCTGCCAGTGAGCTTGTCAGTCTGTTAGTGTGTCTGCCAGTGTGTCAGTCTGTCATTGTGTCTGTCAGTCTGTCATTGTGTCTGTTTTTCTGTCAGTGTGTCTGTCATTCTGTCAGTGTGTCTGTCATTCTCTCAGTGTGTTTGTCAGTCTGTCAGTGTGTCTATCATTCTGGCAATGTGTCTGTCAGTGTATCAGTGTGTCCGTCAGTCTCTGTGTGTCTGTCAGTCTGTCTATCAGTGTGTCAGTGTGTCTGTCAGTCTGTCAATCTGTCTATCAGTGTGTAAGTGTGTCTGTCATTCTGTCAATGTCTGTCAGTGTTTCTGTCCGTGTGAGATTCTGTCAGTCTCTCAGTCTTTCTGTCTGTGTGTGATTCTGTCAGTCTGTCAGTCTGTCTGTCAGTGTGTCAGTGTGTCTTTCAGTGTGTTAATGTGTCTGTCAGTGTGTCTGTCAGTGTGTCAGTGTGTCTGCAGTGTATCAATGTGTCTGACATTCTGTTAATGTGTCTGTCAGTCTGTCAGTGTGTCTGTCATTTTATCAGTGTGTCTGTCAGTGTGTCCGTCAGTCTCTCTGTGTCAGTGTATTAGTCTGTCTGTGTGTCAGTGTGTTAGTCTGTCTGTGTGTCAGTGTGTTAGTCTGTCTGTGTGTCAGTGTGTTAGTCTGTCTGTGTGTCAGTGTGTTAGTCTGTCTGTGTGTCAGTCTCTCTGTGTGTGTCTGTGTGAATGTCATTCTGTCAATGTGTCTGTCAGTCTGTCAATGTGTCAGTGTTTCTGTCATTCTGTCAATGTGTCTGTCATTCTGTCAATGTGTCTGTCATTCTTTCAATGTGTCTGTCAGTCTGTCAATGTGTCAGTGTGTCGTCAGTCTGTCAGTGTGTAGTAAGTATGTCAGTGTGTCTGTTAGTCACTCAGTGTGTCCGTCAGTCTCTCAGTGTGTCCGTCAGTCTCTCAGTGTGTCCGTCAGTCTGTCTTTCAGTGTGTCTGTCAGTCTGTATATCAGTGTGTCTGTCAGTCTGTCTATCAGTGTGTCTGTCAGTCTGTCTATATGTGTGTCTGTCAGTGTGTTAATCTGTTTGTCAGTGTGTCAGTGTGTCTTTCATTCTGTCAATATGTCTGTCAGTGTGTCAATGTGACTGTCAGTGTGTCTGTCAGTCTCTCAGTGTGTCCGTCAGTCTCTCAGTGTGTCCGTCAGTCTCTCAGTGTGTCCGTCATTCTCTCAGTGTGTCCGTCAGTCTCTCAGTGTGTCCGTCATCTCTCAGTGTGTCCGTCAGTCTGTCTATTAATGTGTCTGTCAGTCTGTATCAGTGTGTCTGTCTGTCTGTATTTAAGTCTGTATGTCAGTCAGTGTGTGTCTGTCAGTGTGTCTGTCAGTATGTGTCTGTCAGTGTGTCTGTCAGTGTGTCTGTCAGTGTGTCTGTCAATGTGTCTGTCAGTCTGTGTGTCAGTCTGTATGTCTGTCTTTCAGTAAGTTAGTATGTCTGTGTGCCAGTCTGTGTGCCAATCTGTGTGTCAGTGTTTCAGTCGGTCTGTGTGTCTGTGTGTGTTTCTGTCAGTCTGTCAGTCTGTCCATCAGTGTATCAGTGTGTCTGTCATTCTGTCAATGTGTCTGCCAGTCTGTCGGTGTGTCTGTCAGTGTGTCAGTGTTTCCGTCATTCTGTCAATGTGTCTGCCAGTCTGTCGGTGTGTCTGTCAGTGTGTCAGTGTTTCCGTCATTCTGTCAATGTGTCTATTAGTCTGTCAGTGTGTCCGTCAGTCTGTCAGTGTGTCTGTCAGTCTGTCAGTGTGTCTGTCAGTCTGTTAGTGTGTCGTCAGCCTGTCAGTGTGTCCGTCAGTCTGTCAGTCTGTGTGTCAGTTTCTCTGGGTGTCAGTCTCTCTTTGTGTCAGTCTGTCTGTGTTTGAATCAACTGTGTGTCAGTTTGTCAGTCAGTGTGTATGTTTGTCAGTCTGTCAGTCTGTCAGTGTGTCATTCTGTGTGTCAGTCTCTCTTTTTGTCAGTCAGTCTGTGTGTCAATCTGTCTGTCAGTGTGTCAGTCTGTCTGTGTGTCAGTCTGTGTGTCAGTCTGTGACAGTATGTCTGTGTGTCTGTAAGTGTGTCTGTGTGTCAGTGTGTCTGTCAGTGAGTCTGTCAGTGTGTCTGTGTGTGTGTGTCAGTGTGTTTGTCAGTCTGTCTGTTTGTCTCTCTGTCAGTCTGTCAGTTTGTCTGTCAGTGTGTCTGTTAGTCTGTCTGTCAGTCTGTCTGTCTGTTTGTCAGTCTGTCAGTGTGTCTGTCTGTCTGTCAATCTGTCTGTCTGTCTGACAGTCTGTCTATCAGTGTGTCAGTGTGCCTGTCACTTTCAGTGTTTTTGTCTGCCTGTCAGAGTTTCTGTCAGTCAGTCAGTGTGTCTGTCAGTCTGTCAGTTCCTCTGTATGTGTGTCTATCAGTGCCTCTGTATGTGTTTCTGTCAGTGCCTCTGTATGTGTGTCTGTCAGACTGTCAGTGTGTCTGTTTGTCAGTGTGTCTGAATGTCAGTGTGTCTGTCAGTCTTTTAGTGTGTCTGCCAGTGAGCCTGTCAGTCTTTCAGTGTTTCTGCCAGTGAGCCTGTCAGTCTGTTAGTGTGTCTGCCAGTCTGTTAGTGTGTCTGTCATTCTGTCAGTGTGTCTGTCATTCTGTCAGTGTGTCTGTCATTCTGTCAGTGTGTCTGTCATTCTGTCAGTATGTCCGTCATTCTGTCATTGTGTCCGTCAGTCTCTCAGTGTGTCAGTGTGTCTTGTCATTCTGTCAATGTGTCTGTCAGTGTGTCTGTCTGTCTGTCTGACAGTCTGTCTGTCTGTTTGTCAGTCTGTCAGTGTGTCTGTCAGTGTGTCTGTCTGTTTGTCAGTCTGTCTGTCTGTCAGTCTGTCTATCAGTGTGTCAGTGTGCCTGTCACTTTCAGTGTTTTTGTCTGCCTGTCAGTGTTTCTGTCAGTCTGTCAGTGTGTCTGTCAGTCTGTCAGTGCCTCTGTATGAGTGTCTATCAGTGCCTCTGTATGTGTTTCTGTCAGTGCCTCTGTATGTGTGTCTGTCAGACTGTCAGTGTGTGTGTTTGTCAGTGTGTCTGACTGTCAGTGTGTCTGTCAGTCTTTTAGTGTGTCTGCCAGTGAGCCTGTCAGTCTTTCAGTGTGTCTGCCAGTGAGCCTGTCAGTTTGTTAGTGTGTCTGCCAGTGTGTCAGTCTGTCAGTGTGTCTGTCATTCTGTCAGTGTCTGTCATTCTGTCAGTGTGTCTGTCAGTCTGTCAGTGTGTCTGTCAGTCTGTTAGTGTGTCGTCAGCCTGTCAGTGTGTCGTCAGTCTGTCAGTGTGTCCGTCAGTCTGTCAGTCTGTGTGTCAGTTTCTCTGGGTGTCAGTCTCTCTTTGTGTCAGTCTGTCTGTGTTTGAATCAACTGTGTGTCAGTTTGTCAGTCAGTGTGTATGTTTGTCAGTCTGTCAGTCAGTCTGTCAGTGTGTCATTCTGTGTGTCAGTCTCTCTTTTTGTCAGTCAGTCTGTGTGTCAATCTGTCTGTTAGTGTGTCAGTCTGTCTGTGTGTCAGTCTGTGTGTCAGTCTGTGACAGTATGTCTGTGTGTCTGTCAGTGTGTCTGTGTGTCTGTCAGTGTGTCTGTCAGTGTGTCTGTGTGTGTGTGTGTGTCAGTGTGTTTGTCAGTCTGTCTGTTTGTCTCTCTGTCAGTCTGTCAGTTTGTCTGTCAGTGTGTCTGTCAGTCTGTCTGTCAGTCTGTCTGTCTGTTTGTCAGTCTGTCAGTGTGTCTGTCTGTCTGTCAATCTGTCTGTCTGTCTGACAGTCTGTCTATCAGTGTGTCAGTGTGCCTGTCACTTTCAGTGTTTTTGTCTGCCTGTCAGAGTTTCTGTCTGTCAGTCAGTGTGTCTGTCAGTCTGTCAGTTCCTCTGTATGTGTGTCTATCAGTGCCTCTGTATGTGTTTCTGTCAGTGCCTCTGTATGTGTGTCTGTCAGACTGTCAGTGTGTCTGTTTGTCAGTGTGTCTGAATGTCAGTGTGTCTGTCAGTCTTTTAGTGTGTCTGCCAGTGAGCCTGTCAGTCTTTCAGTGTTTCTGCCAGTGAGCCTGTCAGTCTGTTAGTGTGTCTGCCAGTCTGTCAGTGTGTCTGTCATTCTGTCAGTGTGTCTGTTATTCTGTCAGTGTGTCTGTCATTCTGTCAGTGTGTCCGTCATTCTGTCAGTATGTCCGTCATTCTGTCATTGTGTCCGTCAGTCTCTCAGTGTGTCAGTGTGTCTTGTCATTCTGTTAATGTGTCTGTCAGTGTGTCTGTCAGTCTGTCTGTCAGTCTGTCTGTCTGTTTGTCAGTCTGTCAGTGTGTCTGTCTGTCAATCTGTCTGTCTGTCTGACAGTCTGTCTATCAGTGTGTCAGTGTGCCTGTCACTTTCAGTGTTTTTGTCTGCCTGTCAGTGTTTCTGTCAGTCTGTCAGTGTGTCTGTCAGTCTGTCAGTGCCTCTGTATGTGTGTCTATCAGTGCCTCTGTATGTGTTTCTGTCAGTGCCTCTGTATGTGTGTCTGTCAGACTGTCAGTGTGTGTGTTTGTCAGTGTGTCTGACTGTCAGTGTGTCTGTCAGTCTTTTAGTGTGTCTGCCAGTGAGCCTGTCAGTCTTTCAGTGTGTCTGCCAGTGAGCCTGTCAGTTTGTTAGTGTGTCTGCCAGTGTGTCAGTCTGTCAGTGTGTCTGTCATTCTGTCAGTGTGTCTGTCATTCTGTCAGTGTGTCCGTCATTCGGTCAGTGTGTCCATCATTCTGTCAGTGTGTCCGTCATTCTGTCATTGTGTCCGTCAGTCTCTCAGTGTGTCAGTTTGTCTTGTCATTCTGTCAATGTGTCTGTCAGTCTGTCAGTGTGTCTGTCAGTCTGTCAGTGTGTCCGTCAGTCTTTCAGTGTGTCTGGCTAAGTATTCCATAACAGGATGTATTCAAAACAGGATACATTAAATAGTTTAGCTGCACTATTACAGAGTTTTAATAAGAAGTTTAGATACATTTATTAAAAATAATTTTAAATCATGAATTTGATTATGAATTACTAATTATAATTAAATTAACCTAACAAACCATCTACATATATGTTTTAGTATTTTCTATGTAGGCCTAGTTGTTATAACTGAAATCAAAAAACTGTAATTTATTTGAATTATCACAATTTCTTTAATACAGAACAGTTGCCATCAGTAACTTTGAAATGTAAGTCATGTGCTTTGTTGAATTTGTAGGAATTTTTTGTAGCCTGGAAACTTGCTTATCTGGTATTACTGGCTGGGTCGGTTCTACTGCATTTTGTTTTCATGCCAACCACTGTATATAAAATGCAGGGACATCCATTAGTTAGAATAGTGTTGTCATGTAGGTCTTCTTTCTTGATGCCTAGTCTGCCTCTCTCTTCCCATTCTCTGGACGTGGCCTTACTATCTCATTTTCGCTTTTCTATGATGTTATTAAAGTCCTGTACTCTAGCTTCCACAATATTCTATATAATTCTAATCCTGTCTCCCTAAGTTTCCTTACGAGGCAAAGATACCATTATAATTATTAAATGAGGGCCAAGAAACATAACTTTGGAATTTCTTGGTCTTTTTCTAATAATAAATTTATTAATGCATCTTTTGGACGTTAGAAAAAAGGCATTAAAGTAATTGACCAAAATTGTTGTGCACAGCTTAATTAAAAGTGCAGTATTCTTGTATCTGCTCTTGCTAGATATAATTTAAAATTTGGGGGATAAAGTGTCTGAATTAATCTTTATTGTGAATATGGCTGGTATGTTATTTATTTATTGGTTTTTGCAGCTGCTGTCCTGAAACTTCATAAGGTTAACCATATTGAGGTGAAGGATACAATCTGCCTGTGGCTGAAACAGAGCGAAACAAGAGTAATGAAGAGGTAAAACTTTTGTTATTCTAACAACTTTATTTTAACAACTTTTTAATTGTAACATTGAAAGTTGCCCAAGTTGACTGCAAGTGTGTCTGTCAGACTGCAAGTGTGACCGTCAGTGTGTCCGTCAGTCTCTCAGTGTGTCTGTCAGTCAGACTGACGGACAGACACAATGACAGAAAGTGTGTCTGTGTGTGTCTGTCAGTCTATCTGTCAGTCTGTGTGTCTGTCTGTCTGTCAGTCTGGTAGTCTGTCTGTCAGTGCGTATGTCTGTCTAGGTGTCAGTCTGTGTTCCAGTCTGTGTGTAAGTGTTTCAGTCTCTCTGTGTGTCTAGCTGTGTGTGATTCTGTCAGTCTGTGAATCTGTCTGTCAGTGTGTGATTCTGCCAGTCTGCCAGTCTGCCAGTTTGTCTATCAGTTGGTCAGTGTATCTGTCAGTCTGTCAGTGTGTCTGTCAGTGTGTCTGTCAGTGTGTCTGTCAGTGTGTCTGTCAGTGTGTCTGTCAGTGTTACA
The DNA here is from genome assembly GCF_032445375.1 of Bacillus rossius redtenbacheri. Classification (NCBI taxonomy): domain Eukaryota; kingdom Metazoa; phylum Arthropoda; class Insecta; order Phasmatodea; family Bacillidae; genus Bacillus; species Bacillus rossius. The sequence continues at coordinate 120,744 of NW_026962481.1, read as the reverse complement.
GTGTGTCTGTCATACTGTCAATGTGTCTGTCAGTGTGATAGTGTGTCTGTCATTCTGTCAATGTCTGTCAGTGTGTCTGTCAGTCAGACTGACTTACAGACACAATGACAGACACACTGACAGACAGTGTGTCTGTCTGTGTGTGAGTCTTTCAGTCTGTCTGTCAGTTTGTGTGTCAGTCTGTCTGTCAGTCTGTATGTCAGTCTGTGTGTCAGTCTGTGTGTGAGTCTGTCTGTCAGTGTGTATGTCTGTTTAAGCATCAGTCTGTATGCCAGTCTGTGTGTCAGTGTTTTAGTCTCTCTGTGTGTCTGTCTGTGTGTGATTCTGTCAGTCTGTCAGTCTGTCTGTGTGTCTGTCAGTCTGTCAGTGTGTCTGTCAGTGTGTCAGTGTGTCTTACAGTGTATCAGTGTGTCTGTCATTCTGTCAGTGTGTCTGTTATTCTGTCAGTGAGTCTGTCAGTCTCTGTGTGTCTGTCAAGCTCTCAGTGTGTCTGTCAGTCTCTCAGTGTGTCCGTCAGTCTCTCAGTGTGTCCGTCAGTCTCTCAGTGTGTCCGTCAGTCTCTCAGTGTGTCCGTCAGTCTCTCAGTGTGTCCGTCAGTCTCTCAGGGTGTTGGTCAGTCTCTCAGAGTGTTTGTAAGTCTCTCAGTGTGTTCGTCAGTCTCTCAGGGTGTCTGTCAGTCTGTCAGTCTGTTAGTGTGTCGTCAGTCTGTTAGTGTGTCGTCAGTCTGTCAGTGTGTCGTCAGTCTGTCGTCAGTCTGTCAGTGTGTCCGTCAGTATCTCAGTGTGTTTGTCAGTCTCAGTTTGTCTGTCAGTCTGTCAGTGTGTCCGTCAATCTAAGTGTGTCCGTCACTCTCAGTGGGTCTGTCAGTCTATCTATCAGTGTGTCAGTCTGTCTATCAGTGTGTCAGTGTGTCTGTCATTCTGTCAATGTGTCTGTCATTTTGTCAATGTGTCTTGTCAGTCTGTCAGTGTGTCTGTCAGTGTGTCAGTGTGTCTTACAGTGTATCAGTGTGTCTGTCATTCTGTCAGTGTGTCTGTTATTCTGTCAGTGAGTCTGTCAGTCTCTGTGTGTCTGTCAAGCTCTCAGTGTGTCTGTCAGTCTCTCAGTGTGTCCGTCAGTCTCTCAGTGTGTCCGTCAGTCTCTCAGTGTGTCCGTCAGTCTCTCAGTGTGTCCGTCAGTCTCTCAGTGTGTCCGTCAGTCTCTCAGGGTGTTCGTCAGTCTCTCAGGGTGTCTGTCAGTCTGTCAGTGTATTCGTCAGTCTTTCAGGGTGTCTGTCAGTCTGTATATCAGTGTGTCTGTCAGTCTGTCTATCAGTGTGTCAGTGTGGCTGTCATTCTGTCAATGTGTCTGTCAGTGTTTCTGTCAGTCTGTCTGTCCGTGTGTGATTCTGTCAGTCTCTCAGTCTTTCTGTCTGTGTGTGATTCTGTCAGTCTGCCAGTCTGTCAGTGTGTCCGTCAGTCTCTGTGTGTCTGTCAGTCTGTCTATCAGTGTGTCAGTGTGTCTGTAATTCTCTCAATGTGTCTGACAGTCTGTCAGTGAACCTGTCAATGTGTCAGTGTGTCCGCCAGTTTCTCAGTGTCTCTCAGTGTGTCTCAGTCTGTCTATCAGTGTGTCTGTCAGTCTGTCTATATGTGTGTCTGTCAGTGTGTTAATCTGTTTGTCAGTGTGTCAGTGTGTCTTTCATTCTGTCAATATGTCTGTCAGTGTGTCAATGTGACTGTCAGTGTGTCTGTCAGTCTCTCAGTGTGTCTGTCAGTCTCTCAGTGTGTCCGTCATTCTCTCAGTGTGTCCGTCAGTCTCTCAGTGTGTCCGTCAGTCTCTCAGTGTGTCCGTCATTCTCTCAGTGTGTCCGTCATCTCTCAGTGTGTCCGTCAGTCTGTCTATTAATGTGTCTGTCAGTCTGTCTATAAGTGTGTCTGTCAGTCTGTCTATAAGTGTGTCTGTCAGTCTGTATCAGTGTGTCTGTCTGTCTGTATTTGAGTCTGTATGTCAGTCAGTGTGTGTCTGTCAGTATGTGTCTGTCAGTGTGTCTGTCAGTGTGTCTGTCAGTGTGTCTGTCAGTGTGTCTGTCAGTGTGTCTGTCAGTCTGTCTGTCAGTCTGTCTGTCAGTCTGTCTGTCAGTCTGTGAGTCAGTCTGTGAGTCAGTCTGTGTGTGAGTCTGTCTGTCAAAGGTGTATGTCTGTTTAAGTATGTCTGTATGCCAGTCTGTGTGTCAGTGTTTCAGTCTCTCTGTGTGTCTGTCTGTGTGTGATTCTGTCAGTCTGTCAGTCTGTCTGTGTGTCTGTCAGTCTGTCAGTCTGTTAGTGTGTCGTCAGTCCGTCAGTGTGTCGTCAGTCTGTCAGTGTGTCGTCAGTCTGTCAGTGTGTCGTCAGTCTGTCAGTGTGTCGTCAGTCTGTCAGTGTGTCGTCAGTCTGTCAGTGTGTCTGTCAGTATCTCAGTGTGTTTGTCAGTCTCAGTGTGTCTGTCAGTCTGTCAGTGTGTCCGTCAATCTGAGTGTGTCCGTCAATCTCAGTGGGTCTGTCAGTCTGTCTATCAGTGTGTCTGTCATTCTGTCAATGTGTCTGTCATTCTGTCAATGTGTCTTGTCAGTCTGTAAGTGTGTCAGTGTGTCTGTCAAGCTCTCAGTGTGTCTGTCAGTCTCTCAGTGTGTCCGTCAGTCTCTCAGTGTGTCCGTCAGTCTCTCAGTGTGTCCGTCAGTCTCTCAGGGTGTTGGTCAGTCTCTCAGGGTGTCTGTAAGTCTCTCAGTGTGTTCGTCAGTCTCTCAGGGTGTCTGTCAGTCTGTCAGTCTGTTAGTGTGTCGTCAGTCTGTCAGTGTGTCGTCAGTCTGTCAGTGTGTCGTCAGTCTGTCGTCAGTCTGTCAGTGTGTCGTCAGTCTGTCAGTGTGTCCGTCAGTATCTCAGTGTGTTTGTCAGTCTCAGTTTGTCTGTCAGTCTGTCAGTGTGTCCGTCAATCTAAGTGTGTCCGTCACTCTCAGTGGGTCTGTCAGTCTATCTATCAGTGTGTCAGTCTGTCTATCAGTGTGTCAATGTGTCTGTCATTTTGTCAATGTGTCTTGTCAGTCTGTCAGTGTGTCAGTGTGTCTTACAGTGTATCAGTGTGTCTGTCATTCTGTCAGTGTGTCTGTTATTCTGTCAGTGAGTCTGTCAGTCTCTGTGTGTCTGTCAAGCTCTCAGTGTGTCTGTCAGTCTCTCAGTGTGTCCGTCAGTCTCTCAGTGTGTCCGTCAGTCTCTCAGTGTGTCCGTCAGTCTCTCAGTGTGTCCGTCAGTCTCTCAGTGTGTCCGTCAGTCTCTCAGTGTGTCCGTCAGTCTCTCAGGGTGTTGGTCAGTCTCTCAGAGTGTCTGTAAGTCTCTCAGTGTGTTCGTCAGTCTCTCAGGGTGTCTGTCAGTCTGTCAGTCTGTTAGTGTGTCGTCAGTCTGTCAGTGTGTCGTCAGTCTGTCAGTGTGTCGTCAGTCTGTCGTCAGTCTGTCAGTGTGTCCGTCAGTATCTCAGTGTGTTTGTCAGTCTCAGTTTGTCTGTCAGTCTGTCAGTGTGTCCGTCAATCTAAGTGTGTCCGTCACTCTCAGTGGGTCTGTCAGTCTATCTATCAGTGTGTCAGTCTGTGTATCAGTGTGTCAGTGTGTCTGTCATTCTGTCAATGTGTCTGTCATTTTGTCAATGTGTCTTGTCAGTCTGTCAGTGTGTCTTACAGTGTATCAGTGTGTCTGTCATTCTGTCAGTGTCTGTTATTCTGTCAGTGAGTCTGTCAGTCTCTGTGTGTCTGTCAAGCTCTCAGTGTGTCTGTCAGTCTCTCAGTGTGTCCGTCAGTCTCTCAGTGTGTCCGTCAGTCTCTCAGTGTGTCCGTCAGTCTCTCAGTGTGTCCGTCAGTCTCTCAGTGTGTCCGTCAGTCTCTCAGGGTGTTCGTCAGTCTCTCAGGGTGTTCGTCAGTCTCTCAGGGTGTTCGTCAGTCTCTCAGGGTGTCTGTCAGTCTGTCAGTGTGTTCGTCAGTCTCTCAGTGTGTCTGTCAGTCTGTCTATCAGTGTGTCTGTCAGTCTGTCTATCAGTGTGTCTGTCAGTCTGTCTATCAGTGTGTCAGTGTGTCTGTCATTCTGTCAATGTGTCTGTCTGTCCGTGTGTGATTCTGTCAGTCTGTCTGTCAGTGTGTGATTCTGTCTGTCTGCCAGTCTGTCAGTGTGTCCGTCAGTCTCTGTGTGTCTGTCAGTCTGTCTATCAGTGTGTAAGTGTGTCTGTAATTCTCTCAATGTGTCTGACAGTCTGTCAGTGAATCTGTCAATGTGTCAGTGTGTCCGCCAGTTTCTCAGTGTGTCTCAGTGTGTCTCAGGCTGTCTATCATTGTGTCAGTGTGTCTGTCATTCTGTCAATATGTCTGTCAGTGTGTCAGTGTGTCTGTCAGTCTGTGTGTTTGTCAATCTGTCTATCAGTGTTATTGTGTCTGTCATTCTGTCAATGTGTCTTCCTGTGTGTGAGTGTCTGTCTAAGTGTAAGTCTGCGTGCCAATCTGTGTGTCAGTGGGACGGTCTGTCTGTGTGTCTGTCTGTGTGTGATTCTGTCAGTATGTCTGTCATTGTGTGATTCTGTCAGTCTGCCAGTCTGTCTATCAGTGTGTCAGTGTGTCATTCTGTCAATTTGTCTGTCAGTCTGTCAATGTGTCTGTCAGTGTGTCATTGTGTCCGTCAGTCTTTCAGTGTGTCAGTCAGACTCTCAGTGTGTCGGTCAGACTCTCAGTGTGTCCGTCAGTCTCTCAGTCCGTCTGTCAGTGTGTCTGTCAGTCTGAAAGTGTGTCTGTCAGTCTGTCATTCTGAAAGTGTGTCTGTGAGTCAGTCAGTCTGTCTGTCAGTCAGGCTGTGTGTCCGTCAGTGTGTTTGTCAGTCCGTTAGTGTGTCTGTTAGTCTGTTAGTGTGTCGTCAGTCTGTCAGTGTGTCGTCAGTCTGTCAGTGTGTCCTTCATTCGCTCAGGGTGTCCGTCAGTCTCTCAGTGTGTCCGTCAGTCTGTCAGTGTGTATGTCATTATGTCATTCTGTCAGTGTGTATGTCATTGTGTCTGTCTGTCAGTCTCTTTGTGTGTCAGTCTGTCTGTGTGTCAGTCTCTCTGTGTCAGTCTGTCTGTGTTTGAGTCTGTCTGTGTGTCTGTGTGACTGTCATTCTGTCAATGTGTCTGTCAGTCTGTCAATGTGTCAGTGTGTCTGTCATTCTGTCAATATGTCTCTCATTCTGTCAATGTGTCTGTCAGTCTGTCAATGTGTCAGTGTGTCGTCAGTCTGTCAGTGTGTAGTAAGTATGTCAGTGTGTCTGTCAGTCTCTCAGTGTGTCTGTCAGTCTGTCTGTCAGTCTGTCTGTCAGTCTCTCAGTGTGTCCGTCATTCTCTCAGTGTGTCCGTCATTCTCTCAGTGTGTCCGTCAGTCTCTCAGTGTGTCCGTCAGTCTCTCAGTGTGTCCGTCAGTCTCTCAGTGTGTCTGTCAGTCTGTCTATCAGTGTGTCTGTTAGGTTGATAGTGTGTCTGTCATTCTTTTAATGTCTGTCATTCTGTCAGTCTGTCCGTCAGACTGTCAGTGTGTCCGTCTGACTGTCAGTGTGTCCGTCACTCTGTCAGTTGTGTCCGTCTGTCTCTCAGTGTGTCCGTCTGTCTCTCAGTGTGTCCGTTAGTCTCTCAGTGTGTCCGTCAGTCTCTCAGTGTGTCCGTCAGTCTGTCTATCAGTGTGTCTGTCAGTCTGTATATCAGTGTGTCTGTCAGTCTGTCTATCAGTGTGTCTGTCAGTGTGTCAATGTGTCTGTCAGTGTATCAGTGTGTCTTTCATTCTGTCAATATGTCTGTCAGTGTGTCAATGTGACTGTAAGTGTGTCTGTCAGTCTCTCAGTGTGTCTGTCAGTGTGTACGTCTGTGTGTCAGTCTGTATGTCTGTCTTTCAGTAAGTTAGTATGTCTGTGTGCCAGTCTGTGTGTCAATCTGTGTGTCAGTGTTTCAGTCGGTCTGTGTGTCTGTCTGTGTGTGATTCTGTCAGTCTATCTGTCTGTCCATCAGTGTTTCAGTGAGTCTGTCATTCAGTCAATGTGTCTGTCAGTCTGTCAGTGTGTCTGTCAGTGTGTCAGTGTTTCCGTCATTCTGTCAATGTGTCTATAAGTCTGTCAGTGTGTCCGTCAGTCTGTCAGTGTGTCTGTCAGTCTGTCAGAGTGTCAGTCGGTCTGTCAGTGTGTCTGTCAGTCTATCAGTGTGTCAGTCAGTCAGTGTGTCTGTCAGTCTGTCAGAGTGTCAGTCGGTCTGTCAGTGTGTCTGTCAGTCTGTCAGTGTGTCAGTCTGTCAGTGTGTCTGTAATTCTGTCATTGTGTCTGTTTTTCTGTCAGTGTGTCTGTCATTCTGTCAGTGTGTCTGTCATTCTCTCAGTGTGTTTGTCAGTCTGTCAGTGTGTCTGTCATTCTGTCAATGTGTCTGTCAGTGTATCAGTGTGTCCGTCAGTCTCTGTGTGTCTGTCAGTCTGTCTATCAGTGTGTCAGTGTGACTGTCAGTCTGTCAATCTGTCTATCAGTGTGTCAGTGTGTCTGTCATTCTGTCAATGTCTGTCAGTGTTTCTGTCCGTGTGAGATTCTGTCAGTCTCTCAGTCTTTCTGTCTGTGTGTGATTCTGTCAGTCTGTCAGTCTGTCTGCCAGTGTGTCAGTGTGTCAGTCTGTCATTGTGTCTGTCAGTCTGTCATTGTGTCTGTTTTTCTGTCAGTGTGTCTGTCATTCTGTCAGTGTGTCTGTCATTCTCTCAGTGTGTTTGTCAGTCTGTCAGTGTGTCTGTCATTCTGGCAATGTGTCTGTCAGTGTATCAGTGTGTCCGTCAGTCTCTGTGTGTCTGTCAGTCTGTCTACCAGTGTGTCAGTGTGACTGTCAGTCTGTCAATCTGTCTATCAGTGTGTCAGTGTGTCTGTCATTCTGTCAATGTCTGTCAGTGTTTCTGTCCGTGTGAGATTCTGTCAGTCTCTCAGTCTTTCTGTCTGTGTGTGATTCTGTCAGTCTGTCAGTCAGTCTGTCAGTGTGTCTGTCATTTTATCAGTGTGTCTGTCAGTGTGTCCGTCAGTCTCTCTGTGTGTCAGTGTATTAGTCTGTCTGTGTGTCTGTGTGTCAGTGTGTTAGTCTGTCTGTGTGTCAGTGTGTTAGTCTGTCTGTGTGTCAGTCTCTCTGTGTGTGTCTGAGTCTGTCTGTGTGTCTGTGTGAATGTCATTCTGTCAATGTGTCTGTCAGTCTGTCAATGTGTCAGTGTGTCTGTCATTCTGTCAATGTGTCTGTCATTCTGTCAATGTGTCTGTCATTCTGTCAATGTGTCTGTCTGTCAATGTGTCTGTCAGTCTGTCAATGTGTCAGTGTGTCGTCAGTCTGTCAGTGTGTAGTAAGTATGTCAGTGTGTCTGTTAGTCTCTCAGTGTGTCTGTCGGTCTGTCTGTCAGTGTGTATGTCAGTCTGTCAGTGTGTCCGTCATTCTCTCAGTGTGTCCGTCATTCTCTCAGTGTGTCCGTCAGTCTCTCAGTGTGTCCGTCAGTCTCTCAGTGTGTCCGTCAGTCCCTCAGTGTGTCCGTCAGTCTCTCTGTGTGTCCGTCAGTCTCTCTGTGTGTCCGTCAGTCTTTCAGTGTGTCTGTCAGTCTGTCTATCAGTGTGTCTGTCAGTTTGATAGTGTGTCTGTCATTCTTTTAATGTCTGTCATTTTGTCAGTGTGTCCGTCAGACTGTCAGTGTGTCCGTCAGTCTGTCAGTGTGTCCGTCAATCTCTCAGTGTGTCCGTCATTCTCTGTGTGTCCGTTAGTCTCTCAGTGTGTCCGTCAGTCTCTCAGTGTGTCCGTCAGTCTCTCAGTGTGTCCGTCAGTCTGTCTTTCAGTGTGTCTGTCAGTCTGTATATCAGTGTGTCTGTCAGTCTGTCTATCAGTGTGTCTGTCAGTCTGTCTATCAGTGTGTCTGTCAGTCTGTCTATATGTGTGTCTGTCAGTGTGTTAATCTGTTTGTCAGTGTGTCAGTGTGTCTTTCATTCTGTCAATATGTCTGTCAGTGTGTCAATGTGACTGTCAGTGTGTCTGTCAGTCTCTCAGTGTGTCCGTCATCTCTCAGTGTGTCCGTCAGTCTGTCTATTAATGTGTCTGTCAGTCTCTCTATAAGTGTGTCTGTCAGTCTGTATCAGTGTGTCTGTCTGTCTGTATTTGAGTCTGTATGTCAGTCAGTGTGTGTCTGTCAGTGTGTCTGTCAGTATGTGTCTGTCAGTGTGTCTGTCAGTATGTGTCTGTCAGTGTGTCTGTCAGTGTGTCTGTCAGTGTGTCTGTCAGTGTGTCTGTCAGTGTGTCTGTCAGTCTGTGTGTCAGTCTGTGTGTCAGTCTGTATGTCTGTCTTTCAGTAAGTTAGTATGTCTGTGTGCCAGTCTGTGTGCCAATCTGTGTGTCAGTGTTTCAGTCGGTCTGTGTGTCTGTGTGTGTTTCTGTCAGTCTGTCAGTCTGTCCATCAGTGTATCAGTGTGTCATTCTGTCAATGTGTCTGCCAGTCTGTCGGTGTGTCTGTCAGTGTGTCAGTGTTTCCGTCATTCTGTCAATGTGTCTATTAGTCTGTCAGTGTGTCCGTCAGTCTGTCAGTGTGTCTGTCAGTCTGTCAGTGTGTCTGTCAGTCTGTTAGTGTGTCGTCAGCCTGTCAGTGTGTCGTCAGTCTGTCAGTGTGTCCGTCAGTCTGTCAGTCTGTGTGTCAGTTTCTCTGGGTGTCAGTCTCTCTGTGTGTCAGTCTGTCTGTGTTTGAATCAACTGTGTGTCAGTTTGTCAGTCAGTGTGTATGTTTGTCAGTCTGTCAGTCAGTCTGTCAGTGTGTCATTCTGTGTGTCAGTCTCTCTTTTTGTCAGTCAGTCTGTGTGTCAATCTGTCTGTCAGTGTGTCAGTCTGTCTGTGTGTCAGTCTGTGTGTCAGTCTGTGACAGTATGTCTGTGTGTCTGTCAGTGTGTCTGTGTGTCTGTCAGTGTGTCTGTCAGTGTGTCTGTGTGTGTGTGTGTGTGTCAGTGTGTTTGTCAGTCTGTCTGTTTGTCCATCTGTCAGTCTGTCAGTTTGTCTGTCAGTGTGTCTGTCAGTCTGTCTGTCAGTCTGTCTGTCTGTTTGTCAGTCTGTCAGTGTGTCTGTCTGTCTGTCAATCTGTCTGTCTGTCTGACAGTCTGTCTATCAGTGTGTCAGTGTGCCTGTCACTTTCAGTGTTTTTGTCTGCCTGTCAGAGTTTCTGTCAGTCAGTCAGTGTGTCTGTCAGTCTGTCAGTTCCTCTGTATGTGTGTCTATCAGTGCCTCTGTATGTGTTTCTGTCAGTGCCTCTGTATGTGTGTCTGTCAGACTGTCAATGTGTCTGTTTGTCAGTGTGTCTGAATGTCAGTGTGTCTGTCAGTCTTTTAGTGTGTCTGCCAGTGAGCCTGTCAGTCTTTCAGTGTTTCTGCCAGTGAGCCTGTCAGTCTGTTAGTGTGTCTGCCAGTCTGTCAGTGTGTCTGTCATTCTGTCAGTGTGTCTGTTATTCTGTCAGTGTGTCTGTCATTCTGTCAGTGTGTCCGTCATTCTGTCAGTATGTCCGTCATTCTGTCATTGTGTCCGTCAGTCTCTCAGTGTGTCAGTGTGTCTTGTCAATCTGTTAATGTGTCTGTCAGCGTGTCTGTCAGTCTGTCTGTCAGTCTGTCTGTCTGTTTGTCAGTCTGTCAGTGTGTCTGTCTGTCTGTCAATCTGTCTGTCTGTCTGACAGTCTGTCTATCAGTGTGTCAGTGTGCCTGTCACTTTCAGTGTTTTTGTCTGCCTGTCAGTGTTTCTGTCAGTCTGTCAGTGTGTCTGTCAGTCTGTCAGTGCCTCTGTATGTGTGTCTATCAGTGCCTCTGTATGTGTTTCTGTCAGTGCCTCTGTATGTGTGTCTGTCAGACTGTCAGTGTGTGTGTTTGTCAGTGTGTCTGACTGTCAGTGTGTCTGTCAGTCTTTTAGTGTGTCTGCCAGTGAGCCTGTCAGTCTTTCAGTGTGTCTGCCAGTGAGCCTGTCAGTTTGTTAGTGTGTCTGCCAGTGTGTCAGTCTGTCAGTGTGTCTGTCATTCTGTCAGTGTGTCTGTCATTCTGTCAGTGTGTCCGTCATTCGGTCAGTGTGTCCATCATTCTGTCAGTGTGTCCGTCATTCTGTCATTGTGTCCGTCAGTCTCTCAGTGTGTCAGTGTGTCTTGTCATTCTGTCAATGTGTCTTGTCAGTCTGTCAGTGTGTCTGTCAGTCTGTCAGTGTGTCTGTCAGTCTGTCAGTGTGTCCGTCAGTCTTTCAGTGTGTCTGGCTAAGTATTCCATAACAGGATGTATTCAAAACAGGATACATTAAATAGTTTAGCTGCACTATTACAGAGTTTTAATAAGAAGTTTAGATACATTTATTAAAAATAATTTTAAATCATGAATTTGATTATGAATTACTAATTATAATTAAATTAACCTAACAAACCATCTACATATATGTTTTAGTATTTTCTATGTAGGCCTAGTTGTTATAACTGAAATCAAAAAACTGTAATTTATTTGAATTATCACAATTTCTTTATTACAGAACAGTTGCCATTAGTAACTTTGAAATGTAAGTCATGTGCTTTGTTGTATTTGTAGGAATTTTTTGTAGCCTGGAAACTTGCTTATCTGGTATTACTGGCTGGGTCGTTTCTACTGCATTTTGTTTTCATGCCAACCACTGTATATAAAATGCAGGGACATCCATTAGTTAGAATAGTGTTGTCATGTAGGTCTTCTTTCTTGATGCCCAGTTCCCATTCTCTGGACGTGGCCTTACTATCTCATTTTCGCTTTTCTATGATGTTATTAAAGTCCTGTACTCTAGCTTTCACAATATTCTATATAATTCTAATCCTGTCTGCCTAAGTTTCTTTACGAGGCAAAGATACCATTATAATTATTAAATGAGGGCCAAGAAACATAACTTTGGAATTTCTTGGTCTTTTTCTAATAATAAATTTATTAATGCATCTTTTGGACGTTAGAAAAAAGGCATTAAAGTAATTGACCAAAATTGTTGTGCACAGCTTAGTTAAAAGTGCAGTATTCTTGTATCTGCTCTTGCTAGATATAATTTAAAATTTGGGGGATAAAGTGTCTGAATTAATCCTTATTGTAAATATGGCTAATATGTTATTTATTTTTTGGCTTTTGCAGCTGCTGTCCTGAAACTTCATAAAGTTACCCATATTGAGATGAAGGATACAATCTGCCTGTGACTGAAACAGAGCGAAACAAGAGTAATGAAGAGGTAAAACTTTTGTTATTCTAACAACTTTATTTTAACAGTTTTTTAATTGTAACATTGAAAGTTGCCTAAGTTGACTGCAAGTGTGTCTGTCAGACTGCAAGTGTGACCGTCAGTGTGTCCGTTAGTTTCTCAGTGTGTCTGTCAGTCAGACTGACGGACAGACACAATGACAGACACACTGACAGAAAGTGTGTCTTTCTGTGTGTGAGTCTGTCAGTCTGTCTGTCAGTCTGTGTGTCAGTCTGTGTGTCAGTCTGTGTGTGAGTCTGCCTGTCAGTGTGTATGTCTGTCTAGGTGTCAGTCTGTATTCCAGTCTGTGTGTCAGTGTTTCAGTCTCTCTGTGTGTTTGTGTGTGATTCTGTCAGTCTGTGAATCTGTCTGTGTGTGTGATTCTGCCAGTCTGCCAGTCTGTCTATCAGTTGGTCAGTGTGTCTGTCAGTCTGTCAGTGTGTCTGTCAGTCTGTCAGTGTGTCTGTCAGTGTGTCAGTGTGTCTGTCAGTGTGTCAGTGTGTCTTGTCATTCTGTCAATGTGTCTGTCAGACTGTCAGTGTGTCGTCAGTCTGTCATACTATCAGTGTGTGTCTGTCATTCTGTCAGTGTGTCCATCATTCTGTCAGTGTGTCTGTCAGTCGGTCAGTGTGTCTGTCAGTCTGTCATTGTGTCTATCAGTGTGTCAGTGTTTCTATCAGTGTGTCTATCAGTGGGCCTGTCAGCCTGTCAGTGCCTCTGTAGTTGTGTCTGTCAGTCTGTCAGTGATTCTGTCAGTCTGTCAGTGTGTCAGTGTGTCTGTCAGTGTGTCAGTGTGTCTTTCATTCTGTCAATATGTCTGTCAGTGTGTCAATGTGACTGTCAGTGTGTCTGTCAGTCTCTCAGTGTGTCTGTCAGTGTGTAAGTCTGTGTGTCAGTCTGTATGTCTGCCTTTCAGTAAGTTAGTATGTCTGTGTGCCAGTCTGTGTGGCAATCTGTGTGTCAGTGTTTCAGTCGGTCAGTGTGTCTGTCAGTCTGTCAGTGTGTCAGTCTGTCAGTGTGTCTGTAATTCTGTCAGTGTGTCTTTCAGTCTGTCAGTCTGTCAGTGTGTCCGTCAGTATCTCAGTGTGTTTGTCAGTCTCAGTGTGTCTGTCAGTCTGTCTATCAGTGTGTCTGTCAGTTTGATAGTGTGTCTGTCATTCTTTAATGTCTGTCATTCTGTCAGTGTGTCCGTCAGACTGTCAGTGTGTCCGTCTGACTGTCAGTGTGTCCGTCACTCTGTCAGTTGTGTCCGTCTGTCTCTCAGTGTGTCCGTCATTCTCTCAGTGTGTCCGTTAGTCTCTCAGTGTGTCCGTCAGTCTCTCAGTGTGTCCGTCAGTCTCTCAGTGTGTCCGTCAGTCTGTCTATCAGTGTGTCTGTCAGTCTGTATATCAGTGTGTCTGTCAGTCTGTCTATCAGTGTGTCTGTCAGTGTGTCAATGTGTCTGTCAGTGTGTCAGTGTGTCTTTCATTCTGTCAATATGTCTGTCAGTGTGTCAATGTGACTGTCAGTGTGTCTGTCAGTCTCTCAGTGTGTCTGTCAGTGTGTAAGTCTGTGTGTCAGTCTGTATGTCTGCCTTTCAGTAAGTTAGTATGTCTGTGTGCCAGTCTGTGTGGCAATCTGTGTGTCAGTGTTTCAGTCGGTCAGTGTGTCTGTCAGTCTGTCAGTGTGTCAGTCTGTCAGTGTGTCTGTAATTCTGTCAGTGTGTCTTTCAGTCTGTCAGTCTGTCAGTGTGTCCGTCAGTATCTCAGTGTGTTTGTCAGTCTCAGTGTGTCTGTCAGTCTGTCAGTGTGTCCGTCAATCTGAGTGTGTCCATCACTCTCAGTGGGTCTGTCAGTCTGTCTATCAGTGTGTCTGTCATTCTGTCAATGTGTCTGTCATTCTGTCAATGTGTCTTGTCAGTCTGTCAGTGTGTCTGTCAGTGTGTCAGTGTGTCTTACAGTGTATCAGTGTCTGTCATTCTGTCAGTGTGTCTGTTATTCTGTCAGTGAGTCTGTTAGTCTCTGTGTGTCTGTCAAGCTCTCAGTGTGTCTGTCAGTCTCTCAGTGTGTCCGTCAGTCTCTCAGTGTGTCCGTCAGTCTCTGTGTGTCCGTCATTCTCTCAGGGTGTTCGTCTGTCTCTCAGGGTGTCTGTCAGTCTGTCAGTGTGTTCGTCAGTCTCTCAGGGTGTCTGTTAGTCTGTCTATCAGTGTGTCAGTGTGTCTGTAATTCTCTCAATGTGTCTGACAGTCTGTCAGTGAATCTGTCAATGTGTCAGTGTGTCCGCCAGTTTCTCAGTGTCTCTCAGTGTGTCTCAGGCTGTCTATCATTGTGTCAGTGTGTATGTCATTCTGTCAATATGTCTGTCAGTGTGTTAGTGTGCCTGTCAGGCTGTGTGTTTGTCAGTCTGTCTATCGGTGTTAGTGTGTCTGTCATTCTGTCAATGTGTCTTCCTGTGTGTGTCTGGCTAAGTGTAAGTCTGTGTGCCAATCTGTGTGTCAGTGTGACGGTCTGTCTGTGTGTCTGTCTGTGTGTGATTCTGTCAGTATGTCTGTCATTGTGTGATTCTGTCAGTCTGCCAGTCTGTCTATCAGTGTGTCAGTGTGTCATTCTGTCAATGTGTCTGTAAGTCTGTCAATGTGTCTGTCAGTGTGTCATTGTGTCCGTCAGTCTTTCAGTGTGTCCGTCAGTCTCTCAGTCCGTCTGTCAGTGTGTCTGTCAGTCTGAAAGTGTGTCTGTCAGTCTGTCAGTCTGAAAGTGTGTCTGTCAGTCAGTCTGTCAGTTAGTCTGTCAGTCAGGCTGTGTGTCCGTCAGTGTGTTTGTCAGTCCGTCAGTGTGTCTGTTAATCTGTTAGTGTGTCGTCAGTCTGTCAGTGTGTCCTTCAGTCGCTCAGGGTGTCCGTCAGTCTCTCAGTGTGTCCGTCAGTCTGTCAGTGATTATGTCATTATGTCTGTCTGTCAGTGTGTATGTCATTGTGTCTGTCTGTCAGTCTCTTTGTGTGTCAGTCTCTCAGTGTGTCAGTCTCTCTGTGTGTCAGTCTGTCTGTGTGTCAGTCTGTCTGTGTTTGAGTCTGTCTGTGTGACTGTCATTCTGTCAATGTGTCTGTCAGTCTGTCAATGTGTCAGTGTGTCTGTCATTCTGTCAATGTGTCTGTCATTCTGTCAATGTGTCTGTCAGTCTGTCAATGTGTCAGTGTGTCGTCAGTCTGTAGTAAGTATGTCAGTGTGTCTGTCAGTCTCTCAGTGTGTCTGTCAGTCTGTCTGTCAGTGTGTCTGTCATTCTGTCAGTGTGTCTGTCAAGCTCTCATTGTGTCTGTCAGTCTCTCAGTGTGTCCGTCAGTTTCTCAGTGTGTCCGTCAGTCTCTCAGTGTGTCCGTCAGTCTCTCAGGGTGTTGGTCAGTCTCTCAGAGTGTCTGTAAGTCTCTCAGTGTGTTCGTCAGTCTCTCAGGGTGTCTGTCAGTCTGTCAGTCTGTTAGTGTGTCGTCAGTCTGTCAGTGTGTCGTCAGTCTGTCAGTGTGTCGTCAGTCTGTCGTCAGTCTGTCAGTGTGTCCGTCAGTATCTCAGTGTGTTTGTCAGTCTCAGTTTGTCTGTCAGTCTGTCAGTGTGTCCGTCAATCTAAGTGTGTCCGTCACTCTCAGTGGGTCTGTCAGTCTATCTATCAGTGTGTCAGTCTGTCTATCAGTGTGTCAGTGTGTCTGTCATTCTGTCAATGTGTCTGTCATTTTGTCAATGTGTCTTGTCAGTCTGTCAGTGTGTCTGTCAGTGTGTCAGTGTGTCTTACAGTGTATCAGTGTGTCTGTCATTCTGTCAGTGTGTCTGTTATTCTGTCAGTGAGTCTGTCAGTCTCTGTGTGTCTGTCAAGCTCTCAGTGTGTCTGTCAGTCTCTCAGTGTGTCCGTCAGTCTCTCAGTGTGTCCGTCAATCTCTCAGTGTGTCCGTCAGTATCTCAGTGTGTTTGTCAGTCTCAGTTTGTCTGTCAGTCTGTCAGTGTGTCCGTCAATCTAAGTGTGTCCGTCACTCTCAGTGGGTCTGTCAGTCTGTATCAGTGTGTCTGTCTGTCTGTATTTGAGTCTGTATGTCAGTCAGTGTGTGTCTGTCAGTGTGTCTGTCAGTGTGTCTGTCAGTATGTGTCTGTCAGTATGTGTCTGTCAGTATGTGTCTGTCAGTGTGTCTGTCAGTGTGTCTGTCAGTGTGTCTGTCAGTGTGTCTGTCAGTCTGTGTGTCAGTCTGTATGTCTGTCTTTCAGTAAGTTAGTATGTCTGTGTGCCAGTCTGTGTGCCAATCTGTGTGTCAGTGTTTCAGTCGGTCTGTGTGTCTGTGTGTGTTTCTGTCAGTCTGTCAGTCTGTCCATCAGTGTATCAGTGTGTCTGTCATTCTGTCAATGTGTCTGCCAGTCTGTTTGTGTGTCTGTCAGTGTGTCAGTGTTTCCGTCATTCTGTCAATGTGTCTATTAGTCTGTCAGTGTGTCCGTCAGTCTGTCAGTGTGTCTGTCAGTCTGTCAGTGTGTCTGTCAGTGTGTCTGTGTGTGTGTGTGTGTCAGTGTGTTTGTCAGTCTGTCTGTTTGTCTCTCTGTCAGTCTGTCAGTTTGTCTGTCAGTGTGTCTGTCAGTCTGTCTGTCAGTCTGTCTGTCTGTCAGTCTGTCTGTCTGTTTGTCAGTCTGTCAGTGTGTCTGTCTGTCTGTCAATCTGTCTGTCTGTCTGACAGTCTGTCTGACAGTCTGTCTATCAGTGTGTCAGTGTGCCTGTCACTTTCAGTGTTTTTGTCTGCCTGTCAGAGTTTCTGTCAGTCAGTCAGTGTGTCTGTCAGTCTGTCAGTTCCTCTGTATGTGTGTCTATCAGTGCCTCTGTATGTGTTTCTGTCAGTGCCTCTGTATGTGTGTCTGTCAGACTGTCAGTGTGTCTGTTTGTCAGTGTGTCTGAATGTCAGTGTGTCTGTCAGTCTTTTAGTGTGTCTGCCAGTGAGCCTGTCAGTCTTTCAGTGTTTCTGCCAGTGAGCCTGTCAGTCTGTTAGTGTGTCTGCCAGTCTGTCAGTGTGTCTGTCATTCTGTCAGTGTGTCTGTTATTCTGTCAGTGTGTCTGTCATTCTGTCAGTGTGTCCGTCATTCTGTCAGTATGTCCGTCATTCTGTCATTGTGTCCGTCAGTCTCTCAGTGTGTCAGTGTGTCTTGTCATTCTGTTAATGTGTCTGTCAGTGTGTCTGTCAGTCTGTCTGTCAGTCTGTCTGTCAGTCTGTCTGTCTGTTTGTCAGTCTGTCAGTGTGTCTGTCTGTCTGTCTGTCAATCTGTCTGTCTGTCTGACAGTCTGTCTATCAGTGTGTCAGTGTGCCTGTCACTTTCAGTGTTTTTGTCTGCCTGTCAGTGTTTCTGTCAGTCTGTCAGTGTGTCTGTCAGTCTGTCAGTGCCTCTGTATGTGTGTCTATCAGTGCCTCTGTATGTGTTTCTGTCAGTGCCTCTGTATGTGTGTCTGTCAGACTGTCAGTGTGTGTGTTTGTCAGTGTGTCTGACTGTCAGTGTGTCTGTCAGTCTTTTAGTGTGTCTGCCAGTGAGCCTGTCAGTCTTTCAGTGTGTCTGCCAGTGAGCCTGTCAGTTTGTTAGTGTGTCTGCCAGTGTGTCAGTCTGTCAGTGTGTCTGTCATTCTGTCAGTGTGTCTGTCATTCTGTCAGTGTGTCCGTCATTCGGTCAGTGTGTCCATCATTCTGTCAGTGTGTCCGTCATTCTGTCATTGTGTCCGTCAGTCTCTCAGTGTGTCAGTGTGTCTTGTCATTCTGTCAATGTGTCTGTCAGTCTGTCAGTGTGTCTGTCAGTCTGTCAGTGTGTCCGTCAGTCTTTCAGTGTGTCTGGCTAAGTATTCCATAACAGGATGTATTCAAAACAGGATACATTAAATAGTTTAGCTGCACTATTACAGAGTTTTAATAAGAAGTTTAGATACATTTATTAAAAATAATTTTAAATCATGAATTTGATTATGAATTACTAATTATAATTAAATTAACCTAACAAACCATCTACATATATGTTTTAGTATTTTCTATGTAGGCCTAGTTGTTATAACTGAAATCAAAAAACTGTAATTTATTTGAATTATCACAATTTCTTTATTACAGAACAGTTGCCATTAGTAACTTTGAAATGTAAGTCATGTGCTTTGTTGAATTTGTAGGAATTTTTTGTAGCCTGGAAACTTGCTTATCTGGTATTACTGGCTGGGTCGGTTCTACTGCATTTTGTTTTCATGCCAACCACTGTATATAAAATGCAGGGACATCCATTAGTTAGAATAGTGTTGTCATGTAGGTCTTCTTTCTTGATGCCTAGTCTGCCTCTCTCTTCCCATTCTCTGGACGTGGCCTTACTATCTCATTTTCGCTTTTCTATGATGTTATTAAAGTCCTGTACTCTAGCTTCCACAATATTCTATATAATTCTAATCCTGTCACCCCAAGTTTCCTTACGAGGCAAAGATACCATTATAATTATTAAATGAGGGCCAAGAAACATAACTTTGGAATTTCTTGGTCTTTTTCTAATAATAAATTTATTAATGCATCTTTTGCACGTTAGAAAAAAGGCATTAAAGTAATTGACCAAAATTGTTGTGCACAGCTTAATTAAAAGTGCAGTATTCTTGTATCTGCTCTTGCTAGATATAATTTAAAATTTGGGGGATAAAGTGTCTGAATTAATCTTTATTGTGAATATGGCTGGTATGTTATTTATTTATTGGTTTTTGCAGCTGCTGTCCTGAAACTTCATAAGGTTAACCATATTGAGATGAAGGATACAATCTGCCTGTGGCTGAAACAGAGCAAAACAAGAGTAATGAAGAGGTAAAACTTTTGTTATTCTAACAACTTTATTTTAACAACTTTTTAATTGTAACATTGAAAGTTGCCCAAGTTGACTGCAAGTGTGTCTGTCAGACTGCAAGTGTGACCGTCAGTGTGTCCGTCAGTCTCAGTGTGTCTGTCAGTCAGACTGACGGACAGACACAATGACAGAAAGTGTGTCTGTGTGTGTCTGTCAGTCTATCTGTCAGTCTGTGTGTCTGTCTGTCTGTCAGTCTGGTAGTCTGTCTGTCAGTGTGTATGTCTGTCTAGGTGTCAGTCTGTGTTCCAGTCTGTGTGTAAGTGTTTCAGTCTCTCTGTGTGTCTAGCTGTGTGTGATTCTGTCAGTCTGTGAATCTGTCTGTCAGTGTGTGATTCTGCCAGTCTGCCAGTTTGTCTATCAGTTGGTCAGTGTATCTGTCAGTCTGTCAGTGTGTCTGTCAGTGTGTCTGTCAGTGTGTCTGTCAGTGTTACAGTGTGTCTGTCAGTGTGTCAGTGTGTCTGTCATTCTGTCAATGTGTCTGTCAGTGTGATAGTGTGTCTGTCATTCTGTCAATGTCTGTCAGTGTGTCTGTCAGTCAGACTGACTTACAGACACAATGACAGACACACTGACAGACAGTGTGTCTGTCTGTGTGTGAGTCTTTCAGTCTGTCTGTCATTTTGTGTGTCAGTCTGTCTGTCAGTCTGTATGTCAGTCTGTGTGTCAGTCTGTGTGTGAGTCTGTCTGTCAGTGTGTATGTCTGTTTAAGCATCAGTCTGTATGCCAGTCTGTGTGTCAGTGTTTTAGTCTCTCTGTGTGTCTGTCTGTGTGTGATTCTGTCAGTCTGTCAGTCTGGTTGTGTGTCTGTAAGTCTGTCAGTGTGTCTGTCAGTGTGTCAGTGTGTCTTACAGTGTATCAGTGTGTCTGTCATTCTGTCAGTGTGTCTGTTATTCTGTCAGTGAGTCTGTCAGTCTCTGTGTGTCTGTCAAGCTCTCAGTGTGTCTGTCAGTCTCTCAGTGTGTCCGTCAGTCTCTCAGTGTGTCCGTCAGTCTCTCAGTGTGTCCGTCAGTCTCTCAGTGTGTCCGTCAGTCTCTCAGGGTGTTGGTCAGTCTCTCAGAGTGTCTGTAAGTCTCTGTGTGTTCGTCAGTCTCTCAGGGTGTCTGTCAGTCTGTTAGTGTGTCGTCAGTCTGTCAGTGTGTCGTCAGTCTGTCAGTGTGTCGTCAGTCTGTCGTCAGTCTGTCAGTGTGTCCGTCAGTATCTCAGTGTGTTTGTCAGTCTCAGTTTGTCTGTCAGTCTGTCAGTGTGTCCGTCAATCTAAGTGTGTCCGTCACTCTCAGTGGGTCTGTCAGTCTATCTATCAGTGTGTCAGTCTGTCTATCAGTGTGTCAGTGTGTCTGTCATTCTGTCAATGTGTCTGTCATTTTGTCAATGTGTCTTGTCAGTCTGTCAGTGTGTCTGTCAGTGTGTCAGTGTGTCTTACAGTGTATCAGTGTGTCTGTCATTCTGTCAGTGTGTCTGTTATTCTGTCAGTGAGTCTGTCAGTCTCTGTGTGTCTGTCAAGCTCTCAGTGTGTCTGTCAGTCTCTCAGTGTGTCCGTCAGTCTCTCAGTGTGTCCGTCAGTCTCTCAGTGTGTCCGTCAGTCTCTCAGTGTGTCCGTCAGTCTCTCAGTGTGTCCGTCAGTCTCTCAGGGTGTTCGTCAGTCTCTCAGGGTGTCTGTCAGTCTGTCAGTGTATTCGTCAGTCTTTCAGGGTGTCTGTCAGTCTGTATATCAGTGTGTCTGTCAGTCTGTATATCAGTGTGTCTGTCAGTCTGTCTATCAGTGTGTCAGTGTGGCTGTCATTCTGTCAATGTGTCTGTCAGTGTTTCTGTCAGTCTGTCTGTCCGTGTGTGATTCTGTCAGTCTCTCAGTCTTTCTGTCTGTGTGTGATTCTGTCAGTCTGTCTGTCAGTGTGTGATTCTGTCAGTCTGCCAGTCTGTCAGTGTGTCCGTCAGTCTCTGTGTGTCTGTCAGTCTGTCTATCAGTGTGTCAGTGTGTCTGTAATTCTCTCAATGTGTCTGACAGTCTGTCAGTGAACCTGTCAATGTGTCAGTGTGTCCGCCAGTTTCTCAGTGTCTCTCAGTGTGTCTCAGTCTGTCTATCAGTGTGTCTGTCAGTCTGTCTATATGTGTGTCTGTCAGTGTGTTAATCTGTTTGTCAGTGTGTCAGTGTGTCTTTCATTCTGTCAATATGTCTGTCAGTGTGTCAATGTGACTGTCAGTGTGTCTGTCAGTCTCTCAGTGTGTCTGTCAGTCTCTCAGTGTGTCCGTCATTCTCTCAGTGTGTCCGTCAGTCTCTCAGTGTGTCCGTCAGTCTCTCAGTGTGTCCGTCATTCTCTGTGTGTCCGTCAGTCTCTCAGTGTGTCCGTCATCTCTCAGTGTGTCCGTCAGTCTGTCTATTAATGTGTCTGTCAGTCTGTCTATAAGTGTGTCTGTCAGTCTGTATCAGTGTGTCTGTCTGTCTGTATTTGAGTCTGTATGTCAGTCAGTGTGTGTCTGTCAGTATGTCTGTCAGTATGTGTCTGTCAGTATGTGTCTGTCAGTGTGTCTGTCAGTGTGTCTGTCAGTGTGTCTGTCAGTGTGTCTGTCAGTGTGTCTGTCAGTCTGTCTGTCAGTCTGTGAGTCAGTCTGTGAGTCAGTCTGTGTGTGAGTCTGTCTGTCAAAGGTGTATGTCTGTTTAAGTATGTCTGTATGCCAGTCTGTGTGTCAGTGTTTCAGTCTCTCTGTGTGTCTGTCTGTGTGTGATTCTGTCAGTCTGTCAGTCTGTCTGTGTGTCTGTCAGTCTGTCAGTCTGTTAGTGTGTCGTCAGTCTGTCAGTGTGTCGTCAGTCTGTCAGTGTGTCGTCAGTCTGTCAGTGTGTCGACAGTCTGTCAGTGTGTCGTCAGTCTGTCAGTGTGTCGTCAGTCTGTCAGTGTGTCCGTCAGTATCTCAGTGTGTTTGTTAGTCTCAGTGTGTCTGTCAGTCTGTCAGTGTGTCCGTCAATCTGAGTGTGTCCGTCAATCTCAGTGGGTCTGTCAGTCTGTCTATCAGTGTGTCTGTCATTCTGTCAATGTGTCTGTCATTCTGTCAATGTGTCTTGTCAGTCTGTAAGTGTGTCATTCTGTCAGTGTGTCTGTCAAGCTCTCAGTGTGTCTGTCAAGCTCTCAGTGTGTCTGTCAGTCTCTCAGTGTGTCCGTCAGTCTCTCAGTGTGTCCGTCAGTCTCTCAGTGTGTCCGTCAGTCTCTCAGGGTGTTGGTCAGTCTCTCAGGGTGTCTGTAAGTCTCTCAGTGTGTTCGTCAGTCTCTCAGGGCGTCTGTCAGTCTGTCAGTCTGTTAGTGTGTCGTCAGTCTGTTAGTGTGTCGTCAGTCTGTCAGTGTGTCGTCAGTCTGTCAGTGTGTCGTCAGTCTGTCGTCAGTCTGTCAGTGTGTCGTCGGTCTGTCAGTGTGTCCGTCAGTATCTCAGTGTGTTTGTCAGTCTCAGTTTGTCTGTCAGTCTGTCAGTGTGTCCGTCAATCTAAGTGTGTCCGTCACTCTCAGTGGGTCTGTCAGTCTATCTATCAGTGTGTCAGTCTGTCTATCAGTGTGTCAGTGTGTCTGTCATTCTGTCAATGTGTATGTCATTTTGTCAATGTGTCTTGTCAGTCTGTCAGTGTGTCTGTCAGTGTGTCAGTGTGTCTTACAGTGTATCAGTGTGTCTGTCATTCTGTCAGTGTGTCTGTTATTCTGTCAGTGAGTCTGTCAGTCTCTGTGTGTCTGTCAAGCTCTCAGTGTGTCTGTCAGTCTCTTAGTGTGTCCGTCAGTCTCTCAGTGTGTCCGTCAGTCTCTCAGTGTGTCCGTCAGTCTCTCAGTGTGTCCGTCAGTCTCTCAGTGTGTCCGTCAGTCTCTCAGGGTGTTGGTCAGTCTCTCAGAGTGTCTGTAAGTCTCTCAGTGTGTTCGTCAGTCTCTCAGGGTGTCTGTCAGTCTGTCAGTCTGTTAGTGTGTCGTCAGTCTGTCAGTGTGTCGTCAGTCTGTCAGTGTGTCGTCAGTCTGTCGTCAGTCTGTCAGTGTGTCCGTCAGTATCTCAGTGTGTTTGTCAGTCTCAGTTTGTCTGTCAGTCTGTCAGTGTGTCCGTCAATCTAAGTGTGTCCGTCACTCTCAGTGGGTCTGTCAGTCTATCTATCAGTGTGTCAGTCTGTCTATCAGTGTGTCAGTGTGTCTGTCATTCTGTCAATGTGTCTGTCATTTTGTCAATGTGTCTTGTCAGTCAGTCAGTGTGTCTGTCAGTGTGTCAGTGTGTCTTACAGTGTATCAGTGTGTCTGTCATTCTGTCAGTGTGTCTGTTATTCTGTCAGTGAGTCTGTCAGCTCTGTGTGTCTGTCAAGCTCTCAGTGTGTCTGTCAGTCTCTCAGTGTGTCCGTCAGTCTCTCAGTGTGTCCGTCAGTCTCTCAGTGTGTCCGTCAGTCTCTCAGTGTGTCCGTCAGTCTCTCAGTGTGTCCGTCAGTCTCTCAGGGTGTTCGTCAGTCTCTCAGGGTGTTCGTCAGTCTCTCAGGGTGTTCGTCAGTCTCTCAGGGTGTCTGTCAGTCTGTCAGTGTGTTCGTCAGTCTCTCAGTGTGTCTGTCAGTCTGTCTATCAGTGTGTCTGTCAGTCTGTCTATCAGTGTGTCTGTCAGTCTGTCTATCAGTGTGTCAGTGTGTCTGTCATTCTGTCAATGTGTCTGTCTGTCCGTGTGTGATTCTGTCAGTCTGTCTGTCAGTGTGTGATTCTGTCTGTCTGCCAGTCTGTCAGTGTGTCCGTCAGTCTCTGTGTGTCTGTCAGTCTGTCTATCAGTGTGTAAGTGTGTCTGTAATTCTCTCAATGTGTCTGACAGTCTGTCAGTGAATCTGTCAATGTGTCAGTGTGTCCGCCAGTTTCTCAGTGTGTCTCAGTGTGTCTCAGGCTGTCTATCATTGTGTCAGTGTGTCTGTCATTCTGTCAATATGTCTGTCAGTGTGTCAGTGTGTCTGTCAGTCTGTGTGTTTGTCAATCTGTCTATCAGTGTTATTGTGTCTGTCATTCTGTCAATGTGTCTTCCTGTGTGTGAGTGTCTAAGTGTAAGTCTGCGTGCCAATCTGTGTGTCAGTGGGACGGTCTGTCTGTGTGTCTGTCTGTGTGTGATTCTGTCAGTATGTCTGTCATTGTGTGATTCTGTCAGTCTGCCAGTCTGTCTATCAGTGTGTCAGTGTGTCATTCTGTCAATTTGTCTGTCAGTCTGTCAATTTGTCTGTCAGTGTGTCATTGTGTCCGTCAGTCTTTCAGTGTGTCCGTCAGACTTTCAGTGTGTCAGTCAGACTCTCAGTGTGTCGGTCAGACTCTCAGTGTGTCCGTCAGTCTCTCAGTCCGTCTGTCAGTGTGTCTGTCAGTCTGAAAGTGTGTCTGTCAGTCTGTCAGTCTGAAAGTGTGTCTGTGAGTCAGTCAGTCAGTCTGTCTGTCAGTCAGGCTGTGTGTCCGTCAGTGTGTTTGTCAGTCCGTTAGTGTGTCTGTTAGTCTGTTAGTGTGTCGTCAGTCTGTCAGTGTGTCGTCAGTCTGTCAGTGTGTCCTTCATTCGCTCAGGGTGTCCGTCAGTCTCTCAGTGTGTCCGTCAGTCTGTCAGTGTGTATGTCATTATGTCATTCTGTCAGTGTGTATGTCATTGTGTCTGTCTGTCAGTCTCTTTGTGTGTCAGTCTGTCTGTGTGTCAGTCTCTCTGTGTCAGTCTGTCTGTGTTTGAGTCTGTGTGTCTGTGTGACTGTCATTCTGTCAATGTGTCTGTCAGTCATTCAATGTGTCAGTGTGTCTGTCATTCTGTCAATATGTCTCTCATTCTGTCAATGTGTCTGTCAGTCTGTCAATGTGTCAGTGTGTCGTCAGTCTGTCAGTGTGTAGTAAGTATGTCAGTGTGTCTGTCAGTCTCTCAGTGTGTCTGTCAGTCTGTCTGTCAGTCTGTCTGTCAGTCTCTCAGTGTGTCCGTCATTCTCTCAGTGTGTCCGTCATTCTCTCAGTGTGTCCGTCAGTCTCTCAGTGTGTCCGTCAGTCTCTCAGTGTGTCCGTCAGTCTCTCAGTGTGTCTGTCAGTCTGTCTATCAGTGTGTCTGTCAGGTTGATAGTGTGTCTGTCATTCTTTTAATGTCTGTCATTCTGTCAGTCTGTCCGTCAGACTGTCAGTGTGTCCGTCACTCTGTCAGTTGTGTCCGTCTGTCTCTCAGTGTGTCCGTCATTCTCTCAGTGTGTCCGTTAGTCTCTCAGTGTGTCCGTCAGTCTCTCAGTGTGTCCGTCAGTCTTTCTATCAGTGTGTCTGTCAGTCTGTATATCAGTGTGTCTGTCAGTCTGTCTATCAGTGTGTCTGTCAGTGTGTCAATGTGTCTGTCAGTGTATCAGTGTGTCTTTCATTCTGTCAATATGTCTGTCAGTGTGTCAATGTGACTGTCAGTGTGTCTGTCAGTCTCTCAGTGTGTCTGTCAGTGTGTACGTCTGTGTGTCAGTCTGTATGTCTGCCTTTCAGTAAGTTAGTATGTCTGTGTGCCAGTCTGTGTGTCAATCTGTGTGTCAGTGTTTCAGTCGGTCTGTGTGTCTGTCTGTGTGTGATTCTGTCAGTCTATCTGTCTGTCCATCAGTGTTTCAGTGAGTCTGTCATTCAGTCAATGTGTCTGTCAGTCTGTCAGTGTGTCTGTCAGTGTGTCAGTGTTTCCGTCATTCTGTCAATGTGTCTATAAGTCTGTCAGTGTGTCCGTCAGTCTGTCAGTGTGTCTGTCAGTCTGTCAGAGTGTCAGTCGGTCTGTCAGTGTGTCTGTCAGTCTATCAGTGTGTCAGTCAGTCAGTGTGTCTGTCAGTCTGTCAGAGTGTCAGTCGGTCTGTCAGTGTGTCTGTCAGTCTGTCAGTGTGTCAGTCTGTCAGTGTGTCTGTAATTCTGTCAGTGTGTGTGTAATTCTGTCAGTGTGTCTTTCAGTCTGTCAGTCTGTCAGTGTGTCCGTCAGTATCTCAGTGTGTTTGTCAGTCTCAGTGTGTCTGTCAGTCTGTCAGTGTGTCCGTCAATCTGAGTGTGTCCGTCACTCTCAGTGGGTCTGTCAGTCTGTCTATCAGTGTGTCTGTCATTCTGTCAATGTGTCTGTCATTCTGTCAATGTGTCTTGTCAGTCTGTCAGTGTGTCTGTCAGTGTGTCAGTGTGTCTTACAGTGTATCAGTGTGTCTGTCATTCTGTCAGTGTGTCTGTTATTCTGTCAGTGAGTCTGTTAGTCTCTGTGTGTCTGTCAAGCTCTCAGTGTGTCGGTCAGTCTCTCAGTGTGTCCGTCAGTCTCTCAGTGTGTCCGTCAGGCTCTCAGTGTGTCCGTCAGTCTCTCAGTGTGTCCGTCAGTCTCTCAGTGTGTCCGTCAGTCTCTCTGTGTGTCCGTCAGTCTCTCTGTGTGTCCGTCATTCTCTCAGGGTGTTCGTCTGTCTCTCAGGGTGTCTGTCAGTCTGTCAGTGTGTGTGTCAGTCTCTCAGGGTGTCTGTTAGTCTGTCTATCAGTGTGTCAGTGTGTATGTAATTCTCTCAATGTGTCTGACAGTCTGTCAGTGAATCTGTCAATGTGTCAGTGTGTCCGCCAGTTTCTCAGTGTCTCTCAGTGTGTCTTAGGCTGTCTATCATTGTGTCAGTGTGTATGTCATTCTGTCAATATGTCTGTCAGTATGTTAGTGTGCCTGTCAGTCTGTGTGTTTGATAGTCTGTCTATCGGTGTTAGTGTGTCTGTCATTCTGTCAATGTGTCTTCCTGTGTGTGTCTGACTAAGTGTAAGTCTGTGTGCCAATCTGTGTATCAGTGTGACGGTCTGTCTGTGTGTCTGTCTGTGTGTGATTCTGTCAGTATGTCTGTCATTGTGTGATTCTGTCAGTCTGCCAGTCTGTCTATCAGTGTGTCAGTGTGTCATTCTGTCAATGTGTCTGTAAGTCTGTCAATGTGTCTGTCAGTGTGTCATTGTGTCCGTCAGTCTTTCAGTGTGTCCGTCAGTCTCTCAGTCCGTCTGTCAGTGTGTCTGTCAGTCTGAAAGTGTGTCTGTCAGTCTGTCAGTCTGAAAGTGTGTCTGTCAGTCAGTCTGTCAGTTAGTCTGTCAGTCAGGCTGTGTGTCCGTCAGTGTGTTTGTCAGTCCGTCAGTGTGTCTGTTAATCTGTTAGTGTGTCGTCAGTCTGTCAGTGTGTCCTTCAGTCGCTCAGGGTGTCCGTCAGTCTCTCAGTGTGTCCGTCAGTCTGTCAGTGATTATGTCATTATGTCTGTCTGTCAGTGTGTATGTCATTGTGTCTGTCTGTCAGTCTCTTTGTGTGTCAGTCTCTCTGTGTGTCAGTCTCTCTGTGTGTCAGTCTGTCTGTGTGTCAGTCTGTCTGTGTTTGAGTCTGTCTGTGTGTCTGTGTGACTGTCATTCTGTCAATGTGTCTGTCAGTCTGTCAATGTGTCAGTGTGTCTGTCATTCTGTCAATGTGTCTGTCATTCTGTCAATGTGTCTGTCATTCTGTCAATGTGTCTGTCAGTCTGTCAATGTGTCAGTGTGTCGTCAGTCTGTAGTAAGTATGTCAGTGTGTCTGTCAGTCTCTCAGTGTGTCTGTCAGTCTGTCTGTCAGTGTGTCTGTCAGTCTCTCAGTGTGTCTGTCAGTCTCTCAGTGTGTCCGTCAGTCTCTCAGTGTGTCCGTCAGTCTCTCAGTGTGTCCGTCAGTCTCTCAGGGTGTTGGTCAGTCTCTCAGAGTGTCTGTAAGTCTCTCAGTGTGTTCGTCAGTCTCTCAGGGTGTCTGTCAGTCTGTCAGTCTGTTAGTGTGTCGTCAGTCTGTCAGTGTGTCGTCAGTCTCTCAGTGTGTCCGTCAGTCTCTCAGGGTGTTCGTCAGTCTCTCAGGGTGTCTGTCAGTCTCAGTTTGTCTGTCAGTCTGTCAGTGTGTCCGTCAATCTAAGTGTGTCCGTCACTCTCAGTGGGTCTGTCAGTCTATCTATCAGTGTGTCAGTCTGTCTATCAGTGTGTCAGTGTGTCTGTCATTCTGTCAATGTGTCTGTCATTTTGTCAATGTGTCTTGTCAGTCTGTCAGTGTGTCTGTCAGTGTGTCAGTGTGTCTTACAGTGTATCAGTGTGTCTGTCATTCTGTCAGTGTGTCTGTTATTCTGTCAGTGAGTCTGTCAGTCTCTGTGTGTCTGTCAAGCTCTCAGTGTGTCTGTCAGTCTCTCAGTGTGTCCGTCAGTCTCTCAGTGTGTCCGTCAGTCTCTCAGTGTGTCCGTCAGTCTCTCAGTGTGTCCGTCAGTCTCTCAGTGTGTCCGTCAGTCTCTCAGTGTGTCCGTCAGTCTCTCAGGGTGTTCGTCAGTCTCTCAGGGTGTCTGTCAGTCTGTCAGTGTGTTCGTCAGTCTCTCAGTGTGTCTGTCAGTCTGTCTATCAGTGTGTCTGTCAGTCTGTCTATCAGTGTGTCAGTGTGTCTGTCATTCTGTCAATGTGTCTGTCAGTGTTTCTGTCAGTCTGTCTGTCCGTGTGTGATTCTGTCAGTCTGTCTGTCAGTGTGTGATTCTGTCTGTCTGCCAGTCTGTCAGTGTGTCCGTCAGTCTCTGTG
The DNA here is from genome assembly GCF_032445375.1 of Bacillus rossius redtenbacheri. Taxonomy (NCBI): domain Eukaryota; kingdom Metazoa; phylum Arthropoda; class Insecta; order Phasmatodea; family Bacillidae; genus Bacillus; species Bacillus rossius. The sequence goes on along the minus strand of NW_026962481.1, from coordinate 93,152 downwards.
TGTCTGTCAGTCTGTCTATCAGTGTGTCTGTAATTCTCTCAATGTGTTTGACAGTCTGTCAGTGAATCTGTCATTGTGTCAGTGTGTCCGCCAGTTTCTCAGTGTGTCTCAGTGTGTCTCAGGCTGTCTATCATTGTGTCAGTGTGTCTGTCATTCTGTCAATATGTCTGTCAGTGTGTCAGTGTGTCTGTCAGTCTGTGTGTTTGTCAATCTGTCTATCAGTGTTATTGTGTCTGTCATTCTGTCAATGTGTCTTCGTGTGTGTGAGTGTCTGTCTAAGTGTAAGTCTGCGTGCCAATCTGTGTGTCAGTGGGACGGTCTGTCTGTGTGTCTGTCTGTGTGTGATTCTGTCAGTATGTCTGTCTTTGTGTGATTCTGTCAGTCTGCCAGTCTGTCTATCAGTGTGTCAGTGTGTCATTCTGTCAATTTGTCTGTCAGTCTGTCAATGTGTCTGTCAGTGTGTCATTGTGTCCGTCAGTCTTCCAGTGTGTCCGTCAGTCTTTCAGTGTGTCAGTCAGACTCTGTGTATCGGTCAGACTCTCAGTGTGTCCGTTAGTCTCTCAGTCCGTCTGTCAGTGTGTCTGTCAGTCTGAAAGTGTGTCTGTCAGTCTGTCAGTCTGAAAGTGTGTCTGTCAGTCAGTCAGTCAGTCTGTCTGTCAGTCAGGCTGTGTGTCCGTCAGTGTGTTTGTCAGTCCGTAGTGTGTCTGTTAGTCTGTTAGTGTGTCGTCAGTCTGTCAGTGTGTCGTCAGTCTGTCAGTGTGTCCTTCATTCGCTCAGGGTGTCCGTCAGTCTCTCAGTGTGTCCGTCAGTCTGTCAGTGTGTATGTCATTATGTCATTCTGTCAGTGTGTATGTCATTGTGTCTGTCTGTCAGTCTCTTTGTGTGTCAGTCTCTCTGTGTGTCAGTCTGTCTGTGTGTCAGTCTCTCTGTGTCAGTCTGTCTGTGTTTGAGTCTGTCTGTGTGTCTGTGTGACTGTCATTCTGTCAATGTGTCTGTCAGTCTGTCAATGTGTCCTTTAAGTGTGTCTGCCAGTGAGCTTGTCAGTCTGTTAGTGTGTCTGCCAGTGTGTCAGTCTGTCATTGTGTCTGTCAGTCTGTCATTGTGTCTGTTTTTCTGTCAGTGTGTCTGTCATTCTGTCAGTGTGTCTGTCATTCTCTCAGTGTGTTTGTCAGTCTGTCAGTGTGTCTGTCATTCTGGCAATGTGTCTGTCAGTGTATCAGTGTGTCCGTCAGTCTCTGTGTGTCTGTCAGTCTGTCTATCAGTGTGTCAGTGTGACTGTCAGTCTGTCAATCTGTCTATCAGTGTGTCAGTGTGTCTGTCATTCTGTCAATGTCTGTCAGTGTTTCTGTCCGTGTGAGATTCTGTCATTCTCTCAGTCTTTCTGTCTGTGTGTGATTCTGTCAGTCTGTCAGTCTGTCTGCCAGTGTGTCAGTCTGTCATTGTGTCTGTCAGTCTGTCATTGTGTCTGTTTTTCTGTCAGTGTGTCTGTCATTCTGTCAGTGTGTCTGTCATTCTCTCAGTGTGTTTGTCAGTCTGTCAGTGTGTCTGTCATTCTGGCAATGTGTCTGTCAGTGTATCAGTGTGTCCGTCAGTCTCTGTGTGTCTGTCAGTCTGTCTATCAGTGTGTCAGTGTGACTGTCAGTCTGTCAATCTGTCTATCAGTGTGTCAGTGTGTCTGTCATTCTGTCAATGTCTGTCAGTGTTTCTGTCCGTGTGAGATTCTGTCAGTCTCTCAGTCTTTCTGTCTGTGTGTGATTCTGTCAGTCTGTCAGTCAGTCTGTCAGTGTGTCTGTCATTTTATCAGTGTGTCTGTCAGTGTGTCCGTCAGTCTCTCTGTGTGTCAGTGTATTAGTCTGTCTGTGTGTCTGTGTGTCAGTGTGTTAGTCTGTCTGTGTGTCAGTGTGTTAGTCTGTCTATGTGTCAGTCTCTCTGTGTGTGTCTGTCTGTTTGAGTCTGTCTGTGTGTCTGTGTGAATGTCATTCTGTCAATGTGTCTGTCAGTCTGTCAATGTGTCAGTGTGTCTGTCATTCTGTCAATGTGTCTGTCATTCTGTCAATGTGTCTGTCATTCTGTCAATGTGTCTGTCATTCTGTCAATGTGTCTGTCAGTCTGTCAATGTGTCTGTCAGTGTGTCGTCAGTCTGTCAGTGTGTAGTAAGTATGTCAGTGTGTAGTAAGTATGTCAGTGTGTCTGTTAGTCTCTCAGTGTGTCTGTCGGTCTGTCTGTCAGTGTGTATGTCAGTCTGTCAGTGTGTCCGTCATTCTCTCAGTGTGTCCGTCATTCTCTCAGTGTGTCCGTCAGTCTCTCAGTGTGTCCGTCAGTCTCTCAGTGTGTCCGTCAGTCTCTCTGTGTGTCCGTCAGTCTCTCTGTGTGTCCTTCAGTCTTTCAGTGTGTCTGTCAGTCTGTCTATCAGTGTGTCTGTCAGTTTGATAGTGTGTCTGTCATTCTTTTAATGTCTGTCATTTTGTCAGTGTGTCCGTCAGACTGTCAGTGTGTCCGTCAGTCTCTCAGTGTGTCCGTCATATTCTGTGTGTTCGTTAGTCTCTCAGTGTGTCCGTCAGTCTCTCAGTGTGTCCGTCAGTCTCTCAGTGTGTCCGTCAGTCTGTATATCAGTGTGTCTGTCAGTCTGTCTATCAGTGTGTCTGTCAGTCTGTCTATATGTGTGTCTGTCAGTGTGTTAATCTGTTTGTCAGTGTGTCAGTGTGTCTTTCATTCTGTCAATATGTCTGTCAGTGTGTCAATGTGACTGTCAGTGTGTCTGTCAGTCTCTCAGTGTGTCCGTCATCTCTCAGTGTGTCCGTCAGTCTGTCTATTAATGTGTCTGTCAGTCTGTCTATAAGTGTGTCTGTCAGTCTGTATCAGTGTGTCTGTCTGTCTGTATTTGAGTCTGTATGTCAGTCAGTGTGTGTCTGTCAGTGTGTCTGTCAGTATGTGTCTGTCAGTGTGTCTGTCAGTGTGTCTGTCAGTGTGTCTGTCAGTGTTTCTGTCAGTCTGTGTGTCAGTCTGTATGTCTGTCTTTCAGTAAGTTAGTATGTCTGTGTGCCAGTCTGTGTGCCAATCTGTGTGTCAGTGTTTCAGTCGGTCTGTGTGTCTGTGTGTGTTTCTGTCAGTCTGTCAGTCTGTCCATCAGTGTATCAGTGTGTCTGTCATTCTGTCAATGTGTCTGCCAGTCTGTCGGTGTGTCAGTCTGTGTGTCAGTTTCTCTGGGTGTCAGTCTCTCTGTGTGTCAGTCTGTCTGTGTTTGAATCAACTGTGTGTCAGTTTGTCAGTCAGTGTGTATGTTTGTCAGTCTGTCAGTCAGTCTGTCAGTGTGTCATTCTGTGTGTCAGTCTCTCTTTTTGTCAGTCAGTCTGTGTGTCAATCTGTCTGTTAGTGTGTCAGTCTGTCTGTGTGTCAGTCTGTGTGTCAGTCTGTGACAGTATGTCTGTGTGTCTGTCAGTGTGTCTGTGTGTCTGTCAGTGTGTCTGTCAGTGTGTCTGTGTGTGTGTGTGTCAGTGTGTTTGTCAGTCTGTCTGTTTGTCTCTCTGTCAGTCTGTCAGTTTGTCTGTCAGTGTGTCTGTTTGTCAGTCTGTCAGTCTGTCTGTCTGTTTGTCAGTCTGTCAGTGTGTCTGTCTGTCTGTCAATCTGTCTGTCTGTCTGACTGTCTATCAGTGTGTCAGTGTGCCTGTCACTTTCAGTGTTTTTGTCTGCCTGTCAGAGTTTCTGTCAGTCAGTCAGTGTGTCTGTCAGTCTGTCAGTTCCTCTGTATGTGTGTCTATCAGTGCCTCTGTATGTGTTTCTGTCAGTGCCTCTGTATGTGTGTCTGTCAGACTGTCAGTGTGTCTGTTTGTCAGTGTGTCTGAATGTCAGTGTGTCTGTCAGTCTTTTAGTGTGTCTGCCAGTGAGCCTGTCAGTCTTTCAGTGTTTCTGCCAGTGAGCCTGTCAGTCTGTTAGTGTGTCTGCCAGTCTGTCAGTGTGTCTGTCATTCTGTCAGTGTGTCTGTTATTCTGTCAGTGTGTCTGTCATTCTGTCAGTGTGTCCGTCATTCTGTCAGTATGTCCGTCATTCTGTCATTGTGTCCGTCAGTCTCTCAGTGTGTCAGTGTGTCTTGTCATTCTGTTAATGTGTCTGTCAGTGTGTCTGTCAGTCTGTCTGTCAGTCTGTCTGTCTGTTTGTCAGTCTGTCAGTGTGTCTGTCTGTCTGTCAATCTGTCTGTCTGACAGTCTGTCTATCAGTGTGTCAGTGTGCCTGTCACTTTCAGTGTTTTTGTCTGCCTGTCAGTGTTTCTGTCAGTCTGTCAGTGTGTCTGTCAGTCTGTCAGTGCCTCTGTATGTGTGTCTATCAGTGCCTCTGTATGTGTTTCTGTCAGTGCCTCTGTATGTGTGTCTGTCAGACTGTCAGTGTGTGTGTTTGTCAGTGTGTCTGACTGTCAGTGTGTCTGTCAGTCTTTTAGTGTGTCTGCCAGTGAGCCTGTCAGTCTTTCAGTGTGTCTGCCAGTGAGCCTGTCAGTTTGTTAGTGTGTCTGCCAGTGTGTCAGTCTGTCAGTGTGTCTGTCATTCTGTCAGTGTGTCTGTCATTCTGTCAGTGTGTCCGTCATTCGGTCAGTGTGTCCATCATTCTGTCAGTGTGTCCGTCATTCTGTCATTGTGTCCGTCAGTCTCTCAGTGTGTCAGTGTGTCTTGTCATTCTGTCAATGTGTCTGTCAGTCTGTCAGTGTGTCTGTCAGTCTGTCAGTGTGTCCGTCAGTCTTTCAGTGTGTCTGGCTAAGTATTCCATAACAGGATGTATTCAAAACAGGATACATTAAATAGTTTAGCTGCACTATTACAGAGTTTTAATAAGAAGTTTACATACATTTATTAAAAATAATTTTAAATCATGAATTTGATTATGAATTACTAATTATAATTAAATTAACCTAACAAACCATCTACATATATGTTTTAGTATTTTCTATGTAGGCCTAGTTGTTATAACTGAAATCAAAAAACTGTAATTTATTTGAATTATCACAATTTTTTTATTACAGAACAGTTGCCATTAGTAACTTTGAAATGTAAGTCATGTGCTTTGTTGAATTTGTAGGAATTTTTTGTAGCCTGGAAACTTGCTTATCTGGTATTACTGGCTGGGTCGGTTCTACTGCATTTTGTTTTCATGCCAACCACTGTATATAAAATGCAGGGACATCCATTAGTTAGAATAGTGTTGTCATGTAGGTCTTCTTTCTTGATGCCTAGTCTGCCTCTCTCTTCCCATTCTCTGGACGTGGCCTTACTATCTCATTTTCGCTTTTCTATGATGTTATTAAAGTCCTGTACTCTAGCTTCCACAATATTCTATATAATTCTAATCCTGTCTCCCTAAGTTTCCTTACGAGGCAAAGATACCATTATAATTATTAAATGAGGGCCAAGAAACATAACTTTGGAATTTCTTGGTCTTTTTCTAATAATAAATTTATTAATGCATCTTTTGGACGTTAGAAAAAAGGCATTAAAGTAATTGACCAAAATTGTTGTGCACAGCTTAATTAAAAGTGCAGTATTCTTGTATCTGCTCTTGCTAGATATAATTTAAAATTTGGGGGATAAAGTGTCTGAATTAATCTTTATTGTGAATATGGCTGGTATGTTATTTATTTATTGGTTTTTGCAGCTGCTGTCCTGAAACTTCATAAGGTTAACCATATTGAGATGAAGGATACAATCTGCCTGTGGCTGAAACAGAGCGAAACAAGAGTAATGAAGAGGTAAAACTTTTGTTATTCTAACAACTTTATTTTAACAACTTTTTAATTGTAACATTGAAAGTTGCCCAAGTTGACTGCAAGTGTGTCTGTCAGACTGCAAGTGTGACCGTCAGTGTGTCCGTCAGTCTCTCAGTGTGTCTGTCAGTCAGACTGACGGACAGACACAATGACAGAAAGTGTGTCTGTGTGTGTCTGTCAGTCTATCTGTCAGTCTGTGTGTCTGTCTGTCTGTCAGTCTGGTAGTCTGTCTGTCAGTGTGTATGTCTGTCTAGGTGTCAGTCTGTGTTCCAGTCTGTGTGTAAGTGTTTCAGTCTCTCTGTGTGTCTAGCTGTGTGTGATTCTGTCAGTCTGTGAATCTGTCTGTCAGTGTGTGATTCTGCCAGTCTGCCAGTTTGTCTATCAGTTGGTCAGTGTATCTGTCAGTCTGTCAGTGTGTCTGTCAGTGTGTCTGTCAGTGTGTCTGTCAGTGTGTCTGTCAGTGTTACAGTGTGTCTGTCAGTGTGTCAGTGTGTCTGTCATTCTGTCAATGTGTCTGTCAGTGTGATAGTGTGTCTGTCATTCTGTCAATGTCTGTCAGTGTGTCTGTCAGTCAGACTGACTTACAGACACAATGACAGACACACTGACAGACAGTGTGTCTGTCTGTGTGTGAGTCTTTCAGTGTGTCTGTCATTTTGTGTGTCAGTCTGTCTGTCAGTCTGTATGTCAGTCTGTGTGTCAGTCTGTGTGTGAGTCTGTCTGTCAGTGTGTATGTCTGTTTAAGCATCAGTCTGTATGTCAGTCTGTGTGTCAGTGTTTTAGTCTCTCTGTGTGTCTGTCTGTGTGTGATTCTGTCAGTCTGTCAGTCTGTCTGTGTGTCTGTCAGTCTGTCAGTGTGTCTGTCAGTGTGTCAGTGTGTCTTACAGTGTATCAGTGTGTCTGTCATTCTGTCAGTGTGTCTGTTATTCTGTCAGTGAGTCTGTCAGTCTCTGTGTGTCTGTCAAGCTCTCAGTGTGTCTGTCAGTCTCTCAGTGTGTCCGTCAGTCTCTCAGTGTGTCCGTCAGTCTCTCAGTGTGTCCGTCAGTCTCTCAGTGTGTCCGTCAGTCTCTCAGTGTGTCCGTCAGTCTCTCAGTGTGTCCGTCAGTCTCTCAGGGTGTTGGTCAGTCTCTCAGAGTGTCTGTAAGTCTCTCAGTGTGTTCGTCAGTCTCTCAGGGTGTCTGTCAGTCTGTCAGTCTGTTAGTGTGTCGTCAGTCTGTCAGTGTGTCGTCAGTCTGTCAGTGTGTCGTCAGTCTGTCGTCAGTCTGTCAGTGTGTCCGTCAGTATCTCAGTGTGTTTGTCAGTCTCAGTTTGTCTGTCAGTCTGTCAGTGTGTCCGTCAATCTAAGTGTGTCCGTCACTCTCAGTGGGTCTGTCAGTCTATCTATCAGTGTGTCAGTCTGTCTATCAGTGTGTCAGTGTGTCTGTCATTCTGTCAATGTGTCTGTCATTTTGTCAATGTGTCTTGTCAGTCTGTCAGTGTGTCTGTCAGTGTGTCAGTGTGTCTTACAGTGTATCAGTGTGTCTGTCATTCTGTCAGTGTGTCTGTTATTCTGTCAGTGAGTCTGTCAGTCTCTGTGTGTCTGTCAAGCTCTCAGTGTGTCTGTCAGTCTCTCAGTGTGTCCGTCAGTCTCTCAGTGTGTCCGTCAGTCTCTCAGTGTGTCCGTCAGTCTCTCAGTGTGTCCGTCAGTCTCTCAGTGTGTCCGTCAGTCTCTCAGGGTGTTCGTCAGTCTCTCAGGGTGTCTGTCAGTCTGTCAGTGTATTCGTCAGTCTTTCAGGGTGTCTGTCAGTCTGTATATCAGTGTGTCTGTCAGTCTGTCTATCAGTGTGTCAGTGTGGCTGTCATTCTGTCAATGTGTCTGTCAGTGTTTCTGTCAGTCTGTCTGTCCGTGTGTGATTCTGTCAGTCTCTCAGTCTTTCTGTCTGTGTGTGATTCTGTCAGTCTGTCTGTCAGTGTGTGATTCTGTCAGTCTGCCAGTCTGTCAGTGTGTCCGTCAGTCTCTGTGTGTCTGTCAGTCTGTCTATCAGTGTGTCAGTGTGTCTGTAATTCTCTCAATGTGTCTGACAGTCTGTCAGTGAACCTGTCAATGTGTCAGTGTGTCCGCCAGTTTCTCAGTGTCTCTCAGTGTGTCTCAGTCTGTCTATCAGTGTGTCTGTCAGTCTGTCTATATGTGTGTCTGTCAGTGTGTTAATCTGTTTGTCAGTGTGTCAGTGTGTCTTTCATTCTGTCAATATGTCTGTCAGTGTGTCAATGTGACTGTCAGTGTGTCTGTCAGTCTCTCAGTGTGTCTGTCAGTCTCTCAGTGTGTCCGTCATTCTCTCAGTGTGTCCGTCAGTCTCTCAGTGTGTCCGTCAGTCTCTCAGTGTGTCCGTCATTCTCTCAGTGTGTCCGTCAGTCTCTCAGTGTGTCCGTCATCTCTCAGTGTGTCCGTCAGTCTGTCTATTAATGTGTCTGTCAGTCTGTCTATAAGTGTGTCTGTCAGTCTGTATCAGTGTGTCTGTCTGTCTGTATTTGAGTCTGTATGTCAGTCAGTGTGTGTCTGTCAGTATGTCTGTCAGTATGTGTCTGTCAGTGTGTCTGTCAGTGTGTCTGTCAGTGTGTCTGTCAGTGTGTCTGTCAGTGTGTCTGTCAGTGTGTCTGTCAGTGTGTCTGTCAGTGTGTCTGTCAGTGTGTCTGTCAGTGTGTCTGTCAGTCTGTCTGTCAGTCTGTGAGTCAGTCTGTGAGTCAGTCTGTGTGTGAGTCTGTCTGTCAAAGGTGTATGTCTGTTTAAGTATGTCTGTATGCCAGTCTGTGTGTCAGTGTTTCAGTCTCTCTGTGTGTCTGTCTGTGTGTGATTCTGTCAGTCTGTCAGTCTGTCTGTGTGTCTGTCAGTCTGTCAGTCTGTTAGTGTGTCGTCAGTCTGTCAGTGTGTCGTCAGTCTGTCAGTGTGTCGTCAGTCTGTCAGTGTGTCGTCAGTCTGTCAGTGTGTCGTCAGTCTGTCAGTGTGTCGTCAGTCTGTCAGTGTGTCGTCAGTCTGTCAGTGTGTCCGTCAGTATCTCAGTGTGTTTGTCAGTCTCAGTGTGTCTGTCAGTCTGTCAGTGTGTCCGTCAATTTGAGTGTGTCCGTCAATCTCAGTGGGTCTGTCAGTCTGTCTATCAGTGTGTCTGTCATTCTGTCAATGTGTCTTGTCAGTCTGTAAGTGTGTCATTCTGTCAGTGTGTCTGTCAAGCTCTCAGTGTGTCTGTCAGTCTCTCAGTGTGTCCGTCAGTCTCTCAGTGTGTCCGTCAGTCTCTCAGTGTGTCCGTCAGTCTCTCAGGGTGTCCGTCAGTCTCTCAGGGTGTTGGTCAGTCTCTCAGAGTGTCTGTAAGTCTCTCAGTGTGTTCGTCAGTCTCTCAGGGTGTCTGTCAGTCTGTCAGTCTGTTAGTGTGTCGTCAGTCTGTCAGTGTGTCCTTCAGTCGCTCAGGGTGTCCGTCAGTCTCTCAGTGTGTCCGTCATTCTGTCAGTGATTATGTCATTATGTCTGTCTGTCAGTGTGTATGTCATTGTGTCTGTCTGTCAGTCTCTTTGTGTGTCAGTCTCTTTGTGTGTCAGTCTCTCTGTGTGTCAGTCTGTCTGTGTGTCAGTCTGTCTGTGTTTGAGTCTGTCTGTGTGTCTGTGTGACTGTCATTCTGTCAATGTGTCTGTCAGTCTGTCAATGTGTCAGTGTGTCTGTCATTCTGTCAATGTGTCTGTCATTCTGTCAATGTGTCTGTCAGTCTGTCAATGTGTCAGTGTGTCGTCAGTCTGTAGTAAGTATGTCAGTGTGTCTGTCAGTCTCTCAGTGTGTCAGTCTGTCTGTCAGTGTGTCTGTCATTCTGTCAGTGTGTCTGTCAAGCTCTCAGTGTGTCTGTCAAGCTCTCAGTGTGTCTGTCAGTCTCTCAGTGTGTCCGTCAGTCTCTCAGTGTGTCCGTCAGTCTCTCAGTGTGTCCGTCAGTCTCTCAGGGTGTTGGTCAGTCTCTCAGAGTGTCTGTAAGTCTCTCAGTGTGTTCGTCAGTCTCTCAGGGTGTCTGTCAGTCTGTCAGTCTGTTAGTGTGTCGTCAGTCTGTCAGTGTGTCGTCAGTCTGTCAGTGTGTCGTCAGTCTGTCGTCAGTCTGTCAGTGTGTCCGTCAGTATCTCAGTGTGTTTGTCAGTCTCAGTTTGTCTGTCCGTCTGTCAGTGTGTCCGTCAATCTAAGTGTGTCCGTCACTCTCAGTGGGTCTGTCAGTCTATCTATCAGTGTGTCAGTCTGTCTATAGGTGTGTCAGTGTGTCTGTCATTCTGTCAATGTGTCTGTCATTTTGTCAATGTGTCTTGTCAGTCTGTCAGTGTGTCTGTCAGTGTGTCAGTGTGTCTTACAGTGTATCAGTGTGTCTGTCATTCTGTCAGTGTGTCTGTTATTCTGTCAGTGAGTCTGTCAGTCTCTGTGTGTCTGTCAAGCTCTCAGTGTGTCTGTCAGTCTCTCAGTGTGTCCGTCAGTCTCTCAGTGTGTCCGTCAGTCTCTCAGTGTGTCCGTCAGTCTCTCAGTGTGTCCGTCAGTCTCTCAGTGTGTCCGTCAGTCTCTCAGTGTGTCCGTCAGTCTCTCAGGGTGTTGGTCAGTCTCTCAGAGTGTCTGTAAGTCTCTCAGTGTGTTCGTCAGTCTGTCAGTCTGTTAGTGTGTCGTCAGTCTGTCAGTGTGTCGTCAGTCTGTCAGTGTGTCGTCAGTCTGTCAGTGTGTCGTCAGTCTGTCGTCAGTCTGTCAGTGTGTCCGTCAGTCTGTCAGTGTGTTTGTCAGTCTCAGTTTGTCTGTCAGTCTGTCAGTGTGTCCGTCAATCTAAGTGTGTCCGTCACTCTCAGTGGGTCTGTCAGTCTATCTATCAGTGTGTCAGTCTGTCTATCAGTGTGTCAGTGTGTCTGTCATTCTGTCAATGTGTCTGTCATTTTGTCAATGTGTCTTGTCAGTCTGTCAGTGTGTCTGTCAGTGTGTCAGTGTGTCTTACAGTGTATCAGTGTGTCTGTCATTCTGTCAGTGTGTCTGTTATTCTGTCAGTGAGTCTGTCAGCTCTGTGTGTCTGTCAAGCTCTCAGTGTGTCTGTCAGTCTCTCAGTGTGTCCGTCAGTCTCTCAGTGTGTCCGTCAGTCTCTCAGTGTGTCCGTCAGTCTCTCAGTGTGTCCGTCAGTCTCTCAGTGTGTCCGTCAGTCTCTCAGGGTGTTCGTCAGTCTCTCAGGGTGTTCGTCAGTCTCTCAGGGTGTTCGTCAGTCTCTCAGGGTGTCTGTCAGTCTGTCAGTGTGTTCGTCAGTCTCTCAGTGTGTCTGTCAGTCTGTCTATCAGTGTGTCAGTGTGTCTGTCATTCTGTCAATGTGTCTGTCAGTGTTTCTGTCAGTCTGTCAATGTGTCTGTCAGTGTTTCTGTCAGTCTGTCTGTCCGTGTGTGATTCTGTCAGTCTGTCTGTCAGTGTGTGATTCTGTCTGTCTGCCAGTCTGTCAGTGTGTCAGTGTGTCTTACAGTGTATCAGTGAGTCTGTCAGCTCTGTGTGTCTGTCAAGCTCTCAGTGTGTCTGTCAGTCTCTCAGTGTGTCCGTCAGTCTCTCAGTGTGTCCGTCAGTCTCTCAGTGTGTCCGTCAGTCTCTCAGTGTGTCGTCAGTCTGTCAGTGTGTCGTCAGTCTGTCAGTGTGTCCTTCATTCGCTCAGGGTGTCCGTCAGTCTCTCAGTGTGTCCGTCAGTCTGTCAGTGTGTATGTCATTATGTCATTCTGTCAGTGTGTATGTCATTGTGTCTGTCTGTCAGTCTCTTTGTGTGTCAGTCTCTCTGTGTGTCAGTCTCTCTGTGTGTCAGTCTGTCTGTGTGTCAGTCTGTCTGTGTTTGAGTCTGTCTGTGTGTCTGTGTGACTGTCATTCTGTCAATGTGTCTGTCAGTCTGTCAATGTGTCAGTGTGTCTGTCATTCTGTCAATGTGTCTGTCATTCTGTCAATGTGTCTGTCAGTCTGTCAATGTGTCAGTGTGTCGTCAGTCTGTAGTAAGTATGTCAGTGTGTCTGTCAGTCTCTCAGTGTGTCTGTCAGTCTGTCTGTCAGTGTGTCTGTCATTCTGTCAGTGTGTCTGTCAAGCTCTCAGTGTGTCTGTCAAGCTCTCAGTGTGTCTGTCAGTCTCTCAGTGTGTCCGTCAGTCTCTCAGTGTGTCCGTCAGTCTCTCAGTGTGTCCGTCAGTCTCTCAGGGTGTTGGTCAGTCTCTCAGAGTGTCTGTAAGTCTCTCAGTGTGTTCGTCAGTCTCTCAGGGTGTCTGTCAGTCTGTCAGTCTGTTAGTGTGTCGTCAGTCTGTCAGTGTGTCGTCAGTCTCTCAGTGTGTCCGTCAGTCTCTCAGGGTGTTCGTCAGTCTCTCAGGGTGTCTGTCAGTCTCAGTTTGTCTGTCAGTCTGTCAGTGTGTCCGTCAATCTAAGTGTGTCCGTCACTCTCAGTGGGTCTGTCAGTCTATCTATCAGTGTGTCAGTCTGTCTATCAGTGTGTCAGTGTGTCTGTCATTCTGTCAATGTGTCTGTCATTTTGTCAATGTGTCTTGTCAGTCTGTCAGTGTGTCTGTCAGTGTGTCAGTGTGTCTTACAGTGTATCACTGTGTCTGTCATTCTGTCAGTGTGTCTGTTATTCTGTCAGTGAGTCTGTCAGTCTCTGTGTGTCTGTCAAGCTCTCAGTGTGTCTGTCAGTCTCTCAGTGTGTCCGTCAGTCTCTCAGTGTGTCCGTCAGTCTCTCAGTGTGTCCGTCAGTCTCTCAGTGTGTCCGTCAGTCTCTCAGTGTGTCCGTCAGTCTCTCAGTGTGTCCGTCAGTCTCTCAGGGTGTTCGTCAGTCTCTCAGGGTGTCTGTCAGTCTGTCAGTGTGTTCGTCACTCTCTCAGTGTGTCTGTCAGTCTGTCTATCAGTGTGTCTGTCAGTCTGTCTATCAGTGTGTCAGTGTGTCTGTCATTCTGTCAATGTGTCTGTCAGTGTTTCTGTCAGTCTGTCTGTCCGTGTGTGATTCTGTCAGTCTGTCTGTCAGTGTGTGATTCTGTCTGTCTGCCAGTCTGTCAGTGTGTCCGTCAGTCTCTGTGTGTCTGTCAGTCTGTCTATCAGTGTGTAAGTGTGTCTGTAATTCTCTCAATGTGTCTGACAGTCTGTCAGTGAATCTGTCAATGTGTCAGTGTGTCCGCCAGTTTCTCAGTGTGTCTCAGTGTGTCTCAGGCTGTCTATCATTGTGTCAGTGTGTCTGTCATTCTGTCAATATGTCTGTCAGTGTGTCATTGTGTCTGTCAGTCTGTGTGTTTGTCAATCTGTCTATCAGTGTTATTGTGTCTGTCATTCTGTCAATGTGTCTTCCTGTGTGTGAGTGTCTAAGTGTAAGTCTGCGTGCCAATCTGTGTGTCAGTGGGACGGTCTGTCTGTGTGTCTGTCTGTGTGTGATTCTGTCAGTATGTCTGTCATTGTGCGATTCTGTCAATCTGCCAGTCTGTCTATCAGTGTGTCAGTGTGTCATTCTGTCAATTTGTCTGTCAGTCTGTCAATGTGTCTGTCAGTGTGTCATTGTGTCCGTCAGTCTTTCAGTGTGTCCGTCAGTCTTTCAGTGTGTCAGTCAGACTCTCAGTGTGTCGGTCAGACTCTCAGTGTGTCCGTCAGTCTCTCAGTCCGTCTGTCAGTGTGTCTGTCAGTCTGAAAGTGTGTCTGTCAGTCTGTCAGTCTGAAAGTGTGTCTGTGAGTCAGTCAGTCAGTCTGTCTGTCAGTCAGGCTGTGTGTCCGTCAGTGTGTTTGTCAGTCCGTTAGTGTGTCTGTTAGTCTGTTAGTGTGTCGTCAGTCTGTCAGTGTGTCGTCAGTCTGTCAGTGTGTCCTTCATTCGCTCAGGGTGTCCGTCAGTCTCTCAGTGTGTCCGTCAGTCTGTCAGTGTGTATGTCATTATGTCATTCTGTCAGTGTGTATGTCATTGTGTCTGTCTGTCAGTCTCTTTGTGTGTCAGTCTGTCTGTGTGTCAGTCTCTCTGTGTCAGTCTGTCTGTGTTTGAGTCTGTCTGTGTGTCTGTGTGACTGTCATTCTGTCAATGTGTCTGTCAGTCATTCAATGTGTCAGTGTGTCTGTCATTCTGTCAATATGTCTCTCATTCTGTCAATGTGTCTGTCAGTCTGTCAATGTGTCAGTGTGTCGTCAGTCTGTCAGTGTGTAGTAAGTATGTCAGTGTGTCTGTCAGTCTCTCAGTGTGTCTGTCAGTCTGTCTGTCAGTCTGTCTGTCAGTCTCTCAGTGTGTCCGTCATTCTCTCAGTGTGTCCGTCATTCTCTCAGTGTGTCCGTCAGTCTCTCAGTGTGTCCGTCAGTCTCTCAGTGTGTCCGTCAGTCTCTCAGTGTGTCTGTCAGTCTGTCTATCAGTGTGTCTGTCAGGTTGATAGTGTGTCTGTCATTCTTTTAATGTCTGTCATTCTGTCAGTCTGTCCGTCAGACTGTCAGTGTGTCCGTCTGACTGTCAGTGTATCCGTCACTCTGTCAGTTGTGTCCGTCTGTCTCTCAGTGTGTCCGTCATTCTCTCAGTGTGTCCGTTAGTCTCTCAGTGTGTCCGTCAGTCTCTCAGTGTGTCCGTCAGTCTGTCTATCAGTGTGTCTGTCAGTCTGTATATCAGTGTGTCTGTCAGTCTGTCTATCAGTGTGTCTGTCAGTGTGTCAATGTGTCTGTCAGTGTATCAGTGTGTCTTTCATTCTGTCAATATGTCTGTCAGTGTGTCAATGTGACTGTCAGTGTGTCTGTCAGTCTCTCAGTGTGTCTGTCAGTGTGTACGTCTGTGTGTCAGTCTGTATGTCTGCCTTTCAGTAAGTTAGTATGTCTGTGTGCCAGTCTGTGTGTCAATCTGTGTGTCAGTGTTTCAGTCGGTCTGTGTGTCTGTCTGTGTGTGATTCTGTCAGTCTATCTGTCTGTCCATCAGTGTTTCAGTGAGTCTGTCATTCAGTCAATGTGTCTGTCAGTCTGTCAGTGTGTCTGTCAGTGTGTCAGTGTTTCCGTCATTCTGTCAATGTGTCTATAAGTCTGTCAGTGTGTCCGTCAGTCTGTCAGTGTGTCCGTCAGTCTGTCAGTGTGTCTGTCAGTCTGTCAGAGTGTCAGTCGGTCTGTCAGTGTGTCTGTCAGTCTATCAGTGTGTCAGTCAGTCAGTGTGTCTGTCAGTCTGTCAGAGTGTCAGTCGGTCTGTCAGTGTGTCTGTCAGTCTGTCAGTGTGTCAGTCTGTCAGTGTGTCTGTAATTCTGTCAGTGTGTGTGTAATTCTGTCAGTGTGTGTGTAATTCTGTCAGTGTGTCTTTCAGTCTGTCAGTCTGTCAGTGTGTCCGTCAGTATCTCAGTGTGTTTGTCAGTCTCAGTGTGTCTGTCAGTCTGTCAGTGTGTCCGTCAATCTGAGTGTGTCCGTCACTCTCAGTGGGTCTGTCAGTCTGTCTATCAGTGTGTCTGTCATTCTGTCAATGTGTCTGTCATTCTGTCAATGTGTCTTGTCAGTCTGTCAGTGTGTCTGTCAGTGTGTCAGTGTGTCTTACAGTGTATCAGTGTGTCTGTCATTCTGTCAGTGTGTCTGTTATTCTGTCAGTGAGTCTGTTAGTCTCTGTGTGTCTGTCAAGCTCTCAGTGTGTCTGTCTGTCTCTCAGTGTGTCCGTCAGTCTCTCAGTGTGTCCGTCAGTCTCTCAGTGTGTCCGTCAGTCTCTCAGTGTGTCCGTCAGTCTCTCAGTGTGTCCGTCAGTCTCTCTGTGTGTCCGTCAGTCTCTCTGTGTGTCCGTCATTCTCTCAGGGTGTTCGTCTGTCTCTCAGGGTGTCTGTCAGTCTGTCAGTGTGTGTGTCAGTCTCTCAGGGTGTCTGTTAGTCTGTCTATCAGTGTGTCAGTGTGTCTGTAATTCTCTCAATGTGTCTGACAGTCTGTCAGTGAATCTGTCAATGTGTCAGTGTGTCCGCCAGTTTCTCAGTGTCTCTCAGTGTGTCTTAGGCTGTCTATCATTGTGTCAGTGTGTATGTCATTCTGTCAATATGTCTGTCAGTGTGTTAGTGTGCCTGTCAGTCTGTGTGTTTGATAGTCTGTCTATCGGTGTTAGTGTGTCTGTCATTCTGTCAATGTGTCTTCCTGTGTGTGTCTGACTAAGTGTAAGTCTGTGTGCCAATCTGTGTGTCAGTGTGACGGTCTGTCTGTGTGTCTGTCTGTGTGTGATTCTGTCAGTATGTCTGTCATTGTGTGATTCTGTCAGTCTGCCAGTCTGTCTATCAGTGTGTCAGTGTGTCATTCTGTCAATGTGTCTGTAAGTCTGTCAATGTGTCTGTCAGTGTGTCATTGTGTCCGTCAGTCTTTCAGTGTGTCCGTCAGTCTCTCAGTCCGTCTGTCAGTGTGTCTGTCAGTCTGAAAGTGTGTCTGTCAGTCTGTCAGTCTGAAAGTGTGTCTGTCAGTCAGTCTGTCATTTAGTCTGTCAGTCAGGCTGTGTGTCCGTCAGTGTGTTTGTCAGTCCGTCAGTGTGTCTGTTAATCTGTTAGTGTGTCGTCAGTCTGTCAGTGTGTCCTTCAGTCGCTCAGGGTGTCCGTCAGTCTCTCAGTGTGTCCGTCAGTCTGTCAGTGATTATGTCATTATGTCTGTCTGTCAGTGTGTATGTCATTGTGTCTGTCTGTCAGTATCTTTGTGTGTCAGTCTCTCTGTGTGTCAGTCTCTCTGTGTGTCAGTCTGTCTGTGAGTCAGTCTGTCTGTGTTTGAGTCTGTCTGTGTGTCTGTGTGACTGTCATTCTGTCAATGTGTCTGTCAGTCTGTCAATGTGTCAGTGTGTCTGTCATTCTGTCAATGTGTCTGTCATTCTGTCAATGTGTCTGTCAGTCTGTCAATGTGTCAGTGTGTCGTCAGTCTGTAGTAAGTATGTCAGTGTGTCTGTCAGTCTCTCAGTGTGTCTGTCAGTCTGTCTGTCAGTGTGTCTGTCATTCTGTCAGTGTGTCTGTCAAGCTCTCAGTGTGTCTGTCAAGCTCTTAGTGTGTCTGTCAGTCTCTCAGTGTGTCCGTCAGTCTCTCAGTGTGTCCGTCAGTCTCTCAGTGTGTCCGTCAGTCTCTCAGGGTGTTGGTCAGTCTCTCAGAGTGTCTGTAAGTCTCTCAGTGTGTTCGTCAGTCTCTCAGGGTGTCTGTCAGTCTGTCAGTCTGTTAGTGTGTCGTCAGTCTGTCAGTGTGTCGTCAGTCTCTCAGTGTGTCCGTCAGTCTCTCAGGGTGTTCGTCAGTCTCTCAGGGTGTCTGTCAGTCTCAGTTTGTCTGTCAGTCTGTCAGTGTGTCCGTCAATCTAAGTGTGTCCGTCACTCTCAGTGGGTCTGTCAGTCTATCTATCAGTGTGTCAGTCTGTCTATCAGTGTGTCAGTGTGTCTGTCATTCTGTCAATGTGTCTGTCATTTTGTCAATGTGTCTTGTCAGTCTGTCAGTGTGTCTGTCAGTGTGTCAGTGTGTCTTACAGTGTATCAGTGTGTCTGTCATTCTGTCAGTGTGTCTGTTATTCTGTCAGTGAGTCTGTCAGTCTCTGTGTGTCTGTCAAGCTCTCAGTGTGTCTGTCAGTCTCTCAGTGTGTCCGTCAGTCTCTCAGTGTGTCCGTCAGTCTCTCAGTGTGTCCGTCAGTCTCTCAGTGTGTCCGTCAGTCTCTCAGGGTGTTCGTCAGTCTCTCAGGGTGTCTGTCAGTCTGTCAGTGTGTTCGTCAGTCTCTCAGTGTGTCTGTCAGTCTGTCTATCAGTGTGTCTGTCAGTCTGTCTATCAGTGTGTCAGTGTGTCTGTCATTCTGTCAATGTGTCTGTCAGTGTTTCTGTCAGTCTGTCTGTCCGTGTGTGATTCTGTCAGTCTGTCTGTCAGTGTGTCAGTGTGTCTGTCATTCGGTCAATATGACTGTCAGTGTGTCAGTATGTCTGTCAGTCTGTGTGTTTGTCAATCTGTCTATCAGTGTTATTGTGTCTGTCATTCTGTCAATGTGTCTTCGTGTGTGTGAGTGTCTGTCTAAGTGTAAGTCTGCGTGCCAATCTGTGTGTCAGTGGGACGGTCTGTCTGTGTGTCTGTCTGTGTGTGATTCTGTCAGTATGTCTGTCATTGTGTGATTCTGTCAGTCTGCCAGTCTGTCTATCAGTGTGTCAGTGTGTCATTCTGTCAATTTGTCTGTCAGTCTGTCAATGTGTCTGTCAGTGTGTCATTGTGTCCGTCAGTCTTCCAGTGTGTCCGTCAGTCTTTCAGTGTGTCAGTCAGACTCTGTGTGTCGGTCAGACTCTCAGTGTGTCCGTTAGTCTCTCAGTCCGTCTGTCAGTGTGTCTGTCAGTCTGAAAGTGTGTCTGTCAGTCTGTCAGTCTGAAAGTGTGTCTGTCAGTCAGTCAGTCAGTCTGTCAGTCAGGCTGTGTGTCCGTCAGTGTGTTTGTCAGTCCGTAGTGTGTCTGTTAGTCTGTTAGTGTGTCGTCAGTCTGTCAGTGTGTCGTCAGTCTGTCAGTGTGTCCTTCATTCGCTCAGGGTGTCCGTCAGTCTCTCAGTGTGTCCGTCAGTCTGTCAGTGTGTATGTCATTATGTCATTCTGTCAGTGTGTATGTCATTGTGTCTGTCTGTCAGTCTCTTTGTGTGTCAGTCTCTCTGTGTGTCAGTCTGTCTGTGTGTCAGTCTCTCTGTGTCAGTCTGTCTGTGTTTGAGTCTGTCTGTGTGTCTGTGTGACTGTCATTCTGTCAATGTGTCTGTCAGTCTGTCAATGTGTCCTTTAAGTGTGTCTGCCAGTGAGCTTGTCAGTCTGTTAGTGTGTCTGCCAGTGTGTCAGTCTGTCATTGTGTCTGTCAGTCTGTCATTGTGTCTGTTTTTCTGTCAGTGTGTCTGTCATTCTGTCAGTGTGTCTGTCAGTCTGTCAGTGTGTCCGTCAGTCTTTCAGTGTGTCTGGCTAAGTATTCCATAACCGGATGTATTCAAAACAGGATACATTAAATAGTTTAGCTGCACTATTACAGAGTTTTAATAAGAAGTTTAGATACATTTATTAAAAATAATTTTAAATCATGAATTTGATTATGAATTACTAATTATAATTAAATTAACCTAACAAACCATCTACATATATGTTTTAGTATTTTCTATGTAGGCCTAGTTGTTATAACTGAAATCAAAAAACTGTAATTTATTTGAATTATCACAATTTCTTTATTACAGAACAGTTGCCATTAGTAACTTTGAAATGTAAGTCATGTGCTTTGTTGAATTTGTAGGAATTTTTTGTAGCCTGGAAACTTGCTTATCTGGTATTACTGGCTGGGTCGGTTCTACTGCATTTTGTTTTCATGCCAACCACTGTATATAAAATGCAGGGACATCCATTAGTTAGAATAGTGTTGTCATGTAGGTCTTCTTTCTTGATGCCTAGTCTGCCTCTCTCTTCCCATTCTCTGGACGTGGCCTTACTATCTCATTTTCGCTTTTCTATGATGTTATTAAAGTCCTGTACTCTAGCTTCCACAATATTCTATATAATTCTAATCCTGTCTCCCTAAGTTTCCTTACGAGGCAAAGATACCATTATAATTATTAAATGAGGGCCAAGAAACATAACTTTGGAATTTCTTGGTCTTTTTCTAATAATAAATTTATTAATGCATCTTTTGGACGTTAGAAAAAAGGCATTAAAGTAATTGACCAAAATTGTTGTGCACAGCTTAATTAAAAGTGCAGTATTCTTGTATCTGCTCTTGCTAGATATAATTTAAAATTTGGGGGATAAAGTGTCTGAATTAATCTTTATTGTGAATATGGCTGGTATGTTATTTATTTATTGGTTTTTGCAGCTGCTGTCCTGAAACTTCATAAGGTTAACCATATTGAGATGAAGGATACAATCTGCCTGTGGCTGAAACAGAGCGAAACAAGAGTAATGAAGAGGTAAAACTTTTGTTATTCTAACAACTTTATTTTAACAACTTTTTAATTGTAACATTGAAAGTTGCCCAAGTTGACTGCAAGTGTGTCTGTCAGACTGCAAGTGTGACCGTCAGTGTGTCCGTCAGTCTCTCAGTGTGTCTGTCAGTCAGACTGACGGACAGACACAATGACAGAAAGTGTGTCTGTGTGTGTCTGTCAGTCTATCTGTCAGTCTGTGTGTCTGTCTGTCTGTCAGTCTGGTAGTCTGTCTGTCAGTGTGTATGTCTGTCTAGGTGTCAGTCTGTGTTCCAGTCTGTGTGTAAGTGTTTCAGTCTCTCTGTGTGTCTAGCTGTGTGTGATTCTGTCAGTCTGTGAATCTGTCTGTCAGTGTGTGATTCTGCCAGTCTGCCAGTTTGTCTATCAGTTGGTCAGTGTATCTGTCAGTCTGTCAGTGTGTCTGTCAGTGTGTCTGTCAGTGTGTCTGTCAGTGTGTCTGTCAGTGTGTCTGTCAGTGTTACAGTGTGTCTGTCAGTGTGTCAGTGTGTCTGTCATTCTGTCAATGTGTCTGTCAGTGTGATAGTGTGTCTGTCATTCTGTCAATGTCTGTCAGTGTGTCTGTCAGTCAGACTGACTTACAGACACAATGACAGACACACTGACAGACAGTGTGTCTGTCTGTGTGTGAGTCTTTCAGTGTGTCTGTCATTTTGTGTGTCAGTCTGTCTGTCAGTCTGTATGTCAGTCTGTGTGTCAGTCTGTGTGTGAGTCTGTCTGTCAGTGTGTATGTCTGTTTAAGCATCAGTCTGTATGTCAGTCTGTGTGTCAGTGTTTTAGTCTCTCTGTGTGTCTGTCTGTGTGTGATTCTGTCAGTCTGTCAGTCTGTCTGTGTGTCTGTCAGTCTGTCAGTGTGTCTGTCAGTGTGTCAGTGTGTCTTACAGTGTATCAGTGTGTCTGTCATTCTGTCAGTGTGTCTGTTATTCTGTCAGTGAGTCTGTCAGTCTCTGTGTGTCTGTCAAGCTCTCAGTGTGTCTGTCAGTCTCTCAGTGTGTCCGTCAGTCTCTCAGTGTGTCCGTCAGTCTCTCAGTGTGTCCGTCAGTCTCTCAGTGTGTCCGTCAGTCTCTCAGTGTGTCCGTCAGTCTCTCAGTGTGTCCGTCAGTCTCTCAGGGTGTTGGTCAGTCTCTCAGAGTGTCTGTAAGTCTCTCAGTGTGTTCGTCAGTCTCTCAGGGTGTCTGTCAGTCTGTCAGTCTGTTAGTGTGTCGTCAGTCTGTCAGTGTGTCGTCAGTCTGTCAGTGTGTCGTCAGTCTGTCGTCAGTCTGTCAGTGTGTCCGTCAGTATCTCAGTGTGTTTGTCAGTCTCAGTTTGTCTGTCAGTCTGTCAGTGTGTCCGTCAATCTAAGTGTGTCCGTCACTCTCAGTGGGTCTGTCAGTCTATCTATCAGTGTGTCAGTCTGTCTATCAGTGTGTCAGTGTGTCTGTCATTCTGTCAATGTGTCTGTCATTTTGTCAATGTGTCTTGTCAGTCTGTCAGTGTGTCTGTCAGTGTGTCAGTGTGTCTTACAGTGTATCAGTGTGTCTGTCATTCTGTCAGTGTGTCTGTTATTCTGTCAGTGAGTCTGTCAGTCTCTGTGTGTCTGTCAAGCTCTCAGTGTGTCTGTCAGTCTCTCAGTGTGTCCGTCAGTCTCTCAGTGTGTCCGTCAGTCTCTCAGTGTGTCCGTCAGTCTCTCAGTGTGTCCGTCAGTCTCTCAGTGTGTCCGTCAGTCTCTCAGGGTGTTCGTCAGTCTCTCAGGGTGTCTGTCAGTCTGTCAGTGTATTCGTCAGTCTTTCAGGGTGTCTGTCAGTCTGTATATCAGTGTGTCTGTCAGTCTGTCTATCAGTGTGTCAGTGTGGCTGTCATTCTGTCAATGTGTCTGTCAGTGTTTCTGTCAGTCTGTCTGTCCGTGTGTGATTCTGTCAGTCTCTCAGTCTTTCTGTCTGTGTGTGATTCTGTCAGTCTGTCTGTCAGTGTGTGATTCTGTCAGTCTGCCAGTCTGTCAGTGTGTCCGTCAGTCTCTGTGTGTCTGTCAGTCTGTCTATCAGTGTGTCAGTGTGTCTGTAATTCTCTCAATGTGTCTGACAGTCTGTCAGTGAACCTGTCAATGTGTCAGTGTGTCCGCCAGTTTCTCAGTGTCTCTCAGTGTGTCTCAGTCTGTCTATCAGTGTGTCTGTCAGTCTGTCTATATGTGTGTCTGTCAGTGTGTTAATCTGTTTGTCAGTGTGTCAGTGTGTCTTTCATTCTGTCAATATGTCTGTCAGTGTGTCAATGTGACTGTCAGTGTGTCTGTCAGTCTCTCAGTGTGTCTGTCAGTCTCTCAGTGTGTCCGTCATTCTCTCAGTGTGTCCGTCAGTCTCTCAGTGTGTCCGTCAGTCTCTCAGTGTGTCCGTCATTCTCTCAGTGTGTCCGTCAGTCTCTCAGTGTGTCCGTCATCTCTCAGTGTGTCCGTCAGTCTGTCTATTAATGTGTCTGTCAGTCTGTCTATAAGTGTGTCTGTCAGTCTGTATCAGTGTGTCTGTCTGTCTGTATTTGAGTCTGTATGTCAGTCAGTGTGTGTCTGTCAGTATGTCTGTCAGTATGTGTCTGTCAGTGTGTCTGTCAGTGTGTCTGTCAGTGTGTCTGTCAGTGTGTCTGTCAGTGTGTCTGTCAGTGTGTCTGTCAGTGTGTCTGTCAGTGTGTCTGTCAGTGTGTCTGTCAGTGTGTTTGTCAGTGTGTCTGTCAGTCTGTCTGTCAGTCTGTGAGTCAGTCTGTGAGTCAGTCTGTGTGTGAGTCTGTCTGTCAAAGGTGTATGTCTGTTTAAGTATGTCTGTATGCCAGTCTGTGTGTCAGTGTTTCAGTCTCTCTGTGTGTCTGTCTGTGTTTGATTCTGTCAGTCTGTCAGTCTGTCTGTGTGTCTGTCAGTCTGTCAGTCTGTTAGTGTGTCGTCAGTCTGTCAGTGTGTCGTCAGTCTGTCAGTGTGTCGTCAGTCTGTCAGTGTGTCGTCAGTCTGTCAGTGTGTCGTCAGTCTGTCAGTGTGTCGTCAGTCTGTCAGTGTGTCGTCAGTCTGTCAGTGTGTCCGTCAGTATCTCAGTGTGTTTGTCAGTCTCAGTGTGTCTGTCAGTCTGTCAGTGTGTCCGTCAATTTGAGTGTGTCCGTCAATCTCAGTGGGTCTGTCAGTCTGTCTATCAGTGTGTCTGTCATTCTGTCAATGTGTCTTGTCAGTCTGTAAGTGTGTCATTCTGTCAGTGTGTCTGTCAAGCTCTCAGTGTGTCTGTCAGTCTCTCAGTGTGTCCGTCAGTCTCTCAGTGTGTCCGTCAGTCTCTCAGTGTGTCCGTCAGTCTCTCAGGGTGTCCGTCAGTCTCTCAGGGTGTTGGTCAGTCTCTCAGAGTGTCTGTAAGTCTCTCAGTGTGTTCGTCAGTCTCTCAGGGTGTCTGTCAGTCTGTCAGTCTGTTAGTGTGTCGTCAGTCTGTCAGTGTGTCCTTCAGTCGCTCAGGGTGTCCGTCAGTCTCTCAGTGTGTCCGTCATTCTGTCAGTGATTATGTCATTATGTCTGTCTGTCAGTGTGTATGTCATTGTGTCTGTCTGTCAGTCTCTTTGTGTGTCAGTCTCTCTGTGTGTCAGTCTCTCTGTGTGTCAGTCTGTCTGTGTGTCAGTCTGTCTGTGTTTGAGTCTGTCTGTGTGTCTGTGTGACTGTCATTCTGTCAATGTGTCTGTCAGTCTGTCAATGTGTCAGTGTGTCTGTCATTCTGTCAATGTGTCTGTCATTCTGTCAATGTGTCTGTCAGTCTGTCAATG
This sequence comes from Bacillus rossius redtenbacheri, assembly GCF_032445375.1. Classification (NCBI taxonomy): domain Eukaryota; kingdom Metazoa; phylum Arthropoda; class Insecta; order Phasmatodea; family Bacillidae; genus Bacillus; species Bacillus rossius. Next base: position 69,783 of record NW_026962481.1, on the reverse strand, counting down.
TGTCAGTGTGTCGTCAGTCTGTAGTAAGTATGTCAGTGTGTCTGTCAGTCTCTCAGTGTGTCAGTCTGTCTGTCAGTGTGTCTGTCATTCTGTCAGTGTGTCTGTCAAGCTCTCAGTGTGTCTGTCAAGCTCTCAGTGTGTCTGTCAGTCTCTCAGTGTGTCCGTCAGTCTCTCAGTGTGTCCGTCAGTCTCTCAGTGTGTCCGTCAGTCTCTCAGGGTGTTGGTCAGTCTCTCAGAGTGTCTGTAAGTCTCTCAGTGTGTTCGTCAGTCTCTCAGGGTGTCTGTTAGTCTGTCAGTCTGTTAGTGTGTCGTCAGTCTGTCAGTGTGTCGTCAGTCTGTCAGTGTGTCGTCAGTCTGTCGTCAGTCTGTCAGTGTGTCCGTCAGTATCTCAGTGTGTTTGTCAGTCTCAGTTTGTCTGTCAGTCTGTCAGTGTGTCCGTCAATCTAAGTGTGTCCGTCACTCTCAGTGGGTCTGTCAGTCTATCTATCAGTGTGTCAGTCTGTCTATCAGTGTGTCAGTGTGTCTGTCATTCTGTCAATGTGTCTGTCATTTTGTCAATGTGTCTTGTCAGTCTGTCAGTGTGTCTGTCAGTGTGTCAGTGTGTCTTACAGTGTATCAGTGTGTCTGTCATTCTGTCAGTGTGTCTGTTATTCTGTCAGTGAGTCTGTCAGTCTCTGTGTGTCTGTCAAGCTCTCAGTGTGTCTGTCAGTCTCTCAGTGTGTCCGTCAGTCTCTCAGTGTGTCCGTCAGTCTCTCAGTGTGTCCGTCAGTCTCTCAGTGTGTCCGTCAGTCTCTCAGTGTGTCCGTCAGTCTCTCAGTGTGTCCGTCAGTCTCTCAGGGTGTTGGTCAGTCTCTCAGAGTGTCTGTAAGTCTCTCAGTGTGTTCGTCAGTCTGTCAGTCTGTTAGTGTGTCGTCAGTCTGTCAGTGTGTCGTCAGTCTGTCAGTGTGTCGTCAGTCTGTCAGTGTGTCGTCAGTCTGTCGTCAGTCTGTCAGTGTGTCCGTCAGTCTGTCAGTGTGTTTGTCAGTCTCAGTTTGTCTGTCAGTCTGTCAGTGTGTCTGTTATTCTGTCAGTGAGTCTGTCAGTCTCAGTGTGTCTGTCAGTCTCTCAGTGTGTCCGTCAGTCTCTCAGTGTGTCCGTCAGTCTCTCAGTGTGTCCGTCAGTCTCTCAGTGTGTCCGTCAGTCTCTCAGTGTGTCCGTCAGTCTCTCAGGGTGTTCGTCAGTCTCTCAGGGTGTTCGTCAGTCTCTCAGGGTGTTCGTCAGTCTCTCAGGGTGTCTGTCAGTCTGTCAGTGTGTTCGTCAGTCTCTCAGTGTGTCTGTCAGTCTGTCTATCAGTGTGTCTGTCAGTCTGTCTATCAGTGTGTCAGTGTGTCTGTCATTCTGTCAATGTGTCTGTCAGTGTTTCTGTCAGTCTGTCTGTCCGTGTGTGATTCTGTCAGTCTGTCTGTCAGTGTGTCAGTGTGTCTGTCATTCGGTCAATATGACTGTCAGTGTGTCAGTATGTCTGTCAGTCTGTGTGTTTGTCAATCTGTCTATCAGTGTTATTGTGTCTGTCATTCTGTCAATGTGTCTTCGTGTGTGTGAGTGTCTGTCTAAGTGTAAGTCTGCGTGCCAATCTGTGTCAGTGGGACGGTCTGTCTGTGTGTCTGTCTGTGTGTGATTCTGTCAGTATGTCTGTCATTGTGTGATTCTGTCAGTCTGCCAGTCTGTCTATCAGTGTGTCAGTGTGTCATTCTGTCAATTTGTCTGTCAGTCTGTCAATGTGTCTGTCAGTGTGTCATTGTGTCCGTCAGTCTTCCAGTGTGTCCGTCAGTCTTTCAGTGTGTCAGTCAGACTCTGTGTGTCGGTCAGACTCTCAGTGTGTCCGTTAGTCTCTCAGTCCGTCTGTCAGTGTGTCTGTCAGTCTGAAAGTGTGTCTGTCAGTCTGTCAGTCTGAAAGTGTGTCTGTCAGTCAGTCAGTCTGTCTGTCAGTCAGGCTGTGTGTCCGTCAGTGTGTTTGTCAGTCCGTAGTGTGTCTGTTAGTCTGTTAGTGTGTCGTCAGTCTGTCAGTGTGTCGTCAGTCTGTCAGTGTGTCCTTCATTCGCTCAGGGTGTCCGTCAGTCTCTCAGTGTGTCCGTCAGTCTGTCAGTGTGTATGTCATTATGTCATTCTGTCAGTGTGTATGTCATTGTGTCTGTCTGTCAGTCTCTTTGTGTGTCAGTCTCTCTGTGTGTCAGTCTGTCTGTGTGTCAGTCTCTCTGTGTCAGTCTGTCTGTGTTTGAGTCTGTCTGTGTGTCTGTGTGACTGTCATTCTGTCAATGTGTCTGTCAGTCTGTCAATGTGTCCTTTAAGTGTGTCTGCCAGTGAGCTTGTCAGTCTGTTAGTGTGTCTGCCAGTGTGTCAGTCTGTCATTGTGTCTGTCAGTCTGTCATTGTGTCTGTTTTTCTGTCAGTGTGTCTGTCATTCTCTCAGTGTGTTTGTCAGTCTGTCAGTGTGTCTGTCATTCTGGCAATGTGTCTGTCAGTGTATCAGTGTGTCCGTCAGTCTCTGTGTGTCTGTCAGTCTGTCTATCAGTGTGTCAGTGTGACTGTCAGTCTGTCAATCTGTCTATCAGTGTGTCAGTGTGTCTGTCATTCTGTCAATGTCTGTCAGTGTTTCTGTCCGTGTGAGATTCTGTCAGTCTCTCAATCTTTCTGTCTGTGTGTGATTCTGTCAGTCTGTCAGTCTGTCTGCCAGTGTGTCAGTCTGTCATTGTGTCTGTCAGTCTGTCATTGTGTCTGTTTTTCTGTCAGTGTGTCTGTCATTCTGTCAGTGTGTCTGTCATTCTCTCAGTGTGTTTGTCAGTCTGTCAGTGTGTCTGTCATTCTGGCAATGTGTCTGTCAGTGTATCAGTGTGTCCGTCAGTCTCTGTGTGTCTGTCAGTCTGTCTATCAGTGTGTCAGTGTGACTGTCAGTCTGTCAATCTGTCTATCAGTGTGTCAGTGTGTCTGTCATTCTGTCAATGTCTGTCAGTGTTTCTGTCCGTGTGAGATTCTGTCAGTCTCTCAGTCTTTCTGTCTGTGTGTGATTCTGTCAGTCTGTCAGTCAGTCTGTCAGTGTGTCTGTCATTTTATCAGTGTGTCTGTCAGTGTGTCCGTCAGTCTCTCTGTGTGTCAGTGTATTAGTCTGTCTGTGTGTCTGTGTGTCAGTGTGTTAGTCTGTCTGAGTGTCAGTGTGTTAGTCTGTCTATGTGTCAGTCTCTCTGTGTGTGTCTGTCTGTTTGAGTCTGTCTGTTTGAGTCTGTCTGTGTGTCTGTGTGAATGTCATTCTGTCAATGTGTCTGTCAGTCTGTCAATGTGTCAGTGTGTCCGTCATTCTCTCAGTGTGTCCGTCATTCTCTCAGTGTGTCCGTCAGTCTCTCAGTGTGTCCGTCAGTCTCTCAGTGTGTCCGTCAGTCCCTCAGTGTGTCCGTCAGTCTCTCTGTGTGTCCTTCAGTCTTTCAGTGTGTCTGTCAGTCTGTCTATCAGTGTGTCTGTCAGTTTGATAGTGTGTCTGTCATTCTTTTAATGTCTGTCATTTTGTCAGTGTGTCCGTCAGACTGTCAGTGTGTCCGTCAGTCTCTCAGTGTGTCCGTCATTCTCTGTGTGTCCGTTAGTCTCTCAGTGTGTCCGTCAGTCTCTCAGTGTGTCCGTCAGTCTCTCAGTGTGTCCGTCAGTCTGTCTTTCAGTGTGTCTGTCAGTCTGTATATCAGTGTGTCTGTCAGTCTGTCTATCAGTGTGTCTGTCAGTCTGTCTATATGTGTGTCTGTCAGTGTGTTAATCTGTTTGTCAGTGTGTCAGTGTGTCTTTCATTCTGTCAATATGTCTGTCAGTGTGTCAATGTGACTGTCAGTGTGTCTGTCAGTCTCTCAGTGTGTCCGTCATCTCTCAGTGTGTCCGTCAGTCTGTCTATTAATGTGTCTGTCAGTCTGTCTATAAGTGTGTCTGTCAGTATGTATCAGTGTGTCTGTCTGTCTGTATTTGAGTCTGTATGTCAGTCAGTGTGTGTCTGTCAGTGTGTCTGTCAGTGTGTCTGTCAGTATGTGTCTGTCAGTGTGTCTGTCAGTGTGTCTGTCAGTGTGTCTGTCAGTCTGTGTGTCAGTCTGTGTGTCAGTCTGTATGTCTGTCTTTCAGTAAGTTAGTATGTCTGTGTGCCAGTCTGTGTGCCAATCTGTGTGTCAGTGTTTCAGTCGGTCTGTGTGTCTGTGTGTGTTTCTGTCAGTCTGTCAGTCTGTCCATCAGTGTATCAGTGTGTCTGTCATTCTGTCAATGTGTCTGCCAGTCTGTCGGTGTGTCAGTCTGTGTGTCAGTTTCTCTGGGTGTCAGTCTCTCTGTGTGTCAGTCTGTCTGTGTTTGAATCAACTGTGTGTCAGTTTGTCAGTCAGTGTGTATGTTTGTCAGTCTGTCAGTCAGTCTGTCAGTGTGTCATTCTGTGTGTCAGTCTCTCTTTTTGTCAGTCAGTCTGTGTGTCAATCTGTCTGTTAGTGTGTCAGTTTGTCTGTGTGTCTGTCTGTGTGTCAGTCTGTGTGTCAGTCTGTGACAGTTTGTCTGTGTGTCTGTCAGTGTGTCTGTGTGTCTGTCAGTGTGTCTGTCAGTGTGTCTGTGTGTGTGTGTGTCAGTGTGTTTGTCAGTCTGTCTGTTTGTCAGTCTGTCAGTGTGTCTGTCTGTCTGTCAATCTGTCTGTCTGTCTGACAGTCTGTCTATCAGTGTGTCAGTGTGCCTGTCACTTTCAGTGTTTTTGTCTGCCTGTCAGAGTTTCTGTCAGTCAGTCAGTGTGTCTGTCAGTCTGTCAGTTCCTCTGTATGTGTGTCTATCAGTGCCTCTGTATGTGTTTCTGTCAGTGCCTCTGTATGTGTGTCTGTCAGACTGTCAGTGTGTCTGTTTGTCAGTGTGTCTGAATGTCAGTGTGTCTGTCAGTCTTTTAGTGTGTCTGCCAGTGAGCCTGTCAGTCTTTCAGTGGTTCTGCCAGTGAGCCTGTCAGTCTGTTAGTGTGTCTGCCAGTCTGTCAGTGTGTCTGTCATTCTGTCAGTGTGTCTGTTATTCTGTCAGTGTGTCTGTCATTCTGTCAGTGTGTCCGTCATTCTGTCAGTATGTCCGTCATTCTGTCATTGTGTCCGTCAGTCTCTCAGTGTGTCAGTGTGTCTTGTCATTCTGTTAATGTGTCTGTCAGTGTGTCTGTCAGTCTGTCTGTCAGTCTGTCTGTCTGTTTGTCAGTCTGTCAGTGTGTCTGTCTGTCTGTCAATCTGTCTGTCTGTCTGACAGTCTGTCTATCAGTGTGTCAGTGTGCCTGTCACTTTCAGTGTTTTTGTCTGCCTGTCAGTGTTTCTGTCAGTCTGTCAGTGTGTCTGTCTGTCTGTCAATCTGTCTGTCTGTCTGACAGTCTGTCTATCAGTGTGTCAGTGTGCCTGTCACTTTCAGTGTTTTTGTCTGCCTGTCAGTGTTTCTGTCAGTCTGTCAGTGTGTCTGTCAGTCTGTCAGTGCCTCTGTATGTGTGTCTATCAGTGCCTCTGTATGTGTTTCTGTCAGTGCCTCTGTATGTGTGTCTGTCAGACTGTCAGTGTGTGTGTTTGTCAGTGTGTCTGACTGTCAGTGTGTCTGTCAGTCTTTTAGTGTGTCTGCCAGTGAGCCTGTCAGTCTTTCAGTGTGTCTGCCAGTGAGCCTGTCAGTTTGTTAGTGTGTCTGCCAGTGTGTCAGTCTGTCAGTGTGTCTGTCATTCTGTCAGTGTGTCTGTCATTCTGTCAGTGTGTCCGTCATTCGGTCAGTGTGTCCATCATTCTGTCAGTGTGTCCGTCATTCTGTCATTGTGTCCGTCAGTCTCTCAGTGTGTCAGTGTGTCTTGTCATTCTGTCAATGTGTCTGTCAGTCTGTCAGTGTGTCTGTCAGTCTGTCAGTGTGTCCGTCAGTCTTTCAGTGTGTCTGGCTAAGTATTCCATAACAGGATGTATTCAAAACAGGATACATTAAATAGTTTAGCTGCACTATTACAGAGTTTTAATAAGAAGTTTAGATACATTTATTAAAAATAATTTTAAATCATGAATTTGATTATGAATTACTAATTATAATTAAATTAACCTAACAAACCATCTACATATATGTTTTAGTATTTTCTATGTAGGCCTAGTTGTTAAAACTGAAATCAAAAAACTGTAATTTATTTGAATTATCACAATTTCTTTATTACAGAACAGTTGCCATTAGTAACTTTGAAATGTAAGTCATGTGCTTTGTTGAATTTGTAGGAATTTTTTGTAGCCTGGAAACTTGCTTATCTGGTATTACTGGCTGGGTCGGTTCTACTGCATTTTGTTTTCATGCCAACCACTGTATATAAAATGCAGGGACATCCATTAGTTAGAATAGTGTTGTCATGTAGGTCTTCTTTCTTGATGCCTAGTCTGCCTCTCTCTTCCCATTCTCTGGACGTGGCCTTACTATCTCATTTTCGCTTTTCTATGATGTTATTAAAGTCCTGTACTCTAGCTTCCACAATATTCTATATAATTCTAATCCTGTCTGCCTAAGTTTCTTTACGAGGCAAAGATACCATTATAATTATTAAATGAGGGCCAAGAAACATAACTTTGGAATTTCTTGGTCTTTTTCTAATAATAAATTTATTAATGCATCTTTTGGACGTTAGAAAAAAGGCATTAAAGTAATTGACCAAAATTGTTGTGCACAGCTTAATTAAAAGTGCAGTATTCTTGTATCTGCTCTTGCTAGATATAATTTAAAATTTGGGGGATAAAGTGTCTGAATTAATCTTTATTGTGAATATGGCTGGTATGTTATTTATTTATTGGTTTTTGCAGCTGCTGTCCTGAAACTTCATAAGGTTAACCATATTGAGATGAAGGATACAATCTGCCTGTGGCTGAAACAGAGCGAAACAAGAGTAATGAAGAGGTAAAACTTTTGTTATTCTAACAACTTTATTTTAACAACTTTTTAATTGTAACATTGAAAGTTGCCCAAGTTGACTGCAAGTGTGTCTGTCAGACTGCAAGTGTGACCGTCAGTGTGTCCGTCAGTCTCTCAGTGTGTCCGTCAGTCTCTCAGGGTGTTCGTCAATCTCTCAGTGTGTCTGTCAGTCTGTTAGTGTGTCGTCAGCCTGTCAGTGTGTCGTCAGTCAGTCAGTGTGTCCGTCAGTCTGTCAGTCTGTGTGTCAGTTTCTCTGTGTGTCCGTTAGTCTCTCAGTGTGTCCGTCAGTCTCTCAGTGTGTCCGTCAGTCTCTCAGTGTGTCCGTCAGTCTCTCAGTGTGTCCGTCAGTCTCTCAGTGTGTCCGTCAGTCTGTCTTTCAGTGTGTCTGTCAGTCTGTATATCAGTGTGTCTGTCAGTCTGTCTATCAGTGTGTCTGTCAGTCTGTCTATATGTGTGTCTGTCAGTGTGTTAATCTGTTTGTCAGTGTGTCAGTGTGTCTTTCATTCTGTCAATATGTCTGTCAGTGTGTCAATGTGACTGTCAGTGTGTCTGTCAGTCTCTCAGTGTGTCTGTCAGTCTGTATCAGTGTGTCTGTCTGTCTGTATTTGAGTCTGTATGTCAGTCAGTGTGTGTCTGTCAGTGTGTCTGTCAGTATGTGTCTGTCAGTGTGTCTGTCAGTGTGTCTGTCAGTGTGTCTGTCAGTGTGTCTGTCAGTGTGTCTGTCAGTGTGTCTGTCAGTGTGTCTGTCAGTCTGTGTGTGTGAGTCTGTCAGCCTGTGTGTCTGTACGTCTGTGTGTCTGTCAGTCTGTGTGTCTGTCTGTATGTCTGTCTTTCAGTAAGTTAGTATGTCTGTGTGCCAGTCTGTGTGCCAACCTGTGTGTCAGTGTTTCAGTCGGTCAGTGTGTCTGTGTGTGTTTCTGTCAGTCTGTCAGTCTGTCCATCAGTGTATCAGTGTGTCTGTCATTCTGTCAATGTGTCTGCCAGTCTGTCGGTGTGTCTGTCAGTGTGTCAGTGTTTCCGTCATTCTGTCAATGTGTCTATTAGTCTGTCAGTGTGTCCGTCAGTCTCTCAGTGTGTCCGTCATTCTCTCAGTGTGTCCGTCATCTCTCAGTGTGTCCGTCAGTTTGTCTATTAATGTGTCTGTCAGTCTGTCTATAAGTGTGTCTGTCAGTCTGTATCAGTGTGTCTGTCTGTCTGTATTTGAGTCTGTATGTCAGTCAGTGTGTGTCTGTCAGTGTGTCTGTCAGTATGTGTCTGTCAGTGTGTCTGGCAGTGTGTCTGTCAGTGTGTCTGTCAGTGTGTCTGTCAGTGTGTCTGTCAGTGTGTCTGTCAGTCTGTGTGTGTGTGTCTGTACGTCTGTGTGTCTGTCAGTCTGTGTGTCTGTCAGTCTGTGTGTCTGTCTGTATGTCTGTCTTTCAGTAAGTTAGTATGTCTGTGTGCCAGTCTGTGTGCCAACCTGTGTGTCAGTGTTTCAGTCGGTCAGTGTGTCTGTGTGTGTTTCTGTCAGTCTGTCAGTCTGTCCATCAGTGTATCAGTGTGTCTGTCATTCTGTCAATGTGTCTGCCAGTCTGTCGGTGTGTCTGTCAGTGTGTCAGTGTTTCCGTCATTCTGTCAATGTGTCTATTAGTCTGTCAGTGTGTCCGTCAGTCTGTCAGTGTGTCTGTCAGTCTGTTAGTGTGTCGTCAGTCTGTTAGTGTGTCGTCAGCCTGTCAGTGTGTCGTCAGTCTGTCAGTGTGTCCGTCAGTCTGTCAGTCTGTGTGTCAGTTTCTCTGGGTGTCAGTCTCTTTGTGTGTCAGTCTGTCTGTGTTTGAATCAACTGTGTGTCAGTTTGTCAGTCAGTGTGTATGTTTGTCAGTCTGTCAGTCAGTCTGTCAGTGTGTCATTCTGTGTGTCAGTCTCTCTTTTTGTCAGTCAGTCTGTGTGTCAATCTGTCTGTCAGTGTGTCAGTCTGTCTGTGTGTCAGTCTGTGTGTCAGTCTGTGACAGTATGTCTGTGTGTCTGTCAGTGTGTCTGTGTGTCAGTGTGTCTGTCAGTGTGTCTGTGTGTGTGTGTGTCAGTGTGTTTGTCAGTCTGTCTGTTTGTCTCTCTGTCAGTCTGTCAGTTTGTCTGTCAGTGTGTCTGTCAGTCTGTCTGTCAGTCTGTCTGTCTGTTTGTCAGTCTGTCAGTGTGTCTGTCTGTCTGTCAATCTGTCTGTCTGTCTGACAGTCTGTCTATCAGTGTGTCAGTGTGCCTGTCACTTTCAGTGTTTTTGTCTGCCTGTCAGAGTTTCTGTCAGTCAGTCAGTGTGTCTGTCAGTCTGTCAGTTCCTCTGTATGTGTGTCTATCAGTGCCTCTGTATGTGTTTCTGTCAGTGCCTCTGTATGTGTGTCTGTCAGACTGTCAGTGTGTCTGTTTGTCAGTGTGTCTGAATGTCAGTGTGTCTGTCAGTCTTTTAGTGTGTCTGCCAGTGAGCCTGTCAGTCTTTCAGTGTGTCTGCCAGTGAGCCTGTCAGTCTGTTAGTGTGTCTGCCAGTCTGTCAGTGTGTCTGTCATTCTGTCAGTGTGTCTGTTATTCTGTCAGTGTGTCTGTCATTCTGTCAGTGTGTCCGTCATTCTGTCAGTGTGTCCGTCATTCTGTCATTGTGTCCGTCAGTCTCTCAGTGTGTCAGTGTGTCTTGTCATTCTGTCAATGTGTCTGTCAGTGTGTCTGTCTGTCTGTCTGACAGTCTGTCTGTCTGTTTGTCAGTCTGTCAGTGTGTCTGTCAGTGTGTCTATCTGTTTGTCAGTCTGTCTGTCTGTCAGTCTGTCTATCAGTGTGTCAGTGTGCCTGTCACTTTCAGTGTTTTTGTCTGCCTGTCAGTGTTTCTGTCAGTCTGTCAGTGTGTCTGTCAGTCTGTCAGTGCCTCTGTATGTGTGTCTATCAGTGCCTCTGTATGTGTTTCTGTCAGTGCCTCTGTATGTGTGTCTGTCAGACTGTCAGTGTGTCTGTTTGTCAGTGTGTCTGTCAGTCTTTTAGTGTGTCTGCCAGTGAGCCTGTCAGTCTTTCAGTGTGTCTGCCAGTGAGCCTGTCAGTTTGTTAGTGTGTCTGCCAGTGTGTCAGTCTGTCAGTGTGTCTGTCATTCTGTCAGTGTGTCCGTCATTCTGTCAGTGTGTCCATCATTCTGTCAGTGTGTCCGTCATTCTGTCATTGTGTCCGTCAGTCTCTCAGTGTGTCAGTGTGTCTTGTCATTCTGTCAATGTGTCTGTCAGTCTGTCAGTGTGTCTGTCAGTCTGTCAGTGTGTCCGTCAGTCTTTCAGTGTGTCTGGTTAAGTATTCCATAACAGGATGTATTCAAAACAGGATACATTAAATAGTTTAGCTGCACTATTACAGAGTTTTAATAAGAAGTTTAGATACATTTATTAAAAATAATTTTAAATCATGAATTTGATTATGAATTACTAATTATAATTAAATTAACCTAACAAACCATCTACATATATGTTTTAGTATTTTCTATGTAGGCCTAGTTGTTAAAACTGAAATCAAAAAACTGTAATTTATTTGAATTATGACAATTTCTTTATTACAGAACAGTTGCCATTAGTAACTTTGAAATGTAAGTCATGTGCTTTGTTGAATTTGTAGGAATTTTTTGTAGCCTGGAAACTTGCTTATCTGGTATTACTGGCTGGGTCCGTTCTACTGCATTTTGTTTTCATGCCAACCACTGTATATAAAATGCAGGGACATCCATTAGTTAGAATAGTGTTGTCATGTAGGTCTTCTTTCTTGATGCCTAGTCTGCCTCTCTCTTCCCATTCTCTGGACGTGGCCTTACTATCTCATTTTCGCTTTTCTATGATGTTATTAAAGTCCTGTACTCTTTGTCCACAATATTCTGTATAATTCTAATCCTGTCTCCCTAAGTTTCCTTACGAGGCAAAGATACCATTATAATTATTAAATGAGGGCCAAGAAACATAACTTTGGAATTTCTTGGTCTTTTTCTAATAATAAATTTATTAATGCATCTTTTGGACGTTAGAAAAAAGGCATTAAAGTAATTGACCAAAATTGTTGTGCACAGCTTAGTTAAAAGTGCAGTATTCTTGTATTTGCTCTTGCTAGATATAATTTAAAATTTGGGGGATAAAGTGTCTGAATTAATCCTTATTGTGAATATGGCTAATATGTTATTTATTTTTTGGCTTTTGCAGCTGCTGTCCTAAAACTTCATAAAGTTACCCATATTGAGATGAAGGATACAATCTGCCTGTGACTGAAACAGAGCGAAACAAGAGTAATGAAGAGGTAAAACTTTTGTTATTCTAACAACTTTATTTTAACAGTTTTTTAATTGTAACATTGAAAGTTGCCCAAGTTGACTGCAAGTGTGTCTGTCAGACTGCGTGACCGTCAGTGTGTCCGTTAGTCTCTCAGTGTGTCTGTCAGTCAGACTGACGGACAGACACAATGACAGACACACTGACAGAAAGTGTGTCTTTCTGTGTGTGAGTCTGTCAGTCTGTCTGTCAGTCTGTGTGTGAGTCTGCCTGTCAGTGTGTATGTCTGTCTAGGTGTCAGTCTGTATTCCAGTCTGTGTGTTAGTGTTTCAGTCTCTCTGTGTGTTTGTGTGTGATTCTGTCAGTCTGTGAATCTGTCTGTGTGTGTGATTCTGCCAGTCTGCCAGTCTGTCTATCAGTTGGTCAGTGTGTCTGTCAGTCTGTCAGTGTGTCTGTCAGTCTGTCAGTGTGTCTGTCAGTCGGTCAGTGTGTCTGTCAGTCTGTCATTGTGTCTATCAGTGTGTCAGTGTTTCTATCAGTGTGTCTATCAGTGGGCCTGTCAGCCTGTCAGTGCCTCTGTAGTTGTGTCTGTCAGTCTGTCAGTGATTCTGACAGTCTGTCAGTGTGTCAGTGTGTCTGTCAGTGTGTCAGTGTGTCAGTGTGTCAGTGTGTCTGTCATTTTGTCAATGTGTCTGTCAGTGTGTCAATGTGTCAGTCAGTGTGTCAATGTGTCAGTCAGTGTGTCTGTCATTCTGTCTATCAGTGTGTCTGTCAGTCTCTCAGTGTGTCAAAGTGTCTGTCATTCTGTCAATGTGTGTCAGTGTGATAGTGTGTCTGTCATTCTATCAATGTCTGTCAGTCTGTCAGTGTGTCTGTCATTCTGTCAATGTGTGTCAGTGTGATAGTGTGTCTGTCATTCTTTCAATGTCTGTCAGTCTGTCAGTGTGTCTGTCATTCTGTCAATGTGTGTCAGTGTGATAGTGTGTCTGTCATTCTTTCAATGTCTGTCAGTCTGTCAGTGTGTGTCTGTCAGTCTGTCTGTCAGTTTGTGTGTCAGTCTGTCTGTTAGTCTGTCTGTCAGTCTGTGTGTCAGTCTGTCTGTGTGTCAGTCTGTCTGTGTGTCAGTCTGTATGTGAGTCTGTCTGTCAGTGTGTATGTCTGTCTAAGTATCAGTCTATATGCCAGTCTGTGTGTCAGTCAGTCTGTCTGCGTGTCTGTCAGTCTGTCAGTCTGAAAGTGTGTCTGGCAGTCTGTTAGTGTGTCGTCAGTCTGTCAGTGTGTCGTCAGTCTGTCAGTGTGTCGTCAGTCTGTCAGTGTGTCATTCTGTGTGTCAGTCTCTCTTTTTGTCAGTCAGTCTGAGTGTCAATCTGTCTGTCAGTGTGTCAGTCTGTCTGTGTGTCAGTCTGTCAGTGTGTCTGTCAGTGTGTCTGTCAGTGTTTGTCAGTCTGTCTGTTTTTCTGTCAGTGTGCCTGTCAGTCTGTCAGTTTGTCAGTTTGTCTGTCAGTGTGTCTGTCAGTGTGTTCGTCAGTGTGTCTGTCAGTCTGTCTGTCAGTCTGTCTATCAGTGTGTCAGTGTGCCTGTCACCTGTCAGTGTTTTTGTCAGCCTGTCAGTGTTTCTGTCAGTCTGTCAGTGTGTCTGTCAGTTCCTCTGTATGTGTGTCTATCAGTGCCTCTGTATGTGTTTCTGTCAGTGCCTCTGTATGTGTTTGTCAGTGCCTCTGTATGTGATTCTGTCAGTGCCTCTGTATGTGTGTCTGTCAGTCTGTCAGTATGTCTGTTTGTCAGTATGTCTGACTGTCAGTGTGTCTGTCAGTCTTTAAGTGTGTCTGCCAGTGAGCTTGTCAGTCTGTTAGTGTGTCTGCCAGTGTGTCAGTCTGTCATTGTGTCTGTCAGTCTGTCATTGTGTCTGTTTTTCTGTCAGTGTGTCTGTCATTCTGTCAGTGTGTCTGTCATTCTCTCAGTGTGTTTGTCAGTCTGTCAGTGTGTCTATCATTCTGGCAATGTGTCTGTCAGTGTATCAGTGTGTCCGTCAGTCTCTGTGTGTCTGTCAGTCTGTCTATCAGTGTGTCAGTGTGTCTGTCAGTCTGTCAATCTGTCTGTCAGTGTGTCAGTGTGTCTGTCATTCTGTCAATGTCTGTCAGTGTTTCTGTCCGTGTGAGATTCTGTCAGTCTCTCAGTCTTTCTGTCTGTGTGTGATTCTGTCAGTCTGTCAGTCTGTCTGTCAGTGTGTCAGTGTGTCTTTCAGTGTGTTAATGTGTCTGTCAGTGTGTCTGTCAGTGTGTCAGTGTGTCTGCAGTGTATCAATGTGTCTGACATTCTGTTAATGTGTCTGTCAGTCTGTCAGTGTGTCTGTCATTTTATCAGTGTGTCTGTCAGTGTGTCCGTCAGTCTCTCTGTGTCAGTGTATTAGTCTGTCTGTGTGTCAGTGTGTTAGTCTGTCTGTGTGTCAGTGTGTTAGTCTGTCTGTGTGTCAGTGTGTTAGTCTGTCTGTGTGTCAGTCTCTCTGTGTGTGTCTGTGTGAATGTCATTCTGTCAATGTGTCTGTCAGTCTGTCAATGTGTCAGTGTTTCTGTCATTCTGTCAATGTGTCTGTCATTCTGTCAATGTGTCTGTCATTCTGTCAATGTGTCTGTCAGTCTGTCAATGTGTCAGTGTGTCGTCAGTCTGTCAGTGTGTAGTAAGTATGTCAGTGTGTCTGTTAGTCTCTCAGTGTGTCCGTCAGTCTCTCAGTGTGTCCGTCAGTCTCTCAGTGTGTCCGTCAGTCTGTCTTTCAGTGTGTCTGTCAGTCTGTATATCAGTGTGTCTGTCAGTCTGTCTATCAGTGTGTCTGTCAGTCTGTCTATATGTGTGTCTGTCAGTGTGTTAATCTGTTTGTCAGTTTGTCAGTGTGTCTTTCATTCTGTCAATATGTCTGTCAGTGTGTCAATGTGACTGTCAGTGTGTCTGTCAGTCTCTCAGTGTGTCTGTCAGTCTCTCAGTGTGTCCGTCAGTCTCTCAGTGTGTCCGTCAGTCTCTCAGTGTGTCCGTCATTCTCTCAGTGTGTCCGTCAGTCTCTCAGTGTGTCCGTCATCTCTCAGTGTGTCCGTCAGTCTGTCTATTAATGTGTCTGTCAGTCTGTATCAGTGTGTCTGTCTGTCTGTATTTGAGTCTGTATGTCAGTCAGTGTGTGTCTGTCAGTGTGTCTGTCAGTCTCTCAGTGTGTCTGTCAGTCTCTCAGTGTGTCCGTCAGTCTCTCAGTGTGTCCGTCAGTCTCTCAGTGTGTCCGTCATTCTCTCAGTGTGTCCGTCAGTCTCTCAGTGTGTCCGTCATCTCTCAGTGTGTCTGTCAGTGTGTCTGTCAGTGTGTCTGTCAATGTGTCTGTCAGTCTGTGTGTGTGAGTCTGTCAGCCTGTGTGTCTGTACGTCTGTGTGTCTGTCAGTCTGTGTCAGTCTGTATGTCTGTCTTTCAGTAAGTTAGTATGTCTGTGTGCCAGTCTGTGTGCCAATCTGTGTGTCAGTGTTTCAGTCGGTCTGTGTGTCTGTGTGTGTTTCTGTCAGTCTGTCAGTCTGTCCATCAGTGTATCAGTGTGTCTGTCATTCTGTCAATGTGTCTGCCAGTCTGTCGGTGTGTCTGTCAGTGTGTCAGTGTTTCCGTCATTCTGTCAATGTGTCTATTAGTCTGTCAGTGTGTCCGTCAGTCTGTCAGTGTGTCTGTCAGTCTGTCAGTGTGTCTGTCAGTCTGTTAGTGTGTCGTCAGCCTGTCAGTGTGTCGTCAGTCTGTCAGTGTGTCCGTCAGTCTGTCAGTCTGTGTGTCAGTTTCTCTGGGTGTCAGTCTCTCTTTGTGTCAGTCTGTCTGTGTTTGAATCAACTGTGTGTCAGTTTGTCAGTCAGTGTGTATGTTTGTCAGTCTGTCAGTCTGTTAGTGTGTCATTCTGTGTGTCAGTCTCTCTTTTTGTCAGTCAGTCTGTGTGTCAATCTGTCTGTCAGTGTGTCAGTCTGTCTGTGTGTCAGTCTGTGTGTCAGTCTGTGACAGTATGTCTGTGTGTCTGTAAGTGTGTCTGTGTGTCAGTGTGTCTGTCAGTGAGTCTGTCAGTGTGTCTGTGTGTGTGTGTCAGTGTGTTTGTCAGTCTGTCTGTTTGTCTCTCTGTCAGTCTGTCAGTTTGTCTGTCAGTGTGTCTGTTAGTCTGTCTGTCAGTCTGTCTGTCTGTTTGTCAGTCTGTCAGTGTGTCTGTCTGTCTGTCAATCTGTCTGTCTGTCTGACAGTCTGTCTATCAGTGTGTCAGTGTGCCTGTCACTTTCAGTGTTTTTGTCTGCCTGTCAGAGTTTCTGTCAGTCAGTCAGTGTGTCTGTCAGTCTGTCAGTTCCTCTGTATGTGTGTCTATCAGTGCCTCTGTATGTGTTTCTGTCAGTGCCTCTGTATGTGTGTCTGTCAGACTGTCAGTGTGTCTGTTTGTCAGTGTGTCTGAATGTCAGTGTGTCTGTCAGTCTTTTAGTGTGTCTGCCAGTGAGCCTGTCAGTCTTTCAGTGTTTCTGCCAGTGAGCCTGTCAGTCTGTTAGTGTGTCTGCCAGTCTGTTAGTGTGTCTGTCATTCTGTCAGCGTGTCTGTTATTCTGTCAGTGTGTCTGTCATTCTGTCAGTGTGTCCGTCATTCTGTCAGTATGTCCGTCATTCTGTCATTGTGTCCGTCAGTCTCTCAGTGTGTCAGTGTGTCTTGTCATTCTGTCAATGTGTCTGTCAGTGTGTCTGTCTGTCTGTCTGACAGTCTGTCTGTCTGTTTGTCAGTCTGTCAGTGTGTCTGTCAGTGTGTCTGTCTGTTTGTCAGTCTGTCTGTCTGTCAGTCTGTCTATCAGTGTGTCAGTGTGCCTGTCACTTTCAGTGTTTTTGTCTGCCTGTCAGTGTTTCTGTCAGTCTGTCAGTGTGTCTGTCAGTCTGTCAGTGCCTCTGTATGTTTGTCTATCAGTGCCTCTGTATGTGTTTCTGTCAGTGCCTCTGTATGTGTGTCTGTCAGACTGTCAGTGTGTGTGTTTGTCAGTGTGTCTGACTGTCAGTGTGTCTGTCAGTCTTTTAGTGTGTCTGCCAGTGAGCCTGTCAGTCTTTCAGTGTGTCTGCCAGTGAGCCTGTCAGTCTTTCAGTGTGTCTGCCAGTGAGCCTGTCAGTTTGTTAGTGTGTCTGCCAGTGTGTCAGTCTGTCAGTGTGTCTGTCATTCTGTCAGTGTCTGTCATTCTGTCAGTGTGTCTGTCATTCTGTCAGTGTGTCCG
This sequence comes from Bacillus rossius redtenbacheri, assembly GCF_032445375.1. NCBI lineage: Eukaryota > Metazoa > Arthropoda > Insecta > Phasmatodea > Bacillidae > Bacillus > Bacillus rossius. The sequence goes on along the minus strand of NW_026962481.1, from coordinate 53,386 downwards.
TCATTCTGTCAGTGTGTCCATCATTCTGTCAGTGTGTCCGTCATTCTGTCATTGTGTCCGTCAGTCTCTCAGTGTGTCAGTGTGTCTTGTCATTCTGTCAATGTGTCTGTCAGTCTGTCAGTGTGTCTGTCAGTCTGTCAGTGTGTCCGTCAGTCTTTCAGTGTGTCTGGCTAAGTATTCCATAACAGGATGTATTCAAAACAGGATACATTAAATAGTTTAGCTGCACTATTACAGAGTTTTAATAAGAAGTTTAGATACATTTATTAAAAATAATTTTAAATCATGAATTTGATTATGAATTACTAATTTTAATTAAATTAACCTAACAAACCATCTACATATATGTTTTAGTATTTTCTATGTAGGCCTAGTTGTTATAACTGAAATCAAAAAACTGTAATTTATTTGAATTATCACAATTTCTTTATTACAGAACAGTTGCCATTAGTAAGTTTGAAATGTAAGTCATGTGCTTTGTTGAATTTGTAGGAATTTTTTGTAGCCTGGAAACTTGCTTATCTGGTATTACTGGCTGGGTCGGTTCTACTGCATTTTGTTTTCATGCCAACCACTGTATATAAAATGCAGGGACATCCATTAGTTAGAATAGTGGTGTCATGTAGGTCTTCTTTCTTGATGCCTAGTCTGCCTCTCTCTTCCCATTCTCTGGACGTGGCCTTACTATCTCATTTTCGCTTTTCTATGATGTTATTAAAGTCCTGTACTCTAACTTCCACAATATTCTATATAATTCTAATCCTGTCTCCCTAAGTTTCTTAACGAGGCAAAGATACCATTATAATTATTAAATGAGGGCCAAGAAACATAACTTTGGAATTTCTTGGTCTTTTTCTAATAATAAATTTATTAATGCATCTTTTGGACGTTAGAAAAAAGGCATTAAAGTAATTGACCAAAATTGTTGTGCACAGCTTAGTTAAAAGTGCAGTATTCTTGTATCTGCTCTTGCTAGATATAATTTAAAATTTGGGGGATAAAGTGTCTGAATTAATCCTTATTGTGAATATGGCTAATATGTTATTTATTTTTTGGCTTTTGCAGCTGCTGTCCTGAAACTTCATAAAGTTACCCATATTGAGATGAAGGATACAATCTGCCTGTGACTGAAACAGAGCGAAACAAGAGTAATGAAGAGGTAAAACTTTTGTTATTCTAACAACTTTATTTTAACAGTTTTTTAATTGTAACATTGAAAGTTGCCCAAGTTGACTGCAAGTGTGTCTGTCAGACTGCAAGTGTGACCGTCAGTGTGTCCGTTAGTCTCTCAGTGTGTCTGTCAGTCAGACTGACGGACAGACACAATGACAGACACACTGACAGAAAGTGTGTCTTTCTGTGTGTGAGTCTGTCAGTCTGTCTGTCAGTCTGTGTGTCAGTCTGTGTGTGAGTCTGCCTGTCAGTGTGTATGTCTGTCTAGGTGTCAGTCTGTATTCCAGTCTGTGTGTCAGTGTTTCAGTCTCTCTGTGTGTTTGTGTGTGATTCTGTCAGTCTGTGAATCTGTCTGTGTGTGTGATTCTGCCAGTCTGCCAGTCTGTCTATCAGTTGGTCAGTGTGTCTGTCAGTCTGTCAGTGTGTCTGTCAGTCTGTCAGTGTGTCTGTCAGTGTGTCAGTGTGTCTGTCAGTGTGTCAGTGTGTCTTGTCATTCTGTCAATGTGTCTGTCAGACTGTCAGTGTGTCGTCAGTCTGTCATACTATCAGTGTGTGTCTGTCATTCTGTCAGTGTGTCCATCATTCTGTCAGTGTGTCTGTCAGTCAGACTGTCGGACAGACACAATGACAGACACACTGACAGAAAGTGTGTCTGTCTGTTAGTCTGTCTGTCAGTCTGTGTGTCAGTCTGTCTGTGTGTCAGTCTGTATGTGAGTCTGTCTGTCAGTGTGTATGTCTGTCTAAGTATCAGTCTATATGCCAGTCTGTGTGTCAGTCAGTCTGTGTGCGTGTCTGTCAGTCTGTCAGTCTGAAAGTGTGTCTGGCAGTCTGTTAGTGTGTCGTCAGTCTGTCAGTGTGTCGTCAGTCTGTCAGTGTGTCGTCAGTCTGTCAGTGTGTCATTCTGTGTGTCAGTCTCTCTTTTTGTCAGTCAGTCTGAGTGTCAATCTGTCTGTCAGTGTTTGTCAGTCTGTCTGTTTTTCTGTCAGTGTGCCTGTCAGTCTGTCAGTTTGTCAGTTTGTCTGTCAGTGTGTCAGTGTGTCAGTGTGTCTGTCATTTTGTCAATGTGTCTGTCAGTGTGTCAATGTGTCAGTCAGTGTGTCAATGTGTCAGTCAGTGTGTCTGTCATTCTGTCTATCAGTGTGTCTGTCAGTCTATCAGTGTGTCAAAGTGTCTGTCATTCTGTCAATGTGTGTCAGTGTGATAGTGTGTCTGTCATTCTATCAATGTCTGTCATTCTGTCAGTGTGTCTGTCATTCTGTCAATGTGTGTCAGTGTGATAGTGTGTCTGTCATTCTTTCAATGTCTGTCAGTCTGTCAGTGTGTCTGTCATTCTGTCAATGTGTGTCAGTGTGATAGTGTGTCTGTCATTCTTTCAATGTCTGTCAGTCTGTCAGTGTGTGTCTGTCAGTCTGTCTGTCAGTTTGTGTGTCAGTCTGTCTGTTAGTCTGTCTGTCAGTCTGTGTGTCAGTCTGTCTGTGTGTCAGTCTGTATGTGAGTCTGTCTGTCAGTGTGTATGTCTGTCTAAGTATCAGTCTATATGCCAGTCTGTGTGTCAGTCAGTCTGGCTGCGTGTCTGTCAGTCTGTCAGTCTGAAAGTGTGTCTGGCAGTCTGTTAGTGTGTCGTCAGTCTGTCAGTGTGTCGTCAGTCTGTCAGTGTGTCGTCAGTCTGTCAGTGTGTCATTCTGTGTGTCAGTCTCTCTTTTTGTCAGTCAGTCTGAGTGTCAATCTGTCTGTCAGTGTGTCAGTCTGTCTGTGTGTCAGTCTGTCAGTGTGTCTGTCAGTGTGTCTGTCAGTGTTTGTCAGTCTGTCTGTTTTTCTGTCAGTGTGCCTGTCAGTCTGTCAGTTTGTCAGTTTGTCTGTCAGTTCCTCTGTATGTGTGTCTATCAGTGCATCTGTATGTGTTTCTGTCAGTGCCTCTGTATGTGTTTCTGTCAGTGCCTCTGTATCTGTTTCTGTCAGTGCCTCTGTATGTGTGTCTGTCAGTCTGTCAGTATGTCTGTTTGTCAGTATGTCTGACTGTCAGTGTGTCTGTCAGTCTTTAAGTGTGTCTGCCAGTGAGCTTGTCAGTCTGTTAGTGTGTCTGCCAGTGTGTCAGTCTGTCATTGTGTCTGTCAGTCTGTCATTGTGTCTGTTTTTCTGTTAGTGTGTCTGTCATTCTGTCAGTGTGTCTGTCATTCTCTCAGTGTGTTTGTCAGTCTGTCAGTGTGTCTGTCATTCTGGCAATGTGTCTGTCAGTGTATCAGTGTGTCCGTCAGTCTCTGTGTGTCTGTCAGTCTGTCAATCTGTCTATCAGTGTGTCAGTGTGTCTGTCATTCTGTCAATGTCTGTCAGTGTTTCTGTCCGTGTGAGATTCTGTCAGTCTCTGTCTTTCTGTCTGTGTGTGATTCTGTCAGTCTGTCAGTCTGTCTGTCAGTGTGTCAGTGTGTCTTTCAGTGTGTTAATGTGTCTGTCAGTGTGTCTGTCAGTGTGTCAGTGTGTCTGCAGTGTATCAATGTGTCTGACATTCTGTTAATGTGTCTGTCAGTCTGTCAGTGTGTCTGTCATTTTATCAGTGTGTCTGTCAGTGTGTCCGTCAGTCTCTCTGTGTGTCAGTGTATTAGTCTGTCTGTGTGTCTGTGTGTCAGTGTGTTAGTCTGTCTGTGTGTCAGTGTGTTATTCTGTCTGTGTGTCAGTCTCTCTGTGTGTGTCTGTCTGTTTGAGTCTTTTTGTGTGTCTGTGTGAATGTCATTCTGTCAATGTGTCTGTCAGTCTGTCAATGCGTCAGTGTGTCTGTCATTCTGTCAATGTGTCTGTCATTCTGTCAATGTGTCTGTCAGTCTGTCAATGTGTCTGTCAGTCTGTCAATGTGTCAGTGTGTCGTCAGTCTGTCAGTGTGTAGTAAGTATGTCAGTGTGTCTGTTAGTCTCTCAGTGTGTCTGTCGGTCTGTCTGTCAGTGTGTATGTCAGTCTGTCAGTGTGTCCGTCATTCTCTCAGTGTGTCCGTCATTCTCTCAGTGTGTCCGTCAGTCTCTCAGTGTGTCCGTCAGTCTCTCTGTGTGTCCGTCAGTCTTTCAGTGTGTCTGCCAGTCTGTCTATCAGTGTGTCTGTCAGTTTGATAGTGTGTCTGTCATTCTTTTAATGTCTGTCATTTTGTCAGTGTGTCCGTCAGACTGTCAGTGTGTCCGTCAGTCTGTCAGTGTGTCCGTCAGTCTCTCAGTGTGTCCGTCATTCTCTGTGTGTCCGTTAGTCTCTCAGTGTGTCCGTCAGTCTCTCAGTGTGTCCGTCAGTCTCTCAGTGTGTCTGTCAGTCTCTCTGTGTGTCCGTCATTCTCTCAGTGTGTCCGTCATTCTCTGTGTGTCCGTTAGTCTCTCTGTGTGTCCGTCAGTCTCTCTGTGTGTCCGTCAGTCTTTCAGTGTGTCTGCCGGTCTGTCTATCAGTGTGTCTGTCAGTTTGATAGTGTGTCTGTCATTCTTTTAATGTCTGTCATTTTGTCAGTGTGTCCGTCAGACTGTCAGTGTGTCCGTCAGTCTGTCAGTGTGTCCGTCAGTCTCTCAGTGTGTCCGTCATTCTCTGTGTGTCAGTCTGTCTGTCAGTCTGTATGTCAGTCTGTGTGTCAGTCTGTGTGTGAGTCTGTCTGTCAGTGTGTATGTCTGTTTAAGTATCATTCAGTATGCCAGTCTGTGTGTCAGTGTTTTAGTCTCTCTGTGTGTCTGTCTGTGTGTGATTCTGTCAGTCTGTCAGTCTGTCTGTGTGTCTGTCAGTCTGTCTGTGTGTCTGTCAGTCTGTCTGTGTGTCTGTTAGTGTGTCGTCAGTCTGTCAGTGTGTCGTCAGACTGTCAGTGTGTCCGTCAGTATCTCAGTGTGTTTGTCAGTCTCAGTGTGTCTGTCAGTCTGTCAGTGTGTCCGTCAATCTGAGTGTGTCCGTCAATCTCAGTGGGTCTGTCAGTCTGTCTATCAGTGTGTCTGTCATTCTGTCAATGTGTCTGTCATTCTGTCAATGTGTCTTGTCAGTCTGTAAGTGTGTCTGTCATTCTGTCAGTGTGTCTGTCAAGCTCTCAGTGTGTCTGTCAGTCTCTCAGTGTGTCCGTCAATCTCTCAGTGTGTCCGTCAGTCTCTCAGTGTGTCCGTCAGTCTCTCAGTGTGTCCGTCAGTCTCTCAGTGTGTCCGTCAGTCTCTCAGTGTGTCCGTCAGTCTCTCAGGGTGTTGGTCAGTCTCTCAGGGTGTCTGTAAGTCTCTCAGTGTGTTCGTCAGTCTCTCAGGGTGTCTGTCAGTCTGTCAGTCTGTCAGTCTGTTAGTGTGTCGTCAGTCTGTCAGTGTGTCGTCAGTCTGTCGTCAGTCTGTCAGTGTGTCGTCAGTCTGTCAGTGTGTCCGTCAGTATCTCAGTGTGTTTGTCAGTCTGTGTGTCTGTCAGTCTGTCAGTGTGTCCGTCAGTATCTCAGTGTGTTTGTCAGTCTCAGTGTGTCTGTCAGTCTGTCAGTGTGTCCGTCACTCTCAGTGGGTCTGTCAGTCTGTCTATCAGTGTGTCAGTCTGTCTATCAGTGTGTCAGTGTGTCTGTCATTCTGTCAATGTGTCTGTCATTTTGCCAATGTGTCTTGTCAGTCTGTCAGTGTGTCCGCCAGTTTCTCAGTGTCTCTCAGTGTGTCTCAGGCTGTCTATCATTGTGTCAGTGTGTCTGTCATTCTGTCAATATGTCTGTCAGTGTGTCAGTGTGTCTGTCAGTCTGTGTGTTTGTCAATCTGTCTATCAGTGTTAGTGTGTCTGTCATTCTGTCAATGTGTCTTCCTGTGTGTGAGTGTCTGTCTAAGTGTAAGTCTGCGTGCCAATCTGTGTGTCAGTGGGACGGTCTGTCTGTGTGTCTGTCTGTGTGTGATTCTGTCAGTATGTCTGTCATTGTGTGATTCTGTCAGTCTGCCAGTCTGTCTATCAGTGTGTCAGTGTGTCATTCTGTCAATTTGTCTGTCAGTCTGTCAATGTGTCTGTCAGTGTGTCATTGTGTCCGTCAGTCTTCCAGTGTGTCCATCAGTCTTTCAGTGTGTCAGTCAGACTCTGTGTATAGGTCAGACTCTCAGTGTGTCCGTCAGTCTCTCAGTCCGTCTGTCAGTGTGTCTGTCAGTCTGAAAGTGTGTCTGTCAGTCTGTCAGTCTGAAAGTGTGTCTGTCAGTCAGTCAGTCTGTCTGTCAGTCAGGCTGTGTGTCCGTCAGTGTGTTTGTCAGTCCGTAGTGTGTCTGTTAGTCTGTATGTGTGTCTGTCAGACTGTCAGTGTGTCTGTTTGTCAGTGTGTCTGTCAGTCTTTTAGTGTGTCTGCCAGTGAGCCTGTCAGTCTTTCAGTGTGTCTGCCAGTGAGCCTGTCAGTTTGTTAGTGTGTCTGCCAGTGTGTCAGTCTGTCAGTGTGTCTGTCATTCTGTCAGTGTGTCTGTCATTCTGTCAGTGTGTCCGTCATTCTGTCAGTGTGTCCGTCATTCTGTCAGTGTGTCCATCATTCTGTCAGTGTGTCCGTCATTCTGTCATTGTGTCCGTCAGTCTCTCAGTGTGTCAGTGTGTCTTGTCATTCTGTCAATGTGTCTGTCAGTCTGTCAGTGTGTCTGTCAGTCTGTCAGTGTGTCCGTCAGTCTTTCAGTGTGTCTGGCTAAGTATTCCATAACAGGATGTATTCAAAACAGGATACATTAAATAGTTTAGCTGCACTATTACAGAGTTTTAATAAGAAGTTTAGATACATTTATTAAAAATAATTTTAAATCATGAATTTGATTATGAATTACTAATTATAATTAAATTAACCTAACAAACCATCTACATATATGTTTTAGTATTTTCTATGTAGGCCTAGTTGTTATAACTGAAATCAAAAAACTGTAATTTATTTGAATTATCACAATTTCTTTATTACAGAACAGTTGCCATTAGTAACTTTGAAATGTAAGTCATGTGCTTTGTTGAATTTGTAGGAATTTTTTGTAGCCTGGAAACTTGCTTATCTGGTATTACTGGCTGGGTCGGTTCTACTGCATTTTGTTTTCATGCCAACCACTGTATATAAAATGCAGGGACATCCATTAGTTAGAATAGTGGTGTCATGTAGGTCTTCTTTCTTGATGCCTAGTCTGCCTCTCTCTTCCCATTCTCTGGACGTGGCCTTACTATCTCATTTTCGCTTTTCTATGATGTTATTAAAGTCCTGTACTCTAACTTCCACAATATTCTATATAATTCTAATCCTGTCTCCCTAAGTTTCTTTACGAGGCAAAGATACCATTATAATTATTAAATGAGGGCCAAGAAACATAACTTTGGAATTTCTTGGTCTTTTTCTAATAATAAATTTATTAATGCATCTTTTGGACGTTAGAAAAAAGGCATTAAAGTAATTGACCAAAATTGTTGTGCACAGCTTAGTTAAAAGTGCAGTATTCTTGTATCTGCTCTTGCTAGATATAATTTAAAATTTGGGGGATAAAGTGTCTGAATTAATCCTTATTGTGAATATGGCTAATATGTTATTTATTTTTTGGCTTTTGCAGCTGCTGTCCTGAAACTTCATAAAGTTACCCATATTGAGATGAAGGATACAATCTGCCTGTGACTTAAACAGAGCGAAACAAGAGTAATGAAGAGGTAAAACTTTTGTTATTCTAACAACTTTATTTTAACAGTTTTTTAATTGTAACATTGAAAGTTGCCCAAGTTGACTGCAAGTGTGTCTGTCAGACTGCAAGTGTGACCGTCAGTGTGTCCGTTAGTCTCTCAGTGTGTCTGTCAGTCAGACTGACGGACAGACACAATGACAGACACACTGACAGAAAGTGTGTCTTTCTGTGTGTGAGTCTGTCAGTCTGTCTGTCAGTCTGTGTGTCAGTCTGTCTGTGAGTCTGCCTGTCAGTGTGTATGTCTGTCTAGGTGTCAGTCTGTATTCCAGTCTGTGTGTCAGTGTTTCAGTCTCTCTGTGTGTTTGTGTGTGATTCTGTCAGTCTGTGAATCTGTCTGTGTGTGTGATTCTGCCAGTCTGCCAGTCTGTCTATCAGTTGGTCAGTGTGTCTGTCAGTCTGTCAGTGTGTCTGTCAGTGTGTCTGTCAGTGTGTCTGTCAGTGTGTCAGTGTGTCTGTCAGTGTGTCAGTGTGTCTTGTCATTCTGTCAATGTGTCTGTCAGACTGTCAGTGTGTCGTCAGTCTGTCATACTATCAGTGTGTGTCTGTCATTCTGTCAGTGTGTCCATCATTCTGTCAGTGTGTCTGTCAGTCGGTCAGTGTGTCTGTCAATCTGTCATTGTGTCTATCAGTGTGTCAGTGTTTCTATCAGTGTGTCTATCAGTGGGCCTGTCAGCCTGTCAGTGCCTCTGTAGTTGTGTCTGTCAGTCTGTCAGTGATTCTGTCAGTCTGTCAGTGTGTCAGTGTGTCTGTCAGTGTGTCAGTGTGTCAGTGTGTCTGTCATTTTGTCAATGTGTCTGTCAGTGTGTCAATGTGTCAGTCAGTGTGTCAATGTGTCAGTCAGTGTGTCAATGTGTCAGTCAGTGTCTGTCAGTCTGTATATCAGTGTGTCTGTCAGTCTGTCTATCAGTGTGTCTGTCAGTCTGTCTATATGTGTGTCTGTCAGTGTGTTAATCTGTTTGTCAGTGTGTCAGTGTGACTGTCAGTGTGTCTGTCAGTCTCTCAGTGTGTCTGTCAGTCTCTCAGTGTGTCCGTCATCTCTCAGTGTGTCCGTCAGTCTGTCTATTAATGTGTCTGTCAGTCTGTCTATAAGTGTGTCTGTCAGTCTGTATCAGTGTGTCTGTCTGTCTGTATTTGAGTCTGTATGTCAGTCAGTGTGTGTCTGTCAGTATGTGTCTGTCAGTGTGTCTGTCAGTGTGTCTGTCAGTGTGTCTGTCAGTGTGTCTGTCAGTGTGTCTGTCAGTTTGTGTGTCAGTCTGTATGTCTGTCTTTCAGTAAGTTAGTATGTCTGTGTGCCAGTCTGTGTGCCAATCTGTGTGTCAGTGTTTCAGTCGGTCTGTGTGTCTGTGTGTGTTTCTGTCAGTCTGTCAGTCTGTCCATCAGTGTATCAGTGTGTCTGTCATTCTGTCAATGTGTCTGCCAGTCTGTCGGTGTGTCTGTCAGTGTGTCAGTGTTTCCGTCATTCTGTCAATGTGTCTATTAGTCTGTCAGTGTGTCCGTCAGTCTGTCAGTGTGTCTGTCAGTCTGTCAGTGTGTCTGTCAGTCTGTTAGTGTGTCGTCAGCCTGTCAGTGTGTCGTCAGTCTGTCAGTGTGTCCGTCAGTCTGTCAGTCTGTGTGTCAGTTTCTCTGGGTGTCAGTCTCTCAGTGTGTCTGTCAGTCTGTCTGTCAGTGTGTCTGTCATTCTGTCAGTGTGTCTGTCAAGCTCTCATTGTGTCTGTCAGTCTCTCAGTGTGTCCGTCAGTCTCTCAGTGTGTCCGTCAGTCTCTCAGTGTGTCCGTCAGTCTCTCAGTGTGTCCGTCAGTCTCTCAGTGTGTCCGTCAGTCTCTCAGTGTGTCCGTCAGTCTCTCAGTGTGTCCGTCAGTCTCTCAGGGTGTTCGTCAGTCTCTCAGGGTGTCTGTCAGTCTGTCAGTGTGTTCGTCAGTCTCTCAGTGTGTCTGTCAGTCTGTCTATCAGTGTGTCTGTCAGTCTGTCTATCAGTGTGTCAGTGTGTCTGTCATTCTGTCAATGTGTCTGTCAGTGTTTCTGTCAGTCTGTCTGTCCGTGTGTGATTCTGTCAGTCTGTCTGTCAGTGTGTGATTCTGTCTGTCTGCCAGTCTGTCAGTGTGTCCGTCAGTCTCTGTGTGTCTGTCAGTCTGTCTATCAGTGTGTCAGTGTGTCTGTAATTCTCTCAATGTGTCTGACAGTCTGTCAGTGAATCTGTCATTGTGTCAGTGTGTCCGCCAGTTTCTCAGTGTGTCTCAGTGTGTCTCAGGCTGTCTATCATTGTGTCAGTGTGTCTGTCATTCTATCAATATGTCTGTCAGTGTGTCAGTGTGTCTGTCAGTCTGTGTGTTTGTCAATCTGTCTATCAGTGTTATTGTGTCTGTCATTCTGTCAATGTGTCTTCGTGTGTGTGAGTGTCTGTCTAAGTGTAAGTCTGCGTGCCAATCTGTGTGTCAGTGGGACGGTCTGTCTGTGTGTCTGTCTGTGTGTGATTCTGTCAGTATGTCTGTCATTGTGTGATTCTGTCAGTCTGCCAGTCTGTCTATCAGTGTGTCAGTGTGTCATTCTGTCAATTTGTCTGTCAGTCTGTCAATGTGTCTGTCAGTGTGTCATTGTGTCCGTCAGTCTTCCAGTGTGTCCGTCAGTCTTTCAGTGTGTCAGTCAGACTCTGTGTGTCGGTCAGACTCTCAGTGTGTCCGTCAGTCTCTCAGTCCGTCTGTCAGTGTGTCTGTCAGTCTGAAATTGTGTCTGTCAGTCTGTCAGTCTGAAAGTGTGTCTGTCAGTCAGTCAGTCTGTCTGTCAGTCAGGCTGTGTGTCCGTCAGTGTGTTTGTCAGTCCGTAGTGTGTCTGTTAGTCTGTTAGTGTGTCGTCAGTCTGTCAGTGTGTCCGTCATTCTCTCAGTGTGTCCGTCATTCTCTCAGTGTGTCCGTCAGTCTCTCAGTGTGTCCGTCAGTCTCTCAGTGTGTCCGTCAGTCTGTCTTTCAGTGTGTCTGTCAGTCTGTATATCAGTGTGTCTGTCAGTCTGTCTATCAGTGTGTCTGTCAGTCTGTCTATATGTGTGTCTGTCAGTGTGTTAATCTGTTTGTCAGTGTGTCTGTGTCTTTCATTCTGTCAATATGTCTGTCAGTGTGTCAATGTGACTGTCAGTGTGTCTGTCAGTCTCTCAGTGTGTCCGTCAGTCTCTCAGTGTGTCCGTCAGTCTGTCTTTCAGTGTGTCTGTCAGTCTGTATATCAGTGTGTCTGTCAGTCTGTCTATCAGTGTGTCTGTCAGTCTGTCTATATGTGTGTCTGTCAGTGTGTTAATCTGTTTGTCAGTGTGTCAGTGTGTCTTTCATTCTGTCAATATGTCTGTCAGTGTGACAATGTGACTGTCAGTGTGTCTGTCAGTCTCTCAGTGTGTCCGTCATCTCTCAGTGTGTCCGTCAGTCTGTCTATTAATGTGTCTGTCAGTCTGTCTATAAGTGTGTCTGTCAGTCGGTATCAGTGTGTCTGTCTGTCTGTATTTGAGTCTGTATGTCAGTCAGTGTGTGTCTGTCAGTATGTGTCTGTCAGTGTGTCTGTCAGTGTGTCTGTCAGTGTGTCTGTCAGTGTGTCTGTCAGTGTGTCTGTCAGTGTGTCTGTCAGTCTGTGTGTCAGTCTGTATGTCTGTCTTTCAGTAAGTTAGTATGTCTGTGTGCCAGTCTGTGTGCCAACCTGTGTGTCAGTGTTTCAGTCGGTCTGTGTGTCTGTGTGTGTTTCTGTCAGTCTGTCAGTCTGTCCATCAGTGTATCAGTGTGTCTGTCATTCTGTCAATGTGTCTGCCAGTCTGTCGGTGTGTCTGTCAGTGTGTCAGTGTTTCCGTCATTCTGTCAATGTGTCTATTAGTCTGTCAGTGTGTCCGTCAGTCTGTCAGTGTGTCTGTCAGTCTGTCAGTGTGTCTGTCAGTCTGTTAGTGTGTCGTCAGCCTGTCAGTGTGTCGTCAGTCTGTCAGTGTGTCCGTCAGTCTGTCAGTCTGTCCGACAGTCTGTCTATCAGTGTGTCAGTGTGCCTGTCACTTTCAGTGTTTTTGTCTGCCTGTCAGAGTTTCTGTCAGTCAGTCAGTGTGTCTGTCAGTCTGTCAGTTCCTCTGTATGTGTGTCTATCAGTGCCTCTGTATGTGTTTCTGTCAGTGCCTCTGTATGTGTGTCTGTCAGACTGTCAGTGTGTCTGTTTGTCAGTGTGTCTGAATGTCAGTGTGTCTGTCAGTCTTTTAGTGTGTCTGCCAGTGAGCCTGTCAGTCTTTCAGTGTGTCTGCCAGTGAGCCTGTCAGTCTGTTAGTGTGTCTGCCAGTCTGTCAGTGTGTCTGTCATTCTGTCAGTGTGTCTGTTATTCTGTCAGTGTGTCTGTCATTCTGTCAGTGTGTCCGTCATTCTGTCAGTGTGTCCGTCATTCTGTCATTGTGTCCGTCAGTCTCTCAGTGTGTCAGTGTGTCTTGTCATTCTGACAATGTGTCTGTCAGTGTGTCTGTCTGTCTGTCTGACAGTCTGTCTGTCTGTTTGTCAGTCTGTCAGTGTGTCTGTCAGTGTGTCTATCTGTTTGTCAGTCTGTCTGTCTGTCAGTCTGTCTATCAGTGTGTCAGTGTGCCTGTCACTTTCAGTGTTTTTGTCTGCCTGTCAGTGTTTCTGTCAGTCTGTCAGTGTGTCTGTCAGTCTGTCAGTGCCTCTGTATGTGTGTCTATCAGTGCCTCTGTATGTGTTTCTGTCAGTGCCTCTGTATGTGTGTCTGTCAGACTGTCAGTGTGTCTGTTTGTCAGTGTGTCTGTCAGTCTTTTAGTGTGTCTGCCAGTGAGCCTGTCAGTCTTTCAGTGTGTCTGCCAGTGAGCCTGTCAGTTTGTTAGTGTGTCTGCCAGTGTGTCAGTCTGTCAGTGTCTGTCATTCTGTCAGTGTGTCTGTCATTCTGTCAGTGTGTCCGTCATTCTGTCAGTGTGTCCATCATTCTGTCAGTGTGTCCGTCATTCTGTCATTGTGTCCGTCAGTCTCTCAGTGTGTCAGTGTGTCTTGTCATTCTGTCAATGTGTCTGTCAGTCTGTCAGTGTGTCTGTCAGTCTGTCAGTGTGTCCGTCAGTCTTTCAGTGTGTCTGGTTAAGTATTCCATAACAGGATGTATTCAAAACAGGATACATTAAATAGTTTAGCTGCACTATTACAGAGTTTTAATAAGAAGTTTAGATACATTTATTAAAAATAATTTTAAATCATGAATTTGATTATGAATTACTAATTATAATTAAATTAACCTAACAAACCATCTACATATATGTTTTAGTATTGTCTATGTAGGCCTAGTTGTTAAAACTGAAATCAAAAAACTGTAATTTATTTGAATTATGACAATTTCTTTATTACAGAACAGTTGCCATTAGTAACTTTGAAATGTAAGTCATGTGCTTTGTTGAATTTGTAGGAATTTTTTGTAGCCTGGAAACTTGCTTATCTGGTATTACTGGCTGGGTCCGTTCTACTGCATTTTGTTTTCATGCCAACCACTGTATATAAAATGCAGGGACATCCATTAGTTAGAATAGTGTTGTCATGTAGGTCTTCTTTCTTGATGCCTAGTCTGCCTCTCTCTTCCCATTCTCTGGACGTGGCCTTACTATCTCATTTTCGCTTTTCTATGATGTTATTAAAGTCCTGTACTCTTTGTCCACAATATTCTGTATAATTCTAATCCTGTCTCCCTAAGTTTCCTTACGAGGCAAAGATACCATTATAATTATTAAATGAGGGCCAAGAAACATAACTTTGGAATTTCTTGGTCTTTTTCTAATAATAAATTTATTAATGCATCTTTTGGACGTTAGAAAAAAGGCATTAAAGTAATTGACCAAAATTGTTGTGCACAGCTTAGTTAAAAGTGCAGTATTCTTGTATCTGCTCTTGCTAGATATAATTTAAAATTTGGGGGATAAAGTGTCTGAATTAATCCTTATTGTGAATATGGCTAATATGTTATTTATTTTTTGGCTTTTGCAGCTGCTGTCCTAAAACTTCATAAAGTTACCCATATTGAGATGAAGGATACAATCTGCCTGTGACTGAAACAGAGCGAAACAAGAGTAATGAAGAGGTAAAACTTTTGTTATTCTAACAACTTTATTTTAACAGTTTTTTAATTGTAACATTGAAAGTTGCCCAAGTTGACTGCAAGTGTGTCTGTCAGACTGCGTGACCGTCAGTGTGTCCGTTAGTCTCTCAGTGTGTCTGTCAGTCAGACTGACGGACAGACACAATGACAGACACACTGACAGAAAGTGTGTCTTTCTGTGTGTGAGTCTGTCAGTCTGTCTGTCAGTCTGTGTGTGAGTCTGCCTGTCAGTGTGTATGTCTGTCTAGGTGTCAGTCTGTATTCCAGTCTGTGTGTTAGTGTTTCAGTCTCTCTGTGTGTTTGTGTGTGATTCTGTCAGTCTGTGAATCTGTCTGTGTGTGTGATTCTGCCAGTCTGCCAGTCTGTCTATCAGTTGGTCAGTGTGTCTGTCAGTCTGTCAGTGTGTCTGTCAGTCTGTCAGTGTGTCTGTCAGTCGGTCAGTGTGTCTGTCAGTCTGTCATTGTGTCTATCAGTGTGTCAGTGTTTCTATCAATGTGTTTATCAGTGGGCCTGTCAGCCTGTCAGTGCCTCTGTAGTTGTGTCTGTCAGTCTGTCAGTGATTCTGACAGTCTGTCAGTGTGTCAGTGTGTCTGTCAGTGTGTCAGTGTGTCAGTGTGTCTGTCATTTTGTCAATGTGTCTGTCAGTGTGTCAATGTGTCAGTCAGTGTGTCAATGTGTCAGTCAGTGTGTCTGTCATTCTGTCTATCAGTGTGTCTGTCAGTCTATCAGTGTGTCAAAGTGTCTGTCATTCTGTCAATGTGTGTCAGTGTGATAGTGTGTCTGTCATTCTATCAATGTCTGTCAGTCTGTCAGTGTGTCTGTCATTCTGTCAATGTGTGTCAGTGTGATAGTGTGTGTGTCATTCTTTCAATGTCTGTCAGTCTGTCAGTGTGTCTGTCATTCTGTCAATGTGTGTCAGTGTGATAGTGTGTCTGTCATTCTTTCAATGTCTGTCAGTCTGTCAGTGTGTGTCTGTCAGTCTGTCTGTCAGTTTGTGTGTCAGTCTGTCTGTTAGTCTGTCTGTCAGTCTGTGTGTCAGTCTGTCTGTGTGTCAGTCTGTCTGTGTGTCAGTCTGTATGTGAGTCTGTCTGTCAGTGTGTATGTCTGTCTAAGTATCAGTCTATATGCCAGTCTGTGTGTCAGTCAGTCTGTCTGCGTGTCTGTCAGTCTGTCAGTCTGAAAGTGTGTCTGGCAGTCTGTTAGTGTGTCGTCAGTCTGTCAGTGTGTCTGTCATTCTGTCAATGTGTGTCAGTGTGATAGTGTGTCTGTCATTCTTTCAATGTCTGTCAGTCTGTCAGTGTGTCTGTCATTCTGTCAATGTGTGTCAGTGTGATAGTGTGTCTGTCATTCTTTCAATGTCTGTCAGTCTGTCAGTGTGTGTCTGTCAGTCTGTCTGTCAGTTTGTGTGTCAGTCTGTCTGTTAGTCTGTCTGTCAGTCTGTGTGTCAGTCTGTCTGTGTGTCAGTCTGTCTGTGTGTCAGTCTGTATGTGAGTCTGTCTGTCAGTGTGTATGTCTGTCTAAGTATCAGTCTATATGCCAGTCTGTGTGTCAGTCAGTCTGTCAGTGTGTCTGTCATTCTGTCAATGTGTGTCAGTGTGAACGTGTGTCTGTCATTCTTTCAATGTCTGTCAGTCTGTCAGTGTGTGTCTGTCAGTCTGTCTGTCAGTTTGTGTGTCAATCTGTCTGTCAGTGTGTCAGTCTGTCTGTGTGTCAGTCTGTCAGTGTGTCTGTCAGTGTGTCTGTCAGTGTTTGTCAGTCTGTCTGTTTTTCTGTCAGTGTGCCTGTCAGTCTGTCAGTTTGTCAGTTTGTCTGTCAGTGTGTCTGTCAGTTCCTCTGTATGTGTGTCTATCAGTGCCTCTGTATGTGTTTCTGTCAGTGCCTCTGTATGTGTTTCTGTCAGTGCCTCTGTATGTGTTTCTGTCAGTGCCTCTGTATGTGTGTCTGTCAGTCTGTCAGTATGTCTGTTTGTCAGTATGTCTGACTGTCAGTGTGTCTGTCAGTCTTTAAGTGTGTCTGCCAGTGAGCTTGTCAGTCTGTTAGTGTGTCTGCCAGTGTGTCAGTCTGTCATTGTGTCTGTCAGTCTGTCATTGTGTCTGTTTTTCTGTCAGTGTGTCTGTCATTCTGTCAGTGTGTCTGTCATTCTCTCAGTGTGTTTGTCAGTCTGTCAGTGTGTCTATCATTCTGGCAATGTGTCTGTCAGTGTATCAGTGTGTCCGTCAGTCTCTGTGTGTCTGTCAGTCTGTCTATCAGTGTGTCAGTGTGTCTGTCAGTCTGTCAATCTGTCTATCAGTGTGTCAGTGTGTCTGTCATTCTGTCAATGTCTGTCAGTGTTTCTGTCCGTGTGAGATTCTGTCAGTCTCTCAGTCTTTCTGTCTGTGTGTGATTCTGTCAGTCTGTCAGTCTGTCTGTCAGTGTGTCAGTGTGTCTTTCAGTGTGTTAATGTGTCTGTCAGTGTGTCTGTCAGTGTGTCAGTGTGTCTGCAGTGTATCAATGTGTCTGACATTCTGTTAATGTGTCTGTCAGTCTGTCAGTGTGTCTGTCATTTTATCAGTGTGTCTGTCAGTGTGTCCGTCAGTCTCTCTGTGTCAGTGTATTAGTCTGTCTGTGTGTCAGTGTGTTAGTCTGTCTGTGTGTCAGTGTGTTAGTCTGTCTGTGTGTCAGTGTGTTAGTCTGTCTGTGTGTCAGTCTCTCTGTGTGTGTCTGTGTGAATGTCATTCTGTCAATGTGTCTGTCAGTCTGTCAATGTGTCAGTGTTTCTGTCATTCTGTCAATGTGTCTGTCATTCTGTCAATGTGTCTGTCATTCTGTCAATGTGTCTGTCAGTCTGTCAATGTGTCTGTCAGTCTGTCAATGTGTCAGTGTGTCGTCAGTCTGTCAGTGTGTAGTAAGTATGTCAGTGTGTCTGTTAGTCTCTCAGTGTGTCCGTCAGTCTCTCAGTGTGTCCGTCAGTCTCTCAGCGTGTCCGTCAGTCTGTCTTTCAGTGTGTCTGTCAGTCTGTATATCAGTGTGTCTGTCAGTCTGTCTATCAGTGTGTCTGTCAGTCTGTCTATATGTGTGTCTGTCAGTGTGTTAATCTGTTTGTCAGTGTGTCAGTGTGTCTTTCATTCTGTCAATATGTCTGTCAGTGTGTCAATGTGACTGTCAGTGTGTCTGTCAGTCTCTCAGTGTGTCCGTCAGTCTCTCAGTGTGTCCGTCAGTCTCTCAGTGTGTCCGTCATTCTCTCAGTGTGTCCGTCAGTCTCTCAGTGTGTCCGTCATCTCTCAGTGTGTCCGTCAGTCTGTCTATTAATGTGTCTGTCAGTCTGTATCAGTGTGTCTGTCTGTCTGTATTTGAGTCTGTATGTCAGTCAGTGTGTGTCTGTCAGTGTGTCTGTCAGTATGTGTCTGTCAGTGTGTCTGTCAGTGTGTCTGTCAGTGTGTCTGTCAATGTGTCTGTCAGTCTGTGTGTGTGAGTCTGTCAGCCTGTGTGTCTGTACGTCTGTGTGTCTGTCAGTCTGTGTGTCAGTCTGTATGTCTGTCTTTCAGTAAGTTAGTATGTCTGTGTGCCAGTCTGTGTGCCAATCTGTGTGTCAGTGTTTCAGTCGGTCTGTGTGTCTGTGTGTGTTTCTGTCAGTCTGTCAGTCTGTCCATCAGTGTATCAGTGTGTCTGTCATTCTGTCAATGTGTCTGCCAGTCTGTCGGTGTGTCTGTCAGTGTGTCAGTGTTTCCGTCATTCTGTCAATGTGTCTATTAGTCTGTCAGTGTGTCCGTCAGTCTGTCAGTGTGTCTGTCAGTCTGTCAGTGTGTCTGTCAGTCTGTTAGTGTGTCGTCAGCCTGTCAGTGTGTCGTCAGTCTGTCAGTGTGTCCGTCAGTCTGTCAGTCTGTGTGTCAGTTTCTCTGGGTGTCAGTCTCTCTTTGTGTCAGTCTGTCTGTGTTTGAATCAACTGTGTGTCAGTTTGTCAGTCAGTGTGTATGTTTGTCAGTCTGTCAGTCTGTCAGTGTGTCATTCTGTGTGTCAGTCTCTCTTTTTGTCAGTCAGTCTGTGTGTCAATCTGTCTGTCAGTGTGTCAGTCTGTCTGTGTGTCAGTCTGTGACAGTATGTCTGTGTGTCTGTAAGTGTGTCTGTGTGTCAGTGTGTCTGTCAGTGAGTCTGTCAGTGTGTCTGTGTGTGTGTGTCAGTGTGTTTGTCAGTCTGTCTGTTTGTCTCTCTGTCAGTCTGTCTGTTAGTCTGTCTGTCAGTCTGTCTGTCTGTTTGTCAGTCTGTCAGTGTGTCTGTCTGTCTGTCAATCTGTCTGTCTGTCTGACAGTCTGTCTATCAGTGTGTCAGTGTGCCTGTCACTTTCAGTGTTTTTGTCTGCCTGTCAGAGTTTCTGTCAGTCAGTCAGTGTGTCTGTCAGTCTGTCAGTTCCTCTGTATGTGTGTCTATCAGTGCCTCTGTATGTGTTTCTGTCAGTGCCTCTGTATGTGTGTCTGTCAGACTGTCAGTGTGTCTGCTTGTCAGTGTGTCTGAATGTCAGTGTGTCTGTCAGTCTTTTAGTGTGTCTGCCAGTGAGCCTGTCAGTCTTTCAGTGTTTCTGCCAGTGAGCCTGTCAGTCTGTTAGTGTGTCTGCCAGTCTGTTAGTGTGTCTGTCATTCTGTCAGTGTGTCTGTTATTCTGTCAGTGTGTCTGTCATTCTGTCAGTGTGTCCGTCATTCTGTCAGTATGTCCGTCATTCTGTCATTGTGTCCGTCAGTCTCTCAGTGTGTCAGTGTGTCTTGTCATTCTGTCAATGTGTCTGTCAGTGTGTCTGTCTGTCTGTCTGACAGTCTGTCTGTCTGTTTGTCAGTCTGTCAGTGTGTCAGTCAGTGTGTCTGTCTGTTTGTCAGTCTGTCTGTCTGTCAGTCTGTCTATCAGTGTGTCAGTGTGCCTGTCACTTTCAGTGTTTTTGTCTGCCTGTCAGTGTTTCTGTCAGTCTGTCAGTGTGTCTGTCAGTCTGTCAGTGCCTCTGTATGTGTGTCTATCAGTGCCTCTGTATGTGTTTCTGTCAGTGCCTCTGTATGTGTGTCTGTCAGACTGTCAGTGTGTGTGTTTGTCAGTGTGTCTGACTGTCAGTGTGTCTGTCAGTCTTTTAGTGTGTCTGCCAGTGAGCCTGTCAGTCTTTCAGTGTGTCTGCCAGTGAGCCTGTCAGTTTGTTAGTGTGTCTGCCAGTGTGTCAGTCTGTCAGTGTGTCTGTCATTCTGTCAGTGTCTGTCATTCTGTCAGTGTGTCTGTCATTCTGTCAGTGTGTCCGTCATTCTGTCAGTGTGTCCATCATTCTGTCAGTGTGTCCGTCATTCTGTCATTGTGTCCGTCAGTCTCTCAGTGTGTCAGTGTGTCTTGTCATTCTGTCAATGTGTCTGTCAGTCTGTCAGTGTGTCTGTCAGTCTGTCAGTGTGTCCGTCAGTCTTTCAGTGTGTCTGGCTAAGTATTCCATAACAGGATGTATTCAAAACAGGATACATTAAATAGTTTAGCTGCACTATTACAGAGTTTTAATAAGAAGTTTAGATACATTTATTAAAAATAATTTTAAATCATGAATTTGATTATGAATTACTAATTATAATTAAATTAACCTAACAAACCATCTACATATATGTTTTAGTATTTTCTATGTAGGCCTAGTTGTTATAACTGAAATCAAAAAACTGTAATTTATTTGAATTATCACAATTTCTTTATTACAGAACAGTTGCCATTAGTAAGTTTGAAATGTAAGTCATGTGCTTTGTTGAATTTGTAGGAATTTTTTGTAGCCTGGAAACTTGCTTATCTGGTATTACTGGCTGGGTCGGTTCTACTGCATTTTGTTTTCATGCCAACCACTGTATATAAAATGCAGGGACATCCATTAGTTAGAATAGTGGTGTCATGTAGGTCTTCTTTCTTGATGCCTAGTCTGCCTCTCTCTTCCCATTCTCTGGACGTGGCCTTACTATCTCATTTTCGCTTTTCTATGATGTTATTAAAGTCCTGTACTCTAACTTCCACAATATTCTATATAATTCTAATCCTGTCTCCCTAAGTTTCTTTACGAGGCAAAGATACCATTATAATTATTAAATGAGGGCCAAGAAACATAACTTTGGAATTTCTTGGTCTTTTTCTAATAATAAATTTATTAATGCATCTTTTGGACGTTAGAAAAAAGGCATTAAAGTAATTGACCAAAATTGTTGTGCACAGCTTAGTTAAAAGTGCAGTATTCTTGTATCTGCTCTTGCTAGATATAATTTAAAATTTGGGGGATAAAGTGTCTGAATTAATCCTTATTGTGAATATGGCTAATATGTTATTTATTTTTTGGCTTTTGCAGCTGCTGTCCTGAAACTTCATAAAGTTACCCATATTGAGATGAAGGATACAATCTGCCTGTGACTGAAACAGAGCGAAACAAGAGTAATGAAGAGGTAAAACTTTTGTTATTCTAACAACTTTATTTTAACAGTTTTTTAATTGTAACATTGAAAGTTGCCCAAGTTGACTGCAAGTGTGTCTGTCAGACTGCAAGTGTGACCGTCAGTGTGTCCGTTAGTCTCTCAGTGTGTCTGTCAGTCAGACTGACGGACAGACACAATGACAGACACACTGACAGAAAGTGTGTCTTTCTGTGTGTGAGTCTGTCAGTCTGTCTGTCAGTCTGTGTGTCAGTCTGTGTGTGAGTCTGCCTGTCAGTGTGTATGTCTGTCTAGGTGTCAGTCTGTATTCCAGTCTGTGTGTCAGTGTTTCAGTCTCTCTGTGTGTTTGTGTGTGATTCTGTCAGTCTGTGAATCTGTCTGTGTGTGTGATTCTGCCAGTCTGCCAGTCTGTCTATCAGTTGGTCAGTGTGTCTGTCATTCTGTCAGTGTGTCCATCATTCTGTCAGTGTGTCTGTCAGTCAGACTGTCGGACAGACACAATGACAGACACACTGACAGAAAGTGTGTCTGTCTGTTAGTCTGTCTGTCAGTCTGTGTGTCAGTCTGTCTGTGTGTCAGTCTGTATGTGAGTCTGTCTGTCAGTGTGTATGTCTGTCTAAGTATCAGTCTATATGACAGTCTGTGTGTCAGTCAGTCTGTGTGCGTGTCTGTGTGCGTGTCTGTCAGTCTGTCAGTCTGAAAGTGTGTCTGGCAGTCTGTTAGTGTGTCGTCAGTCTGTCAGTGTGTCGTCAGTCTGTCAGTGTGTCGTCAGTCTGTCAGTGTGTCATTCTGTGTGTCAGTCTCTCTTTTTGTCAGTCAGTCTGAGTGTCAATCTGTCTGTCAGTGTTTGTCAGTCTGTCTGTTTTTCTGTCAGTGTGCCTGTCAGTCTGTCAGTTTGTCAGTTTGTCTGTCAGTGTGTCAGAGTGTCAGTGTGTCTGTCATTTTGTCAATGTGTCTGTCAGTGTGTCAATGTGTCAGTCAGTGTGTCAATGTGTCAGTCAGTGTGTCTGTCATTCTGTCTATCAGTGTGTCTGTCAGTCTATCAGTGTGTCAAAGTGTCTGTCATTCTGTCAATGTGTGTCAGTGTGATAGTGTGTCTGTCATTCTATCAATGTCTGTCAGTCTGTCAGTGTGTCTGTCATTCTGTCAATGTGTGTCAGTGTGATAGTGTGTCTGTCATTCTTTCAATGTCTGTCAGTCTGTCAGTGTGTCTGTCATTCTGTCAATGTGTGTCAGTGTGATAGTGTGTCTGTCATTCTTTCAATGTCTGTCAGTCTGTCAGTGTGTGTCTGTCAGTCTGTCTGTCAGTTTGTGTGTCAGTCTGTCTGTTAGTCTGTCTGTCAGTCTGTGTGTCAGTCTGTCTGTGTGTCAGTCTGTATGTGAGTCTGTCTGTCAGTGTGTATGTCTGTCTAAGTATCAGTCTATATGCCAGTCTGTGTGTCAGTCAGTCTGGCTGCGTGTCTGTCAGTCTGTCAGTCTGAAAGTGTGTCTGGCAGTCTGTTAGTGTGTCGTCAGTCTGTCAGTGTGTCGTCAGTCTGTCAGTGTGTCGTCAGTCTGTCAGTGTGTCATTCTGTGTGTCAGTCTCTCTTTTTGTCAGTCAGTCTGAGTGTCAATCTGTCTGTCAGTGTGTCAGTCTGTCTGTGTGTCAGTCTGTCAGTGTGTCTGTCAGTGTGTCTGTCAGTGTTTGTCAGTCTGTCTGTTTTTCTGTCAGTATGTCTGTCAGTATGTCTGACTGTCAGTGTGTCTGTCAGTCTTTAAGTGTGTCTGCCAGTGAGCTTGTCAGTCT
This sequence comes from Bacillus rossius redtenbacheri, assembly GCF_032445375.1. Classification (NCBI taxonomy): domain Eukaryota; kingdom Metazoa; phylum Arthropoda; class Insecta; order Phasmatodea; family Bacillidae; genus Bacillus; species Bacillus rossius. The sequence goes on along the minus strand of NW_026962481.1, from coordinate 31,322 downwards.
GTTAGTGTGTCTGCCAGTGTGTCAGTCTGTCATTGTGTCTGTCAGTCTGTCATTGTGTCTGTCAGTCTGTCATTGTGTCTGTTTTTCTGTTAGTGTGTCTGTCATTCTGTCAGTGTGTCTGTCATTCTCTCAGTGTGTTTGTCAGTCTGTCAGTGTGTCTGTCATTCTGGCAATGTGTCAGTGTGTCTGCAGTGTATCAATGTGTCTGACATTCTGTTAATGTGTCTGTCAGTCTGTCAGTGTGTCTGTCATTTTATCAGTGTGTCTGTCAGTGTGTCCGTCAGTCTCTCTGTGTGTCAGTGTATTAGTCTGTCTGTGTGTCTGTGTGTCAGTGTGTTAGTCTGTCTGTGTGTCAGTGTGTTATTCTGTCTGTGTGTCAGTCTCTCTGTGTGTGTCTGTCTGTTTGAGTCTTTTTGTGTGTCTGTGTGAATGTCATTCTGTCAATGTGTCTGTCAGTCTGTCAATGTGTCAGTGTGTCTGTCATTCTGTCAATGTGTCTGTCATTCTGTCAATGTGTCTGTCAGTCTGTCAATGTGTCAGTGTGTCGTCAGTCTGTCAGTGTGTAGTAAGTATGTCAGTGTGTCTGTTAGTCTCTCAGTGTGTCTGTCGGTCTGTCTGTCAGTGTGTATGTCAGTCTGTCAGTGTGTCCGTCATTCTCTCAGTGTGTCCGTCATTCTCTCAGTGTGTCCGTCAGTCTCTCAGTGTGTCCGTCAGTCTCTCAGTGTGTCCGTCAGTCCCTCAGTGTGTCCGTCAGTCTCTCTGTGTGTCCGTCAGTCTCTCTGTGTGTCCGTCAGTCTTTCAGTGTGTCTGCCAGTCTGTCTATCAGTGTGTCTGTCAGTTTGATAGTGTGTCTGTCATTCTTTTAATGTCTGTCATTTTGTCAGTGTGTCCGTCAGACTGTCAGTGTGTCCGTCAGTCTGTCAGTGTGTCCGTCAGTCTCTCAGTGTGTCCGTCATTCTCTGTGTGTCAGTCTGTCTGTCAGTCTGTATGTCAGTCTGTGTGTCAGTCTGTGTGTGAGTCTGTCTGTCAGTGTGTATGTCTGATTAAGTATCATTCAGTATGCCAGTCTGTGTGTCAGTGTTTTAGTCTCTCTGTGTGTCTGTCTGTGTGTGATTCTGTCAGTCTGTCAGTCTGTCTGTGTGTCTGTCTGTGTGTCTGTCAGTCTGTCTGTGTGTCTGTTAGTGTGTCGTCAGTCTGTCAGTGTGTCGTCAGTCTGTCAGTGTGTCCGTCAGTATCTCAGTGTGTTTGTCAGTCTCAGTGTGTCTGTCAGTCTGTCAGTGTGTCCGTCAATCTGAGTGTGTCCGTCAATCTCAGTGGGTCTGTCAGTCTGTCTATCAGTGTGTCTGTCATTCTGTCAATGTGTCTGTCATTCTGTCAATGTGTCTTGTCAGTCTGTAAGTGTGTCTGTCATTCTGTCAGTGTGTCTGTCAAGCTCTCAGTGTGTCTGTCAGTCTCTCAGTGTGTCCGTCAATCTCTTAGTGTGTCCGTCAGTCTCTCAGTGTGTCCGTCAGTCTCTCAGTGTGTCCGTCAGTCTCTCAGTGTGTCCGTCAGTCTCTCAGTGTGTCCGTCAGTCTCTCAGGGTGTTGGTCAGTCTCTCAGGGTGTCTGTAAGTCTCTCAGTGTGTTCGTCAGTCTCTCAGGGTGTCTGTCAGTCTGTCAGTCTGTCAGTCTGTTAGTGTGTCGTCAGTCTGTCAGTGTGTCGTCAGTCTGTCGTCAGTCTGTCAGTGTGTCGTCAGTCTGTCAGTGTGTCCGTCAGTATCTCAGTGTGTTTGTCAGTCTGTGTGTCTGTCAGTCTGTCAGTGTGTCCGTCAGTATCTCAGTGTGTTTGTCAGTCTCAGTGTGTCTGTCAGTCTGTCAGTGTGTCCGTCACTCTCAGTGGGTCTGTCAGTCTGTCTATCAGTGTGTCAGTCTGTCTATCAGTGTGTCAGTGTGTCTGTCATTCTGTCAATGTGTCTGTCATTTTGTCAATGTGTCTTGTCAGTCTGTCAGTGTGTCCGCCAGTTTCTCAATGTCTCTCAGTGTGTCTCAGGCTGTCTATCATTGTGTCAGTGTGTCTGTCATTCTGTCAATATGTCTGTCAGTGTGTCAGTGTGTCTGTCAGTCTGTGTGTTTGTCAATCTGTCTATCAGTGTTAGTGTGTCTGTCATTCTGTCAATGTGTCTTCCTGTGTGTGAGTGTCTGTCATAGTGTAAGTCTGCGTGCCAATCTGTGTGTCAGTGGGACGGTCTGTCTGTGTGTCTGTCTGTGTGTGATTCTGTCAGTATGTCTGTCATTGTGTGATTCTGTCAGTCTGCCAGTCTGTCTATCAGTGTGTCAGTGTGTCATTCTGTCAATTTGTCTGTCAGTCTGTCAATGTGTCTGTCAGTGTGTCATTGTGTCCGTCAGTCTTCCAGTGTGTCCGTCAGTCTTTCAGTGTGTCCGTCAGTCTTTCAGTGTGTCAGTCAGACTCTCAGTGTGTCGGTCAGACTCTCAGTGTGTCCGTCAGTCTCTCAGTCCGTCTGTCAGTGTGTCTGTCAGTCTGAAAGTGTGTCTGTCAGTCTGTCAGTCTGAAAGTGTGTCTGTCAGTCAGTCAGTCTGTCTGTCAGTCCGGCTGTGTGTCCGTCAGTGTGTTTGTCAGTCCATAAGTGTGTCTGTTAGTCTGTTAGTGTGTCGTCAGTCTGTCAGTGTGTCGTCAGTCTGTCAGTGTGTCCTTCAGTCGCTCAGGGTGTCCGTCAGTCTCTCAGTGTGTCCGTCAGTCTGTCAGTGTGTATGTCATTATGTCATTCTGTCAGTGTGTATGTCATTGTGTCTGTCTGTCAGTCTCTTTGTGTGTCAGTTTCTCTGTGTTTGAGTCTGTCTGTGTGACTGTCATTCTGTCAATGTGTCTGTCAGTCTGTCAATGTGTCAGTGTGTCTGTCATTCTGTCAATATGTCTGTCATTCTGTCAATGTGTCTGTCAGTCTGTCAGTGTGTCTGTCAGTCTGTCAGAGTGTCAGTCGGTCTGTCAGTGTGTCTGTCAGTCTGTCAGTGTGTCAGTCTGTCAGTGTGTCTGTAATTCTGTCAGTGTGTCTTTCAGTCTGTCAGTGTGTCTTTCAGTCTGTCAGTCTGTCAGTGTGTCCGTCAGTATCTCAGTGTGTTTGTCAGTCTCAGTGTGTCTGTCAGTCTGTCAGTTTGTCTGTCAATCTGAGTATGTCCGTCAATCTCAGTGGGTCTGTCAGTCTGTCTATCAGTGTGTCTGTCATTCTGTCAATGTGTCTTGTCAGTCTGTAAGTGTATCTGTCATTCTGTCAGTGTGTCTGTTATTCTGTCAGTGAGTCTGTCAGTCTCTGTGTCTGTCAAGCTCTCAGTGTGTCTGTCAGTCTCTCAGTGTGTCCGTCAGTCTCTCAGTGTGTCCGTCAGTCTCTCAGTGTGTCCGTCAGTCTTTTAGTGTGTCCGTCATTCTCTCTGTGTGTCCGTCATTCTCTCAGTGTGTCCGTCAGTCTCTCAGTGTGTCCGTCAGTCTCTCAGTGTGTCCGTCAGTCTCTCAGTGTGTCCGTCAGTCTCTCAGGGTGTCTGTCAGTCTGTCATTGTGTTCGTCAGTCTCTCAGGGTGTCTGTCAGTCTGTCTATCAGTGTGTCTATCAGTGTGTCTGTCAGTCTGTCTATCAGTGTGTCAGTGTGTCTGTCATTCTGTCAATGTGTCTGTCAGTGTTTCTGTCAGTCTGTCCGTGTGTAATTCTGTCAGTCTCTCAGTCTTTCTGTCTGTGTGTGATTCTGTCAGTCTGTCAGTGTGTAGTAAGTATGTCAGTGTGTCTGTCTTTCTCTGTGTGTCTGTCGGTCTGTCTGTCAGTGTGTATGTCAGTCTCTCAGTGTGTCCGTCATTCTCTCAGTGTGTCCGTCAGTCTCTCAGTGTGTCCGTCAGTCTCTCAGTGTGTCCGTCAGTCTCTCAGTGTGTCCGTCAGTCTCTCAGTGTGTCCGTCAGTCTCTCAGGGTGTCTGTCAGTCTGTCTGTGTGTCTGTCAGTCTGTCTGTGTGTCTGTCAGTCTGTCTGTGTGTCAGTCAGTCTGTCTGTGTGTCTGTCAGTCTTGTTGTGTGTCTGTCAGTCTGTCAGTGTGTCGTCAGTCTGTCAGTGTGTCGTCAGTCTGTCAGTGTGTCGTCAGTCTGTCAGTGTGTCGTCAGTCTGTAAGTGTGTCCGTCAGTATCTCAGTGTGTTTGTCAGTCTCAGTGTGTCTGTCAGTGTGTCCGTCAATCTGTGTCCGTCACTCTCAGTGGGTCTGTCAGTCTGTCTATCAGTGTGTCAGTCTGTCTATCAGTGTGTCAGTGTGTCTGTCATTCTGTCAATGTGTCTGTCATTTTGTCAATGTGTCTTGTCAGTCTGTCAGTGTGTCTGTCAGTGTGTCTTACAGTGTATCAGTGTGTCTGTCATTCTGTCAGTGTGTCTGTTATTCTGTCAGTGAGTCTTTCAGTCTCTGTGTGTCTGTCAAGCTCTCAGTGTGTCTGTCAGTCTCTCAGTGTGTCTGTCAGTCTCTCAGTGTGTCCGTCAGTCTCTCAGTGTGTCCGTCAGTCTCTCAGTGTGTCTGTCAGTCTCTCTGTGTGTCCGTCATTCTCTCAGGGTGTTTGTCAGTCTCTCAGGGTGTCTGTCAGTCTGTCTATCAGTGTGTCTGTCAGTCTGTCTATCAGTGTGTCTGTCAGTCTGTCTATCAGTGTGTCAGTGTGTCTGTCATTCTGTCAATGTGTCTGTCAGTGTTTCTGTCAGTCTGTCCGTGTGTGATTCTGTCAGTCTCTCAGTCTTTCTGTCTGTGTGTGATTCTGTCAGTCTGTCAGTCTGTCTGTCAGTCTCTCAGTGTGTCCGTCAGTCTCTCAGTGTGTCTGTCAGTCTCTCAGTGTGTCCGTCAGTCTCTCAGTGTGTCCGTCAGTCTCTCAGTGTGTCTGTCAGTCTCTCTGTGTGTCCGTCATTCTCTCAGGGTGTTCGTCAGTCTCTCAGGGTGTCTGTCAGTCTGTCAGTGTGTTCGTCAGTCTCTCAGGGTGTCTGTAGGTCTGTCTATCAGTGTGTCTGTCAGTCTGTCTATCAGTGTGTCAGTGTGTCTGTCATTCTGTCAATGTGTCTGTCAGTGTTTCTGTCAGTCTGTCCGTGTGTGATTCTGTCAGTCTCTCAGTCTTTCTGTCTGTGTGTGATTCTGTCAGTCTGTCAGTCTGTCTGTCAGTGTGTGATTCTGTCAGTCTGCCAGTCTGTCAGTGTGTCCGTCAGTCTCTGTGTGTCTGTCAGTCTGTCTATCAGTGTGTCAGTGTGTCTGTAATTCTCTCAATGTGTCTGACAGTCTGTCAGTGTGTCTGTCAATGTGTCAGTGTGTCCGCCAGTTTCTCAGTGTCTCTCAGTTTGTCTCAGCCTGTCTATCATTGTGTCAGTGTGTCTGTCATTCTGTCAATGTCTTGTCAGTCTGTCAATATGTCTGTCAGTGTGACAGTGTCTGTCAGTCTGTGTGTTTGTCAGTCTGTCTATCAGTGTCAGTGTGTATGTCATTCTGTCAATGTGTCTTCCTGTGTGTGAGTGTCTGTCTAAGTGTAAGTCTGTGTGCCAGTCTGTGTGTCAGTGTGACGGTCTGTCTGTGTGTCTGTCTGTGTGTGATTCTGTCAGTATGTCTTTCATTGTGTGATTCTGTCTGCCAGTCTGTCTATCAGTGTGTCAGTGTGTCATTCTGTCAATGTGTCTGTCAGTGTGTCAGTGTGTCCGTCAGTCTTTCAGTGTGTCCGTCAGTCTTTCAGTGTGTCCGTCAGTCTTTCAGTGTGTCAGTCAGACTCTCAGTGTGTCAGTCAGACTCTCAGTGTGTCAGCCAGACTCTCAGTGTGTCCGTCAGTCTCTCAGTCCGTCTGTCAGTGTGTCTGTCAGTCTGAAAGTGTGTCTGTCAGTCTGTCAGTCTGAAAGTGTGTCTGTCAGTCAGTCTGTCAGTCAGGCTGTGTGTCCGTCAGTGTGTCTGTCAGTCCGTCAGTGTTTCTTTTATGCTGTTAGTGTGTCGTCAGTCTGTCAGTGTGTCGTCAGTCTGTCAGTGTTATCCTTCAGTCGCTCAGGGTGTCCGTCAGTCTCTCAGTGTGTCCGTCAGTCAGTCTGTCAGTATGTATGTCATTATGTCTGTCTGTCAGTGTGTATTTCATTGTGTCTGTCTGTCAGTCTCTGTGTGTCAGTCTCTCTGTGTTTGAGTCTGTCTGTGTGACTGTCATTCTGTCAATGTGTCTTGTCAGTCTGTCAATATGTCTGTCAGTGTGACAGTGTCTGTCAGTCTGTGTGTTTGTCAGTCTGTCTATCAGTGTCAGTGTGTATGTCATTCTGTCAATGTGTCTTCCTGTGTGTGAGTGTCTTTCTAAGTGTAAGTCTGTGTGCCAGTGTGTGTGTCAGTGTGACGGTCTGTCTGTGTGTCTGTCTGTGTGTGATTCTGTCAGTATGTCTTTCATTGTGTGATTCTGTCTGCCAGTCTGTCTATCAGTGTGTCAGTGTGTCATTCTGTCAATGTGTCTGTCAGTGTGTCAGTGTGTCCGTAAGTCTTTCAGTGTGTCCGTCAGTCTTTCAGTGTGTCAGTCAGACTCTCAGTGTGTCAGTCAGACTCAGAGTGTGTCAGCCAGACTCTCAGTGTGTCCGTCAGTCTCTCAGTCCGTCTGTCAGTGTGTCTGTCAGTCTGAAAGTGTGTCTGTCAGTCTGTTAGTCTGAAAGTGTGTCTGTCAGTCAGTCTGTCAGACAGGCTGTGTGTCCGTCAGTGTGTCTGTCAGTCCGTCAGTGTTTCTTTTATGCTGTTAGTGTGTCGTCAGTCTGTCAGTGTGTCGTCAGTCTGTCAGTGTTATCCTTCAGTCGCTCAGGGTGTCCGTCAGTCTCTCAGTGTGTCCGTCAGTCAGTCTGTCAGTATGTATGTCATTATGTCTGTCTGTCAGTGTGTATTTCATTGTGTGATTCTGTCTGCCAGTCTGTCTATCAGTGTGTCAGTGTGTCATTCTGTCAATGTGTCTGTCAGTGTGTCATTGTGTCCGTCAGTCTTTCAGTGTGTCCGTCAGTCTTTCAGTGTGTCAGTCAGACTCTCAGTGTGTCAGTCAGACTCTCAGTGTGTCAGCCAGACTCTCAGTGTGTCCGTCAGTCTCTCAGTCCGTCTGTCAGTGTGTCTGTCAGTCTGAAAGTGTGTCTGTCAGTCTGTCAGTCTGAAAGTGTGTCTGTCAGTCAGTCTGTCAGTCAGGCTGTGTGTCCGTCAGTGTGTCTGTCAGTCCGTCAGTGTTTCTTTTATGCTGTTAGTGTGTCGTCAGTCTTTCAGTGTGTCGTCAGTCTGTCAGTGTTATCCTTCAGTCGCTCAGGGTGTCCGTCAGTCTCTCAGTGTGTCCGTCAGTCAGTCTGTCAGTATGTATGTCATTATGTCTGTCTGTCAGTGTGTATTTCATTGTGTCTGTCTGTCAGTCTCTGTGTGTCAGTCTCTCTGTGTGTCAGTCTCTCTGTGTGTCAGTCTCTGTGTGTCAGTCTGTCTGTGTTTGAGTCTGTCTGTGTGACTGTCATTCTGTCAATGTGTCTTGTCAGTCTGTCAATATGTCTGTCAGTGTGACAGTGTCTGTCAGTCTGTGTGTTTGTCAGTCTGTCTATCAGTGTCAGTGTGTATGTCATTCTGTCAATGTGTCTTCCTGTGTGTGAGTGTCTGTCTAAGTGTAAGTCTGTGTGCCAGTGTGTGTGTCAGTGTGACGGTCTGTCTGTGTGTCTGTCTGTGTGTGATTCTGTCAGTATGTCTTTCATTGTGTGATTCTGTCTGCCAGTCTGTCTATCAGTGTGTCAGTGTGTCATTCTGTCAATGTGTCTGTCAGTGTGTCAGTGTGTCCGTCAGTCTTTCAGTGTGTCCGTCAGTCTTTCAGTGTGTCAGTCAGACTCTCAGTGTGTCAGTCAGACTCTCAGTGTGTCAGCCAGACTCTCAGTGTGTCCGTCAGTCTCTCAGTCCGTCTGTCAGTGTGTCTGTCAGTCTGAAAGTGTGTCTGTCAGTCTGTCAGTCTGAAAGTGTGTCTGTCAGTCAGTCTGTCAGACAGGCTGTGTGTCCGTCAGTGTGTCTGTCAGTCCGTCAGTGTTTCTTTTATGCTGTTAGTGTGTCGTCAGTCTGTCAGTGTGTCGTCAGTCTGTCAGTGTTATCCTTCAGTCGCTCAGGGTGTCCGTCAGTCTCTCAGTGTGTCCGTCAGTCAGTCTGTCAGTATGTATGTCATTATGTCTGTCTGTCAGTGTGTATTTCATTGTGTCTGTCTGTCAGTCTCTGTGTGTCAGTCTCTCTGTGTGTCAGTCTCTCTGTGTGTCAGTCTCTGTGTGTCAGTCTGTCTGTGTGTCAGTCTCTCTGTGTGTCAGTCTGTCTGTGTTTGAGTCTGTCTGTGTGACTGTCATTCTGTCAATGTGTCTGTCAGTCTGTCAATGTGTCAGTGTGTCTGTCATTCTGTCAATGTGTCTTTCATTCTGTCAATGTGTCTGTCAGTCTGTCAATGTGTCAGTGTGTCGTCAGTCTGTCAGTGTGTAGTAAGCATGTCAGTGTGTCCGTCAGTCTCTCTGTGTGTCAGTTTGTCTCTGTTTGAGTCTGTCTGTGTGTCAGTGTGTCTGTCATTCTGTCAATGTGTCTGTCATTCTGTCAATGTGTCTGTCATTCTGTCAATGTGTCTGTCAGTCTGTCAATGTGTCAGTGTGTCGTCAGTCTGTCAGTGTGTAGTAAGTATGTCAGTGTGTCCGTCAGTCTCTCAGTGTGTCTGTCATTCTCTCAGTGTGTCCGTCAGTCTCTCAGTGTGTCCGTCAGTCTCTCAGTGTGTCCATCAGTCTCTCAGTGTGTCTGTCAGTCTGTCTATCAGTGTGTCTGTCAGGCTGTATATCAGTGTGTCTGTCAGTCTATCAGTGTGTCTGTCAGCTAATGCTACTGGTTTTGCCGTAATTCTAATAAATAGTTGTCAAATAGTCGATTTTAACTTGCCACATGAATGGTTTTTATCCTGTAGTTTTTACGTAAACAAAAATTCACTAATATTGGCCAAGTAAAAGTTGTAGATGAATCTAAGTGCTTTAAAACGATACCTTAAATATAGCCTTTGAACTAGTAACTCACCGTCCAGGCAACCGGAAATAGATGATTGTGTCTATAAGTAAAAACTTATTTCCACATCTTTTTGCACGAATCTTTTGTAGTTTTTAAAACTTGCACTTTACAAACTTTTAATATCGAAACATGTTAACACAAAACATAAAGTTACGAAAGTAATCTGCACTAAAAAGTCTTGTGCCTTTCCCCTCCCTGATTAAATTTTATTTGCGCCAGTTTTGGTTCGGGGGGAATTTTTCCCTTACCCTTTTGAAAGTAAGGGTAGTTCCATTATCCACCACCTATGGACCCGCCGTGTTCCGGACTGGCCACAACCGGCAGCTGTTTGAACACTTTTCAGGTACAGACATAGTGTATCTACCATGTTAACAAACCGCGTCACGGACCTCCCACCCACCACAAATACGGCAGATTTTTCTTTTCTGACATTTAAATTTGCATTCTTGATTAAATTTACGAGTCTGAGAAATATTACAGCAATTATTTTTACAAAAAAAAATTATAAATCATAAGGTGAATCATCTGTGTTTTCGTTTGGAAATCCAGGCGAGTTGTAGCACGACAGACCACTGCAATTCTCACACATTGCAGTGCACTGCAAATTTGATTTGCGGCACCGACAGTAATTTCCACATCCCAGTTTACACGAGCAGGACACTAGAAATAACAGATCGTTGGGTGCGAAAGGTTTTGAGCTGATGGTTGGTTTCAAGGTTTTTTTGAGACATCCATTCTTTTTGGCCACTTCAATTTCCCATCCCCATTCAGTGGGCGAAAGTCTGTTCCCTAACCATGTTTGAACTTGTAAGTATACCCTAAGGAGATGTTCACGACAGGCTTCTGACGTTGGAGGAAGTTTCGCCAAGTCAAAATTTGATCTCAAGGCCGACTTTTTGGTAAACGTCGAAAACCTGTAGTATCTGGCTTCATTCAAGTGCGAGTATTTACTCAACCCATACAGTCCAAGAACAAATTTTTCCCCATCTACCAGTATTTCGGTTTTAGTAGAAAAATGTGCTATGAAAGTTCTAGCCAGTTTCGCAGCTTCCGGTGACTTCAACATTTCAGTAGCTTTATTTTTGCCCACACCAAAGAAACATGAGGTTGTATCACAACCAGTCAATGCATGAGTAAACAAAAGAAGTTTCCTGGTGTGTTTGAACTTTTCTGTCAAAGTTGCTATGTCATAAAAAACTGTCACAGGGTTTTCACCTCCCTTATGTTTGCAGAAATACATTTTTCGCTTTTCTGGGGCAAGAGCAGTTAAAAGTACTGCCAGTTCTGTATCAGAGCCACATACAACTACTTCAGCAAACGTGCTTAGTTTTTTTATAGCAAATTTTTCTATATCTATATCAGCATCTCCTTCGCTTATAAATGTTTCAAGTCCTTTGTTTTTTAGTTCAGATGCAAGTGAAGTTATCATTCTTGTCTTGTTCTTTTTATTACTCAAAAATTCTTCTTTTCCTGTAACACACTATGTGTTGTCATCAAAAGTTATATCACATGAAGATTTTTTCGCGTATCTCCGGTTTTGTTCTTCTTGTTTCGTTGTGGAATCTTCCGAGTATCCATCAAAAACAACTGTTGTATTTTCTCCGTATTTTGTCAGGACATATGTACAGTAACTTTGCATTATGTCTCCATATGTACAGTTTTTTGGCCAAAGAATGCAGTGAAGAAGAAAACTTCCATCCAAGACAATTGCTGCATCACTTAGATTTAAATCATTTACAATACCCTCCTCAAAATGTTTCATCAGTTTTGACTTGGCCCCCTTTCGTAGAGAAACTGCATCAAAAAGGGATGGTGGACGAGGCGCCAATTCATACTCAAGATATGATTTTAATTTTGTTGGGCTGTCACAAACACATAAGATGCGGTTAAATAGCTGTTGTGAATTCACAATTACCTACTTTGACCGAACATTAACCGATTTTTGCATCGCCTGCGTTTTTCCATGTTTTTCCTATGAAGCTTGAGCTCCTGAAAGTTTTTCCCTTTCATATTTTCCATCGCTGCAACACCTTTTTCGTAAGCTTGGTCACAGTCTACAGAGTCGTCTGATACCAATCCAGATGATAACGATACCAGTTCTCCACAACATTTTGAGAATGGGTTATGTTCTTGAAGCCATGAAGTAAACTTTTCGACATCTGCCAGGTCTCTCGTTTTTCTTGACTCCCGGAGCTCAACATGTTGTTCACTGTATGATATGGAAGTCCCAAAAAATTCCTCAACAGCTTCGTGTACTTTAAGATAGAAAGGTGCTCCAAGAATCCATTTTGACAGAGTGCTGTCTGTTATACCTCTACCATGAGTCAAGCCTCCAACAGCTTTCATGGGACGCATGAGGCACTGTTCAATACACATGTCAGACCATGTTCCAGACCAAAACTTGCCACTTCGCCGTATTGTGAACATTCCATTATTTACAAACAAAACGGGTTCCTTCTCAGCTTCGTATGAAGTTTTATCATTTCCTGCACATAGAGATGCGCAGACTTTGCATACGGCAAGTGTCCAGCAGCATGGAAATATGGAAGCATTTCGATTGTTGTATTTAAGTGTAAATCCCAATTTCCAGACCTCTCTGCAAAAATGAACTGTAGAATGAGGTCAATGCAGTTCAAGATATTCACCCACAGCTTGGCAGTTCTGCTGGTTGACTGTATGTTTTTCAAGGAATCATTTAATTTTTGTAAAGTACATGTGACGTCAGGTTTTCTCAACATTTCTTCGGGCGCTGTTTCCTGAAGAAGTAACTGTTTGGAAATGTTCTCCAAATGAATAATGGCATTTTGAAAATCGTCGAAGCTGTTCCTCATTACATTTATGATCGCAGAGGCCGTAAGAGTGTAAGCTCTGATGCATCTTGAATATGCACGTCCATTCAACATGTGATTAACTGTTGTTTGACCATATACAGCAGCCCACAAACTTTCTAACTCACTTCCTTCCATTATTCGACTTATTGAGCCCATAAACGACATTAACAAATGAAAACCACCCAACCTCGGAACAATCTTCGATATGTCACTTCATCCTTCTGCAAAAGACACTATTTCAAAAGCTTTCAAAAAAAGCGGCTGATCAAATGTAACTATGCATGTCTGGTTGCGTTTCTTGCACTGTTCTGCTGCAAAACAAAGTGCTGTGAAAATCGTAGATGGATTACTGGGATTTAAATTTATGAATGGTAAACCCATTATATATGAGGATTCACAATCGTCCATGTGACTTGTTATTGTGTTCATAAAACCATTCCATCCTTGCTGAACCTTTGTTCCAGCAAGCCACATCCAATTTAGAGGAAACAAAATGTTTGATGGCTCATTTATAAGACTTCTAGCTGATTTAAGTTCGTTGAAATCCTTAAGTATGATAGCTTTGAAACCACACCGTTTCTTTTCGGGTAGGAACATAAACGGATACATTCTTTGTTGAATTTTCCAGATGTCATTCTTTCAACCTGGATATGTGTTTCAACACTTGCACTAGGTGTAATACACTGAATTCCTCCCATTGCATGAAATGTGTTTAGGCCATCAAGTGTACGGATATTTATATCAACATTGTCAAACACATACTGTATGAATGCTTCTTCATTTACTTGAGGGGAACCAGCATTTATAAGAGAATTCATAGATGCTTCATGATACGACACACATACACCCATAGATGACAATAAGTCAATTAGATGTTTAGATCCGTACAGTCTATGAAGTGTTAATGCTAGGCTAGTTTGTATTGGAGATAAGAATGATCTTGGTCGTACAGTTGATATTACTGCATGATTAATTACAGCACACTTTCGACTTACTGCTTTTGAATCCACAGTGTTTTTCTTTTTCGTTACTCTTTGCATGAAAACATTCAAACTATCTGGAACCAAGTTTTCTCCACCTGATCGAATTTCATTAACATTTGGGTATGTTTGTGAGTCATACATCATCTTCTGTATATCTTTTTTAATTATATCTGCAGCAGCTAATACTATCCTCAGTCGCTCTGTTGCTGGGTCACTTTCCCTATCGCGGTACCACTCATCCATAATTTTGTTAACTGTCTCAGACAAACAAAAAACATTTTTTCGTCCTGGTGTACATGACACAACTAACCTTTCCTTAAAATGTTGCCGTAGAAGATTTGTTATATGTTTATCTGAGTACGTTTCTTCTTGGCCAGAAATTTTTTTCAGAATGTCTTTTATCTCGCTTATTGTGTATTGACATTCATCACTGTTCTCGATATGCTCACACAGCATTGCAAATGAATCTCCAAATTTACATTTCGGTCACAAAAAATACACAGTGAATTAATTGTATCCATTTTTAACGTCAATATGAGCCGATCAAAAAGCCAATTTGTTTTATCTGAAATCAAAGTTATAGAATTAGTATTGTTTTTGTAAGTAATACTACGAGTACTAACAAAGTTAGCTAAGAATGTGTTCTGATTGGAACATTTTATCATCAAAATTATGTTTCTGATTATTTGGCATTACGTAAACCAATTGCCTTCACACTTAAATATATAATTTTTCTATCTGCATTTTGCTAATTTAAATGAAAATGACCAAGTGCTACAAATACCATCATTAACTAAATCAACATACCTATTTATTAACGTCGTTATAGTAATGCAGTTATATATGTTAAGATTTATTAATGCTAAAGGGACTAACTAGCAAGGCACATATTATTAACAGTTATTTAAAGAAATACTTTGGGTATTATTTCATTACAGCAAATTGCTTGGGATAAATTAAGAGACGCATGCAAACACAGGCCCAGAGAACCAATCAAGGATAGGTTGTTTTTCTGCGAAATTTTATGTGCATTTTCATGTGTACTTAGTTAACTATGACAACTTTTCTTAGAAGGAACTTCTTAGCGTGTCACTGTTTGTGTGCGTAAAACACTAGTTTTCTGTGACATGGTTTGGCTGCAGTGGTGTAAGTCGATAGAGAGAAGTTGCGTTATTATAATTAATGTAATGAAAAGATTCACATAATTAAATATGTTAACCAGTTACTCACATAAAACAAGCTTCTTCAAAAGCAATTAACAAGATGTTTCCGCTGGCACTGATATAATACAGTATACGGTCTTCCACACGCTAAAGAAATCACGACCAAAGCACATTTTACGTCTTGCAACTCCGGCAGTTTCATGGTAACTGACGTTAATGGCGACTGTTTCTATTGTTGCGCATCGTCCGCGTGGAGTCGATTGACGCACTCGACACTAATCCGTGTCGCTTAAAATGTGAGTCACTGGTCCAAAGGCTATAAATAGGGTATCGTTTTAAAGAATTTATAATGCGCTAAAACGTTTACTAGGCCAATATTAGTGAATTTTTGTTTACGTAAAAACTACAGGATAAAAACCATTCAGGTGGCAAGCTAAAATCGACTATTTGACACCTATTTATTAGAATTACGGCAAAAATAGTAGCTTTAGCGTAATTGTTGCCGGAATACGTTTTGTGCAGTATACCATAAGGAACAAAACAAAAAAACATTCATCCATTTATGACTCTTATGTACGAAGATATCGGCGTATAACCAATACACGGCAAATCCGAACTTTGAGGGGGTGTAGGGGCGGAAGCACAGGGGGTAGGGGCGGGGACTTTTGGGGAAAAACACATCTAGTAGTGTTCTAACAACTGTCCAACATTCAGCTTTTATCTAATTTTTTCCGACTATCGTTATGTTTTTCCCTTTATTGACTGGGCTATGAAGTATCTTAAATATACAGTTAACATAGGTTTGAAGTTAGCAGTCATATTGTAACACATTAACTATATCCTCATATGTTAATGCTGACTATGCTTCTGACATAAATGATAGGAAAAGTATTTCAGGTTTTGTAACAAAACTGAATAACAATGTTATCTGCTAGGGTTCAAAAACACAAGGTGTGGGAGCACTTAGTAGCAGTGAGTCACAGTACTATGCCATTGGTAGATGTTAAACAGAAGATATTTTCGTACACAACTTGCTGAAAGAAGTAGTAGATGTGGCTAATGTGATTAATGTTCATGAGGATAATTTATATGTATTAATATTTTTATTTTTTGTTCCAGAGGAAACAGAAACCAGCAACAAGGACCAACTGAAAATGATCCAGGCCACTAAAATTATAAATGGCTTATTTAATAAATTATAATATTAATAAATTTTTAGTTACTGTAATATGCTTTGACTTATTTCTCCTTTTGTTTGTCATCTCTGTTCTTACGTTTTTTTTAAAATTTGTAATACTGTAGACTCCTGGTTATCCGGTGTAATGACTGGCACGGGGTCAATGGATAATTGAAAACACTGTTAAAGTGATGTTTGGTAAAATATTTTATCCCGACCTCAAGACAAACTCTGTAACGCCCGTCCCTTATAGTCACACCCCAATTTGTTCTAGGATAACCGTTTACTTTAAAAACTGATTAAACAACCTCAATTTAAATTATAAATAAATATATAACTGTCTGACTTTATCAGCAGAGCTACGGTTGACACGTAAAATCTCAGTATGTAAAAGTTGGCTGAACACTCGATTTTTTTTTTAAATAGACATTGTCACATTTACTTCCGACATTTACTCATACTTATAACTACTTTGAGAAATTCCTTGTGAAAAGTTGTATGTTAAGATTTAGGCTTAAGTTTAATACATTACCAAACTACATAATACTAAAAGTTAGGTTACTGATTTCTTACAAGCTATTTTGCTATGTTTGTGTTGCACACATTTCAATACATCTCATAAGGTCCAGAACTTTATGTAACTTAGAAGGTAGAGAGTTAATGAATGATATGGTTTCTACATTCACATGTCTCTAATCATAACAATTAAGCAATTTTGATTTGATTTATGTAAAAATCTTTTATTGAAGTATTGAAAGCTTTACAAAGGTGTGTTCAAATTTCTGTAAAATATTAAGATGAAATAATGCGAATAATCACTAAAAACTTAAACATTATTTTAATACAAAACAAAAACTAAAAAAAAAAATTTCATACAAATTATAAAGATTTTATGCGTTTGCGAAACCTCTGTAATAGAAACAGATAAACTTTATAATGGCACAACCGTGAAAGTCAAAAATTTTATTTAAACTATCAATGTCTGCATTGCTGTAGAAAAGTGCACTTATCTCGAAAACCTCAGTGATGACAATGAGGGAAGCCTAAATTATGGTTTCATAAAGGACTTATCTATGCTTTTTTAAAAAAATATATGAGAAATATTTAATAAGAACTTATTAAAACTAGGCTGATGACCGGACCCAAATTACAGACAGATGTTCGTGAAATTCTGCTTCGGGTTCGTGTATCGTTGTATTCACTGCAGACATCAAACAAATGTATCGGCAAATAATGGTGGACAAGGAGCATCAAGACTGCCAGTGAATTGTGTGGCGTTGTTTTCCAACCGATCACTCATAGTGAAGTGCTTGTCCTCAGACCAGCTACAATCCTCAGCATCTATGTCTTTTGACAAAGAACAGCCAGCTGTGGTGAAAGTTCTTGGTGTACAGTGGAACCCTAGCTCAGACTGTTTTTCTTATCAGATGACTCCATTAAACAGCTCAAGCACCAAGAGGGCAATACTTTCAAATATCGCCAGGATCTTTGATCCCCTTGGATGGCTAACGCCCATCCTCTTGTATGCCAAGTCTCTTGTACAGCTGTTGTGGCTCACTGGAGCAGGATGAGATGAACAGCTTCCTCCAGAGGTCTAATGTAGGTGGTGTGATTTTAAGTCTGAACTGTCTTTGTTGTCACAACTTCGACTGCCTCGGTGTGTATCAGGTGTGTAAACGCTGTTCATGAACTGCATGCGTTTTGCGACAGTTCAGAGGTGTGCTATGCGTGTGTGCTTTTCACCATACTGGTGTGGACTATCGTGGGCCCTTTCAGGTTACCACGACTCGCACTCGTGGTTGCAAGTCCACAAAAGCATACTTATACTTGTTTGTTTGTCTTGCCACTAAAACCCTACATTTGGAATTGGTTTCTGATCTCTCAACCAGAAAAGAATATTTATACTCACTCCAGCAGAGAAGCAAATGGACACAGCCAGGTGGTCAGCCCAAGATTAGAGATTAGGTCGTGATCAAAGATGAGCACACCCCTCCACTCAAATAGGGTCTCGCTCGAATTGAAGCTCTTCACCCAGGAACAGACCGAATTCCCCGAGTGGCTACTATCCGGACTGCTACAAATGTCTTGCAACGTCCGCTGATTAAGCTGTTCCCTTTGCCAGTGGACAATGGTTATGATCTAGGACAGAATTCAACAAGATCATGTAATCTGTATCAAATTGCTTTCTTTTCCTTTGTGTTTGTTACCTGGAGCTAACAACGGGGGCGGAATGTTCGTACTTTGTGACTTGTGTCCCTGTTGTGTGAAGTGTTACTTGTGCCCCTTTTGCGTGTCGTATAAACATTTCGCAAGATGGCGGGCCGAATACAGTCGTGTCGTTTGTTTTGTATTTGGCTATCGTTTCGTTGTCCTATTTGTATTCACTAAATCATAATTTTAATATATTTATGGTCCTCCGGAAGAAATTCGCTGGAATAAAGAACAATGGTGAATTTGGTCAAAATGGTGAATTTGGTAAATGTCGCGAATTTTGGTCAAAATAATGAACTTGGTCAATATGGTGATTTTGGTCAAAATGGTCAAAATGGTCAAAATGGCGAATTTGGTCAAAATGGTGAATCCACCATTTCGACCATTTTGAACAAATTCACCATTTTGACCAAATTCACCATTTTGACCAAAATCACCATTTTGACCGAACTCACCATTTTCACTTTTTTGACCATTTTGACCAAAATCACCATTTTGACCAAATTCACCATTTTGACCAAATTCACAATTGAAGACCTTGCTGCAAAAAGGGGATAACTCACATTTCAGTAATTTTACAGGAGAGAGAAAAAACGTATTGCAAAATTGGGGCTACTTTATGTGCATGACTTGTATACATTTTCATTATAAAGTATGGAAAAGTGTATCGTCAACCACATTCACAATAAAATTGCTTCCTAAAGTCGGAAGTTAATCGTTAATAAGTGAAATGAAGTTATCCCTTTTTTGCTCTAAATAATTAAAATAATAATACATATAATTATAATCCCTAATTAATGACAGTATTTTAAATTAACAATATTACCACATGATAGAAGACTCTTTCTACTCTTAAAAAACTATGTATTGTAATAAAATCAATATACATAACATTAATTTCAGAGAAGTACCCAAAACTTAAGATAAACAATACAATGTTATTGTAACAAGTCAAAGTACCACACTTCATTATGTACTATGAAAGAATATGGCTGTAAATGAACACACATAAACAACTATTACACGTTCACAGTGAAATGTAGTCATCGTCTGAACAAGAAGCACCACATTCTAGAACTATCGTTGCCACAGACTTCAAGTTATTGTAGTACCACATGTCACACTTCGGAACATACTGCTCTGCGAGTTTCATTGTGTCCCTTAGTGTCGCATCTTTAAGTGGTAGTTTCATCACATATGCAGGAGGAGCATCAAGTGAAAGTTGATGTTTAGCCTTTATTAAATTAAAGTTTTCATAGTAAAGTTCACTTTGGTGACTGCAACATCGCAGAACTTGTGATGAGCCAGAGTAGTGGAAAATACGGAAACGCGATAAAGTAAATACACTTGTGCCCTTCACTTTTTTCAGAAACATTTGCTTCAAATGTGTGACGAAATCTCGTACATCATCTTGGTTTACGTCAATGACAAAGAACTTCTTAGGTGAGGTTTTCTTCACCAAACTTTTGTACTCTTGAGGCAAATATACCCTCTCTGTTTTTTTGATGTTTATTTCAATGCGACCAAAACACCGGTCACATGGAAGGAAGCTGTGGCCCGGTTCTGGAAATCGGTGCACAATATCGTCAAATCTCCCTATTTGTGTGCAGCGAAAAAGGAACTGGACTAAAGCATTGTTCTTATTCTGTGCACAGCAGTTGTCTGAAAAAAGGTAGACTTTCTTTACCGATGTGTTGAGCACATTATCAAAATAATGTTTCAGGAACGAGATAACTTCATTTGAGCCTTTCTTTGCTGTACATTCATCATACATATAATAGTGGGCAGTTTTGAGTTTCGCTGAATAGATACAGAAGTTGTACATCCAAACCTGGCGACAGTAAAAAGCATCGCTGGACGGTACTTTTGGAAGGGGCATATTTTGTTGATAGTCAAAACAGAGTGTATCGGTAAATTCATTGTTTTCAGCTTTATGTATCTTACCTTTCATGCTTGTATAAAACATGTCTGCTTTAGTGATGTGAACCATTTTTTCAGTCTCAAGTCGTTTCTTTTCCTCTATAGAAGTTGCCCCATTTATCTGGTTCTCCAGAATATCACATGTTTTGCACGTGTCTGTACGAGGCCTCCCGAATGAATAATTAAAGTTATTTCGAAAATATCTGTAATAATAGGTTTGATGTGTTGTCCTTTCTTCAGACGATGATGCACATCAACTTCATACTTCTCCAGATACATTTGGTACATATGTGATATGTTTAGCAACGGAGACAAATAATACCTGTTGCTCTTACCTCTGCTGTAATGTGACAGTCTCCTTGGGAAGCTTCTGATATGGTTATCGACTTGCTGTTTGATATTTTCGGGAATAGCATTTGCTCTGGTATCATGTTTCCCTCGGACATCTGTTGGAGGTGTTACAGATGTTGACATGTGCTTTGCAATCCTTTCCACTCTCTTCTTACCAATGCCATGTAGTAAGCAGAATCCCATTTTGCAAACTTAGATTTGCTTTGGGCCGTCCCTAACCTAAAATCAAAGCAAACATGCAATAGTAAGTACACATGTTCATTGGCGTGATGATTGTTTACAAGATAAGGGTAGAGGTATTGAACTTACTTTGTATTTGATACTGAAGCAGCGAGGTGACTTTTTTCTGGATACTATTCTTCGTCGGGCTACTGGTAAAACTGTAATCAGTCCACTAAGGTAAGAATCTTGTCTTTCTTGTTCTGCTATATTATTGAATGCTTTCAAGAATAAATGTTTGCGTTCATTAGTCAGACTGCCGAGGCAGTTTTTCTTGCACTTGCAGTTTGTAGCTGTTTGCCTGCCTGGTTTCTTTTTTCCTCTATGCCCCACATAAGCCTCACCACGAGCACGTTTTGATTTTGCTACATTTCGCTTCCATTTCTTTACATTACACTTTCTTTTTCTACCTATATTTTTACTTTCACCTTTATCTAGTTCTGAATCACTATTTTCCACGTTGGACGGAATATATTCACTTCCAGATGCTTCAAGGTCTGTACACTCATCACTAATTTCTGCCATATTTGATAAACGAACAGATGTTTATTTTTTCTCCATAGAGATTATACTTAGTAATCACCTTCGAGCATATAGAGTGCGTTCCAGCTATATGTTTTCATGTTCACATTTAAAACAGATGATGAGAGGCGACGTAGCAAGCGAGATATGCAGGTTGAATATTTAAAAGTGATTTTTATGGGTGAAAAATAATTTTAATTGTAACTGTGAACATAAGTTAGGAAAATATGTTTGCTGCAAAGAGGGGATAACTCCGCAACTTATCCCTTTTATGCACCAAAAGGTTACAGGGGATAACATTCTACAGTCTGTTGCTAAGGCATTTAAATAGGTATTTATACCCTTTCTGCACCAGTTTATGCAGTGATTTTTTTACTGTATAGCCAACCAAAAAATGATTTTAGGTAAAAAGTGGACTTATCCCCTTTTTGCACCAAGGTCTTCAATTTTGACCCAATTCACCATTTTGACCAAATTCACCATTTCGACCATTTTGACAAAAATCACCATTTCGACCATTTTGACCAAATTCACCATTTTGACCAAATTCACCATTTTGACCAAATTCACAATTGAAGACCTTGCTGCAAAAAGGGGATAACTCACATTTCAGTAATTTTACAGGAGAGAGAAAAAACGTATTGCAAAATTGGGGCTACTTTATGTGCATGACTTGTATACATTTTCATTATAAAGTATGGAAAAGTGTATCGTCAACCACATTCACAATAAAATTGCTTCCTAAAGTCGGAAGTTAATCGTTAATAAGTGAAATGAAGTTATCCCTTTTTTGCTCTAAATAATTAAAATAATAATACATATAATTATAATCCCTAATTAATGACAGTATTTTAAATTAACAATATTACCACATGATAGAAGACTCTTTCTACTCTTAAAAAACTATGTATTGTAATAAAATCAATATACATAACATTAATTTCAGAGAAGTACCCAAAACTTAAGATAAACAATACAATGTTATTGTAACAAGTCAAAGTACCACACTTCATTATGTACTATGAAAGAATATGGCTGTAAATGAACACACATAAACAACTATTACACGTTCACAGTGAAATGTAGTCATCGTCTGAACAAGAAGCACCACATTCTAGATCTATCGTTGCCACAGACTTCAAGTTATTGTAGCACCACATGTCACACTTCGGAACATACTGCTCTGCGAGTTTCATTGTGTCCCTTAGTGTCGCATCTTTAAGTGGTAGTTTCATCACATATGCAGGAGGAGCATCAAGTGAAAGTTGATGTTTAGCCTTTATTAAATTAAAGTTTTCATAGTAAAGTTCACTTTGGTGACTGCAACATCGCAGAACTTGTGATGAGCCAGAGTAGTGGAAAATACGGAAACGCGATAAAGTAAATACACTTGTGCCCTTCACTTTTTTCAGAAACATTTGCTTCAAATGTGTGACGAAATCTCGTACATCATCTTGGTTTACGTCAATGACAAAGAACTTCTTAGGTGAGGTTTTCTTCACCAAACTTTTGTACTCTTGAGGCAAATATACCCTCTCTGTTTTTTTGATGTTTATTTCAATGCGACCAAAACACCGGTCACATGGAAGGAAGCTGTGGCCCGGTTCTGGAAATCGGTGCACAATATCGTCAAATCTCCCTATTTGTGTGCAGCGAAAAAGGAACTGGACTAAAGCATTGTTCTTATTCTGTGCACAGCAGTTGTCTGAAAAAAGGTAGACTTTCTTTACCGATGTGTTGAGCACATTATCAAAATAATGTTTCAGGAACGAGATAACTTCATTTGAGCCTTTCTTTGCTGTACATTCATCATACATATAATAGTGGGCAGTTTTGAGTTTCGCTGAATAGATACAGAAGTTGTACATCCAAACCTGGCGACAGTAAAAAGCATCGCTGGACGGTACTTTTGGAAGGGGCATATTTTGTTGATAGTCAAAACAGAGTGTATCGGTAAATTCATTGTTTTCAGCTTTATGTATCTTACCTTTCATGCTTGTATAAAACATGTCTGCTTTAGTGATGTGAACCATTTTTTCAGTCTCAAGTCGTTTCTTTTCCTCTATAGAAGTTGCCCCATTTATCTGGTTCTCCAGAATATCACATGTTTTGCACGTGTCTGTACGAGGCCTCCCGAATGAATAATTAAAGTTATTTCGAAAATATCTGTAATAATAGGTTTGATGTGTTGTCCTTTCTTCAGACGATGATGCACATCAACTTCATACTTCTCCAGATACATTTGGTACATATGTGATATGTTTAGCAACGGAGACAAATAATACCTGTTGCTCTTACCTCTGCTGTAATGTGACAGTCTCCTTGGGAAGCTTCTGATATGGTTATCGACTTGCTGTTTGATATTTTCGGGAATAGCATTTGCTCTGGTATCATGTTTCCCTCGGACATCTGTTGGAGGTGTTACAGATGTTGACATGTGCTTTGCAATCCTTTCCACTCTCTTCTTACCAATGCCATGTAGTAAGCAGAATCCCATTTTGCAAACTTAGATTTGCTTTGGGCCGTCCCTAACCTAAAATCAAAGCAAACATGCAATAGTAAGTACACATGTTCATTGGCGTGATGATTGTTTACAAGATAAGGGTAGAGGTATTGAACTTACTTTGTATTTGATACTGAAGCAGCGAGGTGACTTTTTTCTGGATACTATTCTTCGTCGGGCTACTGGTAAAACTGTAATCAGTCCACTAAGGTAAGAATCTTGTCTTTCTTGTTCTGCTATATTATTGAATGCTTTCAAGAATAAATGTTTGCGTTCATTAGTCAGACTGCCGAGGCAGTTTTTCTTGCACTTGCAGTTTGTAGCTGTTTGCCTGCCTGGTTTCTTTTTTCCTCTATGCCCCACATAAGCCTCACCACGAGCACGTTTTGATTTTGCTACATTTCGCTTCCATTTCTTTACATTACACTTTCTTTTTCTACCTATATTTTTACTTTCACCTTTATCTAGTTCTGAATCACTATTTTCCACGTTGGACGGAATATATTCACTTCCAGATGCTTCAAGGTCTGTACACTCATCACTAATTTCTGCCATATTTGATAAACGAACAGATGTTTATTTTTTCTCCATAGAGATTATACTTAGTAATCACCTTCGAGCATATAGAGTGCGTTCCAGCTATATGTTTTCATGTTCACATTTAAAACAGATGATGAGAGGCGACGTAGCAAGCGAGATATGCAGGTTGAATATTTAAAAGTGATTTTTATGGGTGAAAAATAATTTTAATTGTAACTGTGAACATAAGTTAGGAAAATATGTTTGCTGCAAAGAGGGGATAACTCCGCAACTTATCCCTTTTATGCACCAAAAGGTTACAGGGGATAACATTCTACAGTCTGTTGCTAAGGCATTTAAATAGGTATTTATACCCTTTCTGCACCAGTTTATGCAGTGATTTTTTTACTGTATAGCCAACCAAAAAATGATTTTAGGTAAAAAGTGGACTTATCCCCTTTTTGCACCAAGGTCTTCAATTTTGACCCAATTCACCATTTTGACCAAATTCACCATTTCGACCATTTTGACAAAAATCACCATTTCGACCATTTTGACCAAATTCACCATTTTGACCAAATTCACCATTTTGACCAAATTCACCATTTTGACCATATTCACCATTTTGACCAAATTCGCCATTTTGACCATTTTGACCAAATTCACCAATTGACTAAATTCACCATTTTGAGCAAATTCGCCATTTTGATCATTTGGACCAAATTCACCATTTTTACAAAATTCACCAATTTGACCATTTTGACGTAATAACCATTTTGAATAAATTCACCATTTTGACCATATTCACTAATTTGACCAAATTCACCTTTTTTGACCAAATTCACCATTTTGACCAAATTCACCATTTTGACCAAATTCTCCATTTTGACCAAATTCACCATTTGGACCAAATTCTCCATTTTGACCAAATTCACTATTTTGACCAAATTTACAAAGGAAAAGAAAGCAATTTGATACAGATTACATGATCTTGTTGAATTCTGTCCTAGATCATAACCATTGTCCACTGGCAAAGGGAACAGCTTAATCAGCGGACGTTGCAAGACATTTGTAGCAGTCCGGATAGTAGCCACTCGGGGAATTCGGTCTGGTCCTGGGTGAAGAGCTTCAATTCGAGCGAGACCCCAATTTGAGTGGAGGGGTGTGCTTATCTTTGATCACGACCTAATCTCTAATCTTGGGCTGACCACCTGGCTGTGTCCATTTGCTTCTCTGCTGGAGTGAGTATAAATATTCTTTTCTTCTGCGTTTCCAGAAATCTTGAATTATACGTTGGACCAGCTGCCAGCGATTTAATCGGTTAGTGTTGAGGTGGGTGATGTCAGATTCGGGTAATGATGTTATGGGCTGTAGAATCAAAAAATGAGCAGGTGTTAGTACATCAAGTTCTGACGGGTCTGAGCTGATCTCACAAAGAGGACGAGAGTTTAAGACCCCTTCGATGCGAATCAGGATGGTCGAGAGCTCTTCATAAGAAAGGATCTTTAAGCCAATGACTTTAGTTAAGTGGCTTTTAACAAACTTCATGCCAGCCTCCCATAACCCGCCAAAGTGCGGTGCTGCTGGGGGGTTGAAATTTCATGCAATTCCTTCCTCACTCAGCTTATTGCTCACTTCAGTGTTATGGGTTGTCTGTCTTACCAACTGGTAGAGTTCTTTGAGTTCTCTACGAGCTCCAACAAAATTAGTTCCACAATTATTGTAAACGTGGGCTGGCCTTCCCCTTCGAGAGATGAAGCGAGAAAATGCTGCAAACAACAAACTGGTTGAGAGATTAGAAACCAATTCCAAATGTAGGGCTTTAGTGGCAAGACAAACAAACAAGTATAAGTATGCTTTTGTGGACTTGCAACCACGAGTGCGAGTCGTGGTAACCTGAAAGGGCCCACGATAGTCCACACCAGTATGATGAAAAGCAGTCACTTGTTGGACTCTAGGAGATGGAAGTTCTCCCATGGTTGGCGAGAACGGAGAGGGTTTAGTGCGGAAGCACCTAATACACCCACTTAAAACCCTTTTGATGACAGAGCGTGCACAAAGAATCCAGTATCGTTGGCTCAGGATGGCTTGCAAAGTTCGAGGACCAGGGTGCAAATGTAAACAATGAAAATGATTGATTGCCATTAACGTGAATGGGTGATCTTTGGACAACAATATAGGGTTTTGAACAGAATAGGGAAGGGATGCCTGACTTAACCTCCCTTCTACACAGATGATACCCACATTTTCCACGAAGGGGCACAAGCGCCGAATTTGATGAGAACTGCACTGCCCCTTGTTTAAGTTAACCTTATCATCTGCAAAGCATTGTTGAGCATGTCTGATGCAAACTTCCAAGCCCCTTTGCAGTTCCGTAGTCGTCAACGGTCTCAGAGAACGCCTTTCCTTAGGTTGACGACAGTTGTCTGCAAACCGAAGGCAGTAAGCAACAAAACGCTGCAGCTTGCTGAAGGAAGAGAATCTGGCAACAAATTGTAGGGATACCTCTGTCACACAACTTATTGCTGTAAGTTTTTCTTCACATGCAATGGCATCATCAATTACCACACAACCCAGGGTATTGTTTGGCCACTGGCTGTGAGGCTGGCTAAGCCATGGGGCTCCAGACCACCACAGAGGATGATCAATAAGTTATGAGGGCAACAAGCCACGGGATGCACAATCTGCTGGGTTGTTTTCAGTGTGAACATGTCTCCAGAATTCCTTATCAGTTAAGTCCTGTATGATGCTGACACGATGAGTGCTGGCAAACTTCCTGAGATGGAAGCCACCAGCTGCCAACAAAGCAATAAGTTCCTTTTGAAGATCAATGGTTTCTTCAACACTATTGGCCCCTGTGACATTCATCAGACTTCAAAACATGAGCTACTTGAGGGAAGTTACATTGCTCATCTTGGGCCAGCTGATGCAAGGTGCGAATTGCTAGATAAGGGGCAGATGAAACTGCGTAAGTAACAGTCTGCAAACGATAGTCCACTATAGGATCGGTTGGAGAACAACGCCACACAATTCGCTGGCAGTCCTGATGCTCTTTGTCCACCATTATTTGCCGATACATTATTTTGATGTCTGCAGTGAATACAACTTTGTGTATACGAACTCGAAGCAGAATTTCTCGAACATCTGTCTGTAATTTGGGTCCGCTCATCAGCATGTCATTTAGACTCACGTCTCGCTGGGTCTTAGCAGAAGCATTGAAGACAACGCGCAGCTTGGTGGTGGTGCTTTCTGCCTTGATAACTCCATGATGAGGAAGATAATAGGCTGACTCAACATCATGCAATGGGTTGGCAATGACCTCCATGTGACCACTCTGCATGAAGGCCTGGTACTCGGTACTCAGTCCAGGTTGCTTGACCAGACGGCGCTCCAAGGCCTCTAGACAGCGAACAGGTTGTGCTCTTGAGTCTCCAAGTATTGGTTTAGGTGAATGGAATGGAAGGGAAACCACGTAAGGTCCAGAAGGTTCTCGATGGTGAGTGGTTTTAAAAAAAGCCTCACAGGCTTCATCTTCTGGCGATAGATGTGCACAAGTGGGGAAGTCCTCTATTTCCCAAAACCTTTCAACCACAGTTTCCAGAGATGGCGGAGGGCACATAGTCGATAGGAAGAGAGTGACACTATGGTTGGTTGGTTCAATGGGACTGGGCACTTAACCCATAAGAATCCAACCAAAAACACTATCCAGTGCGACCGGTGAATGCACATTTTTTACTAGCTTGTGCCCCGTGAGTATATATGGAAACAAATCTGCTCCAATCAAACTTGAATTAGCAAATGTCGGGTCAGCCAAATTCAAATGAAGTACATGATCCCACATGTCAGAATGTACAGGAAATGTGGGCAAATCTGCAGCAAGTGGCAGTTGTGGGTTTTGCCAACTGGTTTAATGCAGCATTTAACTAATCCCTTTTCTGTGTGTAAGGGAGCTTGTGATAGTCCATAAATTGGTAAGAATGCCTTCTGACGAGTCAACTCCAAAAGCTGGGCACAATGTTCAGTTATGAAGCTCGACTGACTGGCTGAATCTAAGACTGCTCGAAAATTCTGGTAACCACCGACACCGTCTTGTACATCCACCAAGGCAGTGGATAATAACACGTTTCTGGGTTCTGATTGACCAGGTCTCTGAGCTGTAGCCAATGCAATATCTGTTGTAGGTTCTGTTGCTGCAGATTCAGGTGGAGAATGCTGAAATGAAGTTGCTTCTTCTTTTAAAAGTGTATGCTGGTTGGCTTCAGTGAAGTGCAAAAGCGAGTGATGTCTACTCTTGCATGAGTGACAGCTGGTTTTTGACCAACACTGTTTCATTTGATGAGATGCTCCCAGGCAGTTTAAACAAAGGTTAAGTCTCTTGACAATCTGGTAGCGGTCTTCTGGCTTGCATTGTACAAACTGTGGACATTTGTAAAGTGGGTGGTCACTGTCCCATTACAGCACTTTACAGCAAAATCAAATGTGTTTCCAACAATCAGTGAAGTGTGTTGGAGGCGTAAAAAATAAAATTACATAAATTGTAGGCTATGCCTTCTTTACCTCATCTGGAGATTATTTTAGACAAAAAAAACCTTCATGTTCGAATATATTGATTTTTATTGTTCCTTTTAATATAATTGAATCGGTCTTTGTAAAAACGCTCTAAGACCATATTTTACCAAAAATGTTTCTTAATGGTATTGACTATTTTCGGGATCGTCGAATTGGTTGATGTTGAAAGGAACTCAGTCCCTACTTTTCATACATATAAAACGGGCATATGCGGGCTCTGTTAAAAAGAAGTAATTACATGGACTTTGATCTTAAAGATAAAATTCCATAATAACATTTACCGGAAAATTATTTCCCATCAATTATGCATATAAAATGGATAACTTTAAGACCCCTTTTGTGAAAGATCTTGGCATTCTAATTTTTTCATTTACATATAGATCCCTTGTATCTCACTGAAGAAACACTCTTGGACTATAAAATTCATTACCTTCAATACATCCAATCCAGATTCTAAACTATCCCTCTACACAGCTATGATTTGATCAGAACTTGAATATGGATTAATAATCTGGAATAATAGTACAAGTACTGATAGTGAAAAACTTCATTGAATTCAAACCAAAGTATCTAAATCAATAATGTTGCTTTTGTTATTGTAATTGCCACTATGGTGCAGCAAGTCGTGTATTATTAATTATTTGGTTCTATGCTGACCACAAGAAACAAACCTTTTCTAAACTAAATTATATTATTTGTCATGTTATTACATTCTTATCATTCAAAATATTGTAATCATTAGAATTACGGTAGTTGAACACCATTCATATGCTGCATTGTATCACATAAAAATTCCTATCCTATATTATTGAAAATGAATACCTACATTATTGTCCAAAATGATGTAAATCAAGTCTACTGGTTTACAGAGTTGTCATAAAACAGACCCTAACAAATTAATATAGATTAATTTACTTTCAAAAATATGATATCACTCAAATTTAACCTCAAAACAGTACAGTGGCAGTAAGTGCCCAATGTATCAGATTTGATACATACATATTTTCAACTCAGATTCAAATATTTTACTACTTTTGGCTGATATACTAATAATAATACAAACATTAATGTATGTTGATTAATAAATATCAAGACAAACATTATTTTTAATTACTTACCCCCAAAATTAAGGTTTATAGTTGAGCATTACAGCTTGATGTAAACAAACAAAATGTCCAATTGAAATGATTCCATAGACAATAATATACAGATAGTATGGCAAACCTACAATGAAGAAAACATCTATCCAAGGTATAGGAACATTTTAAAAGAACTAGTTTGCACATACACAAAAAAATATAATTTTTACTTAAAATAAATTAGTGTGTATCATATTTGCTACATGGGGTAGTAGGGGTTAACGAAATTTGATTTAAACTGTTTGCTTCCTGAACTAATCGACCCACGGCGAACTCGTTTGATGCCCATACGAGATCCCGGCTACATAGTTAAAGTTATGAGTGAATTTTCTCTAAGGAACTGAAAAAAAAAAATTTGATTAATTTTTTTCGTCAAAGATGAACCCACATCAAAAAAGCCAAGACGAAAATTGTGTTTATGAATATAAATCTGTGAAAAATCCTCCAGAAGAATTTTTTATGTTACGGTGTGAGCTTACTGACGCGTAGAAAATTCAGATTTTAATATTTAATCTAATGTATGAGTAATCTTTCAATATATATATATTTGGTCTATTTTATTAAAATATTTATTCTCTGTGACGTAGTGAGATTCAGAGAATTCAGTGGATGACTTTGGGATAGAATGTTCCTCTGGATAATTTAATGATACTTTATGATTTTTTAAGTATATGAGTCCTATAAGAATTTATATGTTTTAAAGGTTCTGTGATTTTTTTTGTATCGTGGTAATGGGTACGACCGGAATAGAACTGAACGTTGTTTATATTGCTAAATTTATCTTATTAAAAGACTTGGTGAATTTGGTCAAAATGGTAATTTCGGTCAAAATGGTCAAAATGGTGAATTTGGTCAAAATGGTCAAAATGGTGAATTTGGTCAAAAATAGTCAAAATGGTGAAATTGGTCAAAATGGTGAATTTGGTCAAAATGGTCATAATGGTGAATTTGGTCAAAATGGTAAATTTCGTCAAAATGGTCAAAATGGTGAAATTGGTCAAAATGGTAAATTTGGTCAAAATTGTCAAAATGGTGAATTTGGTCAAGATGGTGATTTTGGTCAAAATGGTGAATTTGGTCAAAAATGGTCAAAATGGTGAAATTGGTCAAAATGGTGAAATTGGTCAAAATGGTCAAAATGGTGAATTTGGTCAAAATGGTCAAAGTGGTGAATTTGGTCAAAAATGGTCAAAATGGTGAATTTGGTAAAAATGGTCAAAATGGTGAAATTGGTCAAAATGGTGAACTTGGTCAAAATGGTGTATTTGGTCAAAATGGTGAATTTGGTCAAGATGGTGAATTTGGTCAAAATGGTGAATTTGGTCAAAATGGTGAATTTTGTCAAAATGGTGAATTTGGTCAAAATGGTGATTTTTGTCAAAATGGTCAAAATGGTGATTTTGGTCAAAATGGTGAATTTGGTCAAAATGGTGATTTTGGTCAAAATGGTCAAAATGGTGATTTTGGTCAAAATAGCGATTTTGGTTAAAATGGTCAATATGGTGAATTTGGTCAAAAATGGTCAAAATGGTGAAATTGGTCAAAATGGTGATTTTGGACTAAATGGTGAATTTGGTCAAAATGGTGATTATGGTCAAAATGGTCAAAATGGTGAATTTGGTCAAAAATGGTCAAAATGGTGAATTTGGTCAAAATGGTCAAAGTGGTGAATTTGGTCAAAATGGTCAAAATGGTGAATTTGGTCAAAATTGTGATTTTGGTCAAAAAAGTCAAAATGGTGAATTTGGTCAAAAATGGTAAAAATGGTGAAATTGGTCAAAATGGAGAATTTGGTCAAAATGGAGAATTTGGTCAAAATGGTGATTTTGGTCAAAATAGTCAAAATGGTGAATTTGGTCAAAAATGGTCAAAATGGTGAATTTAGGCAAAATGGAGAATTTGGTCAAAATGATCAAAATGGTGAATTTGGTCAAAAATGGTCAAAATGGTGAATTTGGTTAAAATGGTCATAATAGTGAATTTGGACAAAATGGTTATTTTGGTCAATGGTCAAAATGGTGAATTTGGTCAAAAATGGTCAAAATGGTGAATTTGGTCAAAATAGTGATTTAGGTCAAAATGGTCAAAATGGTGAATTTGGTCAAAAGGGTGAATTTGTTCAAAATGGTGAATTTGGTCAAAATGGTCAAAATGGTGATTTTGTGCAAAATGGTTAATTTGGT